>NW_026126447.1:15460000-16060000 GCF_943737965.1 Phodopus roborovskii
GTGGTTTCAGGTACTATGATGTCATCTACTTCTTAGATCAGAATAGAACAATTCTTTTCTTCCTACACTCAGGCATCCAAGCAAGTATTTAATTGCTTTCTCCCTGTGACTTAGTGTTGCCAATCAAAGACATTTTTATAACTATAACCGCTACCCATGTTAATGCATCTAAGTGCCACTAAAGTCACTGGTAAAAAACAAAATCATAGTACAAGACAATAAGAGTAGAAGTGAGGCAACCTAGGGTTTACTCTGTTTTAAGGGCTTGCACAATTCTGCCTTTGAATTCACTGGTCAAGACCTCAGAGTCTGACTGATTACATCCTATGTCTGGCTTTGAAACTAGCTGTGGGAATCCAGGGAGTTAAGGTCTAGCTAGCTGCAGCACATTCCTCCTCCATAAGATGCAGACCGGCTTTTGTAAGCATCCTGCTATTAATAACAAATACACTTTCTTTGTAATGAAGCAGCTAATCACTAGACTGGGCAACCAAGGCCATTTCCTGTCTATGATGAGAAGAAAGGTGATGAAAGTAGCTCTTTCTTTCTAAAGTTTTTGAATGCTTTAAGGCCCATGAACTTTCTGAGATGGTAAATGGCCCTCTATTTGGACAAAAGAAAGATTACTTTTTCATTTTGATAGGAAACACTGAGAAACTACAATCAACCCATGCTGTTAAAGATGACATAGGAATTCTTTAGTATGGGCCAACTTTTGCACAGGGTGAGATACTCCTACCATACATGTCATGAGGCACAAAGGACTGTAATTTTTTTTCTTCATTGAGCACAGATCATGTCTTTTCCAGTCCCAACTACTCTGTACACACTGTGGCCTTGTATAATTTGCAGAGGAAGCAATGGTACTACACCATAATTCCTTCAGGGCCACTGGGAACCAGGGTGTTCTGACACGCTCGGTGGATGTAGGATTCTTCTGAGAAGACATCCAAATGTTTGTGAAGCTCTATGCTCTACAGTATGCTTAGGAGAAATCTGGTATCCAACTGTTAGTGTAAATGTAAAACACAACCCACAGAACATACTTCCAGAGAAAGCACCCTGACATTTCTCTCCTGCTATGAACTCAATCAGTAGTACCAACAAGCCCCAATTCTGTCTTTTTCTAAGAGGAAAGAGTATTCTGTTATTGAAAGGTTCTTAACATACAAACAAGAGGTTAAAAAGCTAAGCAGGGTTTCTTAATATCACTACATATCAAGATTCTCAGCCTAAAATCTTTGAAGATAATAAACATATTTGCTAAATAAAAATGTTTCTGATTGAGTTGTTTTGAGATTTTTAGGAAATTGAAAACATTATATAAAGCCACAGTAAATATGCTATCCAGGAATTTAATGAAATAATAATGTGGGGAGAATTACCAAAAGTTAATGTTAAAAGGGCTATATTAGGTGGGTGAAATAAAAGACGTTTAATTTATTGATTTGAATATTTATAAAATCCCCCAAAATTTCAATTCCAAATGATAATTACTTAAATAACTGAGACAAAGGGAGGGTTTTTTTTTAATCTTTCTGCATCATGATTGTTTTGTAGTAGACTTATTTACTCACCTGCCAGTGTATGAAGAAAAAATATCCAGTGCCATTATTCCTCCAGATTGTTGACCAAAACTTACTCTGAACTCTTCTAAATGTTCTGCAGGCACGTAAGTAATTCTGGAAATAAACATAATTCATGAAAGCAAAGGGAAAAGAGTTCTGCTTGTTATGAAAGCCTCTGAAACACAGAAAACAATCATCACACTGCCCATTCACCTCTACACTGCATGTGATGTGTGCAATGAGCATACTATACAGGCAATGAGAAATTCAAAAGGCAAAGTACTTTACAGGCAAACACAATTGGAATAAAAGTTGTAAATGCTACTGATAAACTACCAATTTATTAACAACCACACAGGGAAGTAGGATTATTATTCTCTCGAAATGAGAAAACCAATATTTAACCAATATTTTTTTTCTTTTCCCTTTCTTTCTTTCTTTCTTTCTTTCTTTTTTTTTTTTTTTTTTTTTGAGATTAGGAAGCTATAAAATTCGATAAGAGAGTTAAGGAGGCAGTTCAAGAGCAGAGCACTTACAGTGAAAAGTTCTGGGTTTGCTCCATTTACTACAATGATGAGTAAATGAATAAATGGGACTAGAGTTATAGCTCAATTGTAAATTTTTGCTTATCATGCCCAAGGCCTAGGTTCATCACTAGTATCACAAAATAAATATGTACATAAATAAATATCCATATTAATATTATTTCTGTCATAAGGTAGATGCCCTAGAAATATTAAATGAGGTTTACTATATTAAGCACTAAATATTTAGAACTTACTGTTGTTCACAATAAACAGTTAATTGTGTATATTAATTATCATACTCAATGCCTGAGTGAGCTCTATTAAATTACAAACTTGAAAACCTGAAGCCTAAAGCTAACATGCTTAAGTTTATAGAAAGGTTCATTAATGTGCAGAAACTTCTTTTATCTTGTTTTTTTTCCTCAAAGAAATCTGTTTATACTTAGAAGCAAACCAGTAAATTCAACAAGTAGCGACTGAGTACTCATCAAGTGGAAGTCAGTGCACTGCATGTGTCATACAGCGACATCCTTAGAAACCAACATGGCAAAGTTCAAACTTACTGCTATTCTGAAAGGCCTGTTACCCGGCTCATAAAATTTGTAAGTAAGGTGGTCAAAGCCCTCAAATTAATAGAGAAATACTGTATCTGATGTCAGTAGGGCAGGCATGTTTGTACAACTAGGAGAGGAGAGTATGTATAAAACATGCTCAATATAGAAATTACAAAGACTCTTAAACTAATAATACATCCATTAAGATGACTATCTATCATGTTGTAAGAAAATAAAAATTACACTGATTCATTACTTTGGAGTTAGGAGGGTATGTTTCAAACATATTGATGATACCATAAAGACATTCTGTCTTTCAGGTCTCCGAAGTGCAGTCTCATGGGTTCAAGGTGAGACAACACTGATAAACCTCCAAACCCTCAACCACAAGCATGACATTCTTTATACTATACAGTAGAAATACGTTAACTGCCACCATAGACAATGAGGCAAGGTTCTCTCAAACACAGCTTCCTATACCACCGTCAAACCAAAAGAACACTTAACCCCTAGAATTTCTTGTGACATTTCTACCCCATGGTCTAAATTACAAGTAGAAAACACCAGTAAGGAAAATGTCCTTAGGCAGGGTGAAGGCTTGCCTTTTCACTGGCCCAGCTTAATTTATTCATGTATTAAAAAACAAAACAACAACAAAACGCCTTTAAGGTGTTATAAATATACTGAATAGTAGATTTGCTGTTTTTCCCTCCAAATTCCATGAGTCAAAAACATGCAGCATTATGTATCAGAAAAACCCTAATGTACTTTATAAAAATTAACATAAAATCTGAAAGTAACTTGATTTTAAAGAACCTATATTAATTCTAAAATTTGAGACAGGTCATATAAATAATCTTTTAAGTTAAAACCAAGAGAAAATATATGGTCAAAGCAGGACTTGGAAGCACTGATACTAAAAAGAAGCATCACCTGTTTTGTTGGCCAGCTATAAACCCCAAGTAGCATTCATGTTTGCTGTTTATATTTACTGATTTACTTCTATCAAAAAGAAAAGAGAGTTTTGAAAATATTTGTTTGATATTTTATTACCAAGGAGAAAGAATAAAGAAAGTTGCTGTCACGGTCATTCAGCCCAACATTGACAGAAACCACCATAACACATATCCCACAATGCCACAGCACACATGCATAGCAGTTCTAGCACATGAGCAGTCACACAAGCCATAACCTCCATATGAGCCAGAAGATGGCAAAGCTGAATGACAAGCTGCAGAAACACATGGAAGCAGATTATTTGGGAGCTGTGTTAAAACCTTTGCTATAATCTAACTTATGGTTACACATGGAGTGGAAGAAAAGAGGCTCAGTGATGCTGACTTGTAATAAGAGCCACTAATCCAGGGGCCACGCCTGCACACACAGACAGAATAAGCCTCCCAAAGCAGCCTGAAAGCTTAGTGGCTAGCAAATGAGTTCACAACCATTGCTGCAATGAGAAAATGTAGCAAAGGCATAGCTTGCTGGAATTTATGTTCTTCTAAATGAAGAAAAAGCCAAACTGTACACATTGAATCTAATCTGGATCTATTCCTGCACTGGGATGTTACAAAAGCATGAAATGGTTTTCACAGACAAGTTGTAACACACAGCCATAATGAGCTTTTGAGTCACCGATACTCACACATAAAAGGGGGCTCGATCGTCAGCAGGTGCTGCAGAGAATCTAGAATGTGAAGCATACGCCGCAGCATCTTTTTACAATGGTGTTAACAAATGTCAATGTCTTGTGCTGAATGTGAGACGCATACATATGTAGTTAAAAGTGGGTGCTCCTGGATATTTTCCCCCTTTCCACCTCCCTCTCATCTACACCTCCCCCAGGAAAGCATCTGCTCTTTCCTGGTGTCTATAGCTGTGATTATTAACAAGCATGGAAAAATGTAACTGCAATCAATCTTTTATTCCTTGATCAGGAATTCATCCCACACATTGGGTTAAGGCAGGTGAATTCTGATTCAGCTTAGTAATTATCTGGCAGATGTTATAAACAGCTGCTGCTAAGCACAAAACCCTGGCTATTATTACAGAAATGTGGAAGAGCTCCTGGCAAGGTAGACTGGAGAGAAACAGAATGTATTCTGGTGAGGCTTCACATCTGGCTTTCCATGGGAAACAAGGAGGCCTGGAACTTAACTGACTGTTCTTGAACTCTGGAAACTCGTATTATTTCTTAGGCATTTCTGAAGGCACATAAACTTCATAGTTATCTATCCTGAAGGGAAGAGAAGGGAGGATATGCATTGTCTCGACAAGCAATCCTTTCCCTAAGGTCCAGTTGTGGAGCTGAGCCAGAATCTTTGTTTTGTTTTTGTTTTTATTTTTCCAGTTTCAAGCATTCCCCCTTAATAAGCAATATGGGGAAATAGATTAGACAGAGCATAGAGCCAAGCAATAACTACAAAGCTTAATTGGCCAGAGGCAGTGATATGGTTCTACTCAGAATAAAGGAACAACTGGACTTCCCTTTGAGAGAATGGCCATAGTGACTCCAGGGTAGCTCTAAATCCCTGTTTCAGGAAACGGAAGTGACAGAAAAGGGACAGGGCCAAAACTTGTCAGAGAACCCAGAGAACAGATTTAAGCAGCCCTTCACATAATATTTTATGTTTCTGAAAAAGAACTGCAGAAGAATGAACTTAATTTCTACCACTTGCTCAGTAAGTTCATTTACAGTCATCTGAGTCAGCATTGGTGGGCCTTTAAAAAGAGACGGTATATTTTGTGAATATGCTGATGTCTCAGTGTAGATGAGTATGAAAATGAAGTGTGTGTGTAGGACTAGTTAGCATGTGCATAAGAGAAAGCCTGTCTAGTATATCTCTGTGAAAGACTGACATGCTGTGTAACAGAAAGACTGACTAGCATGTGTGTAAGAAATAATGACATATGTATGTTAAGAAAGAATAACTAGAGTGTGTGTGAACAATGACATTCATCTAAGTGTGTGAAAATGACTAATGTGTGAGAAATACCGAGTGAGTGTGTGTGTGTGTATGTGTAATACTAACTAGTTAATTCCTTAAGATGGCAGAATTTTCTTCTTCCAGTTTTACATGTAAATGCTGCAGTGTGTTTGGCTTTTGAGATGTGATGCCATGTTTAGGAAGGTATCCCCTCTAGATATCTTTCAAAGTTAAAGTGCTCTCTCCATTGGAGGATTGGGGATTCTGGCTGGATATGCAAGTGAAGGGGAAAAGCAGAGAGACACAACACAAATCATAAGAAATAAGGGAAGAGACATTTTGACTTTAAATGTACTAAAAATGTCTTTGCAATTAACTAGATGAAGGACCCTTGCTTTGAGATACTTTTGCATTTTAATAAGCATTTAGGGAGAATTCCAGTATCACGTATGAAATCTGATGCTGCAAGTAGCCAACATAAGCATCACTGAACAAGAACTGAATGTCCAATCACCAGGCCATTTGCATTTCATACCACACCCAATCATGTAAGCTAAATATCCCGCAACAAACAATGCCCTTGTGCTCTACATCATTTGCCTTTAGGCAAAAGGAAGGGCAATAAAGAATGAACGGAAAAGTTTCTCCAATTTTAGCCCAAGAACTGATGCTTAAAATGATGTTCTCCTGTACTCTTATCACTAAAAGATATCTAAGAAATTGCCACATGATCTGAAGATCTGATCTACTATAAATAAAGCAGATCTACTATATAATAAAGTCAAAAGGGTATGTGGAATATGAAAGCATGAGTGAAGGTTCTGCCTGAGCAACACTGAGTAACAGCCCTTCTATGTAAGTCATCAGAAGCTGTTTACAATGGGATGTGTTCACTGCTTATGAATAGCAGAGGAGAAACCACACGGTCACTATACTCTATCAATGCATATTCTGCAATGGAATGCCAATGGCAAAATATTGTAGAAAAGTGCCCCAGCACTAGTAATCACTACCAATTTAAGGTAAGCAGCTTTCCCCTGAGCTAATTTATACTTTGATCCCTTGCACGGTAAACACAAATGTTCAATGATGAATGTTAGAAGGGAGAGCCACATTGATGAGACATGGCAATAAAGCCTGAGCTGCATTTTATGTTGCCTCAAAGAACATCTAATGAGCTAAAAATTAAATCACATGATGTGTTTTCAGACCATTATAGACTTACAGGAAAATCCAAGAACTTCCTGGCAAAATAAGTTACAGGGTCTATAAGCAGAAGTTACCACACTAATCAGAAATAAAGCACGGATTTACATGTAATGAACTCTGTGTGTTGTATAGAAATATATACTTATTAATAAGAAAAAATATCCTTATTAATGAGATTCAATTCATGAATTCCTCAATGCAAATGGGAACTGATGACACTTACTTTATGTCAGGTCCAATTAGTGAATGTCTTCTCAACATGGCTCGTGCCTGGGCATTGGATAAACTGATAGTTGATTCCTCATTAATGGACAAAATGCAGTCGCCAACAGCAATCCGGCCATCCCGACTGATGGCCCCTCCATGAATAATGCTTCGCACAATTACTCCAAGGCCATCTTTATTAGCACTTACTGTCATCCCTGTGGGAAGATAGAATGCTCACAATGATCAAAGACACAATTTTCAAACTCACCATAATTTAGCATTCACTTATGGCTTTTTAGATAAAAGTGTATGAGTCATGTCCTTAGTTACCAAGAAGTTTTGCTAAAATATTTTTTAAATTTATTTTGTCAGTCATGGTTGTGTTGGTGTTTCTGTGCCATGGCATACATGTGGACACCAGAAGACATCTTTTTGGTCACTTCTTTTTTTCTGCTATTGTTTCTGGGGACTGACTTAGGTCATCAAGATCACATGGCAGGCATTTTTACCTGTTGAGTCATCTTGATGGCCCATAATAAAATATTCTCAAGTGATTTAAGATGTTAGTGAAATTGTATAAAGATAAAATATTCCATGTTTAATATATAAGACCTGAAAACAATTTATACTTCAAAACTCACTGTAATTACAGCATTTGATGTGGTCCACCTTTCAAGATAAAGCTCTCTCAGAGAAAATACCATATGGCATCAGATTAGATTTCTAGCAGCAGTTTGTATCTTTTACATGTAACACAGTAAAGGCAAGACTCCAAGAGGATAGCCTAAGATGTCAGTTACTACCTTATGTCTAGTTCACTCATTTATCTCTCTGTGTATGGAAGGTGGAAGTATATGCAGAATATGACACAGGTATTTTAAGATACTAAACACAGAAAGCAGAACTCCTAACAATCTACAGCCAAGGCTAAAGTCTTGACCTAGAGCCTACCCTGTAATTGAATGTTGTCTATTGACCTAAACCAAGAAAAATGGAATTCTCATCCGTTCCATTTCTGACTCTGAACTCTATTTAGGCCCCAATGTGGGCATTAGATACTGTCTTAACATATTCCTTGGATTTCATATCAAGACAAAAATTAAATCTTAGTCATTATAATGATGTATAACTTTTACATTTCTACAGTCTTCCCCTTCTTGATAAAAGGCACTGCCATCCTATCTTAGTATCCTCCATTGTTCAAAAAGAAACACAGGAGTTGTTCTTTGTATGCATATTGGTGTGTGTGTATGTGTGTGTATGTGTGTGTATGTGTGAGTGTGTGTGTGTGTGTGTGTATGTGTATGTGTGCATGTGTGTACATGTGTGTGAGCCTGGGGTGCATGTGTGTACAAACATGTGCGGAGATCAGAGGACAACCTTGGGTGATGTTCCTTAGGCATCTTCAATATATTGATTCAGACAAAGTCCATGATTGGTCTGGAACTGCACCAGGTATAGTAGGCTAGCTGGCTAACAAACTGCAGGAGGCTGCTCATTTCTGCCTCCAATGTCATCATAGCTGGAATGACAACCATGGAACACCCAATCTGACTTTTAATGTGGGTTCTGGTTAAGGCCTTCATACTTGATTGGTATGTGTTTCATCAATTTAACCATCTCCACTGTCCTGGAGTTGTTTTGGTTACTATCTGGCATCTCTCCCCTAGATTTAACACATCCCTAAGACCTACCATTTTTATCTCTAAATATTACCTTGAATCTATATTTTTTTCTACATTTCTAAATAAATCCTGGATCAAGTCATCACCTTATAATTTTGCAGCCTCTTAAGTAGTCATCTGTTTCCTGATATTGTCCCTTCTAATGCACTGTACTCACAGTAGAGAAATAATTCAAAATAGAAAAATCCTAGCCTATGTATCCTCTGTATGAAATCCGACAACATTTTCCTAAGATATAACATATCTCTCAGGTACAATCCAGAAAACACAGGAGACCTGCTTTCCTTGAAACTTGTGTCCTCCCTTTCTATCACATAGTCCTTGGCCCTTGAGTTCCAGCCTTAGCATATCTGCCTTCCTTCATATATACAGTTGACCTCTTCACTTTTTTTTTCTGTTTAGCCAATACTCTGTTTGCAGTGTATCAACTAATTCATTCTAATGTTTCTGCATTATCTTCTACAGGCAGCCATTCCATATATGCTATTTGAATTACTATTACTTCAATCCTATTAACACATAAAAACCTTTAAATTTACATTGAAAACATTTCACATTTCAAGTACAATGTAATTCACTTTAGTAAAGTGGTAATATTTTCTTTTCAAGTAAGATTGCATGGATAAACAAGATAGGATCTAGATATAAAGCTATCGAGTATTTTTCCTGTTCATTTTCTCCCTCTTCTTGTTAGTAGAGGAGTTTTGTTGCTGTTGCTATTTCAAGACATGGTTTCACTATATAGCTATGGTAGACCTGGGACTCACTATGTAGAATAAACTGGCTTCAGAGAGATCTTACTGCCTCTGCCCCCTCCCAGTACTGGGATTAGCATGCTGGTATTAAAGGCAAGAGCCACCACACCTAGTACTTTTTGTTGGTTTATTGTCATTTTGTTTTGTTTTATTGAGACAGGGTTTCGCTCTACAATTCTGATTAGCCAGGAACTTGCCATATAGATCAAGCTAACCTTGAACTTGCAACAATTCACCTGCCTCTGCCTCTCAAGTGCCAAGATTATAGGTATAAATCACACAATAATGATTTTTTAAAATAGAAACTTTGACAAAAGTAAAAAAGTCATTGTTAGCCTTTTTATTTTTATAATAAAATATATTTTATTATCTGCTTAATATGAATATCAACTATATCAAATCATATATCTTTAATATGTTCCCTGTAATATTTACATCCAAGTGCCACCGACCTGGATAGGAGAAATACATTGTCCTATAATTGTTTATTCCTCTGCCTTCAAGAACATAACTCACCTCTAAATAATTATATTACCTTGGATAAAAGGATGGAAAGTTATTCTAAGCAAATATAACTAAAAAACAAGCAGGTCTATTTCAGTATCTGACAAAATAGACTTCAAAACAAAACTAGTCAGGAAAAATAAAGTTTACCTCAGAATCAGCACACAACCCATCAAGGGAACATTACAGTTCTAAATATACGCATATCAAGTGTCATAAAACAAGCACTACTAGATCCAATGCTACAGAGCTAGCAGCGGGGATTAACCCAAATCACAGATATGAGCAAGTCTGAGGGGATCTCACTAGTTCAAGAGCTAATTTAAAAATATAACTAAAAATAAAGTTATAAAAGAATTGCTTTGCATGGGTTGGCAATGCTGGTCTCAGAAGATATGAGTTACTGAAGAAAAGTACAGTGCAAGTCATAGGACATCTCCCTATCAGTCAGGAACACCCCAGAGGTCTCCAAAACAAGACAGGATACTGCCATTGCCCTAGGTTACCCACCATAACTTGAAGTGGGTATGCCCCCCCACACACACATACACACACTAATCTCTAAGTTTAACAACATCAAAGAATAACCCATTGGCATGGTGGCACATGCCTAAAATCCCAATCATGAATTTGAGGGCTACCTAAGACCCTGTCCTCAAATTATAATATCAAAAACTGCAACCACAAAAAATGTTTCATAAAATCAAAACAAATTTGTGGTGAGACCTTTTACAGAAACCTGTAATTTATTAATGATTTGTTCCCATCATCACTAGGAATAGAGGCAAAGCATGTAGAAGAGAAAGGCAGCACACCTCAGATGGGCTGAGGAGACTAGGAACCTGAGCAAATGATGACTGCACACCCACCAGGAACACACTCACTTGTTTAGATTTCCTATGGTATTATTTACCAAGCTTTATGTTACTTTAGTTTATAATATAAACATCTTACCACATTAAATCTTAGCTATGTATACTGAAATATTTTAATATTTATGTCCATAAAATTTTTAAATGGGACTCTTGCAAGATTTGTCTGTTAGTACTGTTGATAGTTAAACATTTAAATCTCCTGTCAAATGAACTATGTAGAGAAATGTTCTCAACATGATAGGCTTTGAATTTTAACTCTGAAAAGCTGGGAGACATATTCAAAATCTTGATATTGTGTCGTGATGTCATTCACAAAGTTCACACTTAAGAACTAAACCTTTAAGTTAAAAAGTTGCAGTAGACTATCGCACAATGTTGAGGTAACTACAATTTTGTTTTAGGCTCTAATCATGGATATGCTCAGCTGAACAGAGGCAAATGTGACCCACAGATCTCAGCTTGAACACACATGTAAGAGGAACCTTGCTGAGTACCAACATATCAAACAACCAGGGCCTAAATTTATAAAAATAATAATAATAATAATAATACTTCAGTATGTACCCTAATTCTTCACTAAAATGAAGTAATAATAGTAATACAAATAAATTAATATCAGCACAACTGAATGGCACTTATTTTACAGTCTCATATTGTGGTACAAGGTATAGGGTAATATGCTGTGATTTCTTATATCAACATTACTCTCGTATTCACAATTAAGGAATATTTTGTATTTTAATTAAATCTGAAGTTTAAATGAATTTCTAGATATGATAAACGATACTTTTAACCCTTACTGTTTTTTAACAAGAATTTAATTAACTCATAACATTTTCCCATCAAAACTTAAAAGTTAACGTGAAGTAGTTCAAATGTCAATCATCACATGAGTTTTAAAAAATGCAATGTTTACTTACAATTGAATAGTATTTGGCCTAAAAAAAGGATATTTTTGATATGTGCCAATTGAGATTTAAAGATATTAGCAATGTAAAATAGTTTCAAAAGTTTAAGTACTGTATTGCCCACTTACTTGTAACTAGAGCAAAAACATAAACCGAAGGCAGGAGGCCAGTCACCATATGACATAAAAGCATTGAAGCATTACATTTACTATGCTACTCAAGCATAGAGCACTATCAGCTTAACCAGGAGTTTCATTCCCTCTCGGTGTGTGCAGGGGAGGAGTTACACTGTGGTGTATCTGTATAGTGAGCGCCAGATAAAAGAAAACCAACTATTTGATGGTGGAGTGAATATATTTCCATTGTGTTTTCTAAATGAGGTTCCTCTAGCATGAGCTGTTTAATAATGAAAAGGCTTGTACATTTCTGTAAAAGTCACCATGCTACATTCCATTATAATTTCCTCAGAGACCCACAATACACAGCAGCATCCAAACCTTCTGAATGATGAGTAATCTTACATTTGCCACAACCCAAAATATGAAGTACAGAACTTGCTGAGAACTCTTACCAACATATTACAAAGTGAGCACAGAACCACGTGGCTCCCAACACTCTGCTGGGCAGCAGTCAGAGCTGAATAGATGTCAGCAAAACTTATCTTAAGACCAGTGAGTTAATGAAGATCCCAGAACCAAAGTAATATACATGCTTATTGCATATGGAATATGAATATTTAATATATTTATTGATTATAGTTATGTCATATGTTTGATTTATTTTATATATATACATATATATCCTATTTAATACACATGTATCATGCAAATAAGATAGACTCATTTGACTCATGCAATTGCTTTCATTGTCTTTTTTAAATCATTATTTCATATGCAATTATATGTAGCACAGCAATACACATCCTATCCTACAATTCTCCTATCAGCTGTTATTGGTAGGTTATCCAGTTACCACCAAACAGAACAAAATCTAGGAGAGTCTGGGGGTGGTTCTAGGAATTTCTCTTCTCAGTGTTAAGTTGCAACAGAAAGCAGGTCCAGTGGCAGGGTACCTGTGTAAAGGTCGCTTGCTGGTTGGTCACTCTAGGGAAACAGTCTTTGATGTGAGCTAACAACTGGGCTAATTTTGGTCATTTGAGGTTCTAATGGATGGTCCTCCATCAGTCCCAACAGGAGGGAAGCTGCCTTTGTCAGTGCAGGAACAGGTGCACTCTGTCCCAGGAGCTCTACCTACTGTCACCAGGGATTCAGCTCCTCAAGAAGTTTGGGCCCATTTAGAAGGTTTTGTGATTTTGAAACAGGCAAAGCCTATTAAGACTGGCATAGGACTATCTCCACAGGAGGTTCTGTGTGTAGAGTTCCTCCAGGGACAAACGGAGACTATGAATAACCTGCATTTATATTTTGGTAGTGGCACACCTGGCAGTCGTTAGTCTTTCTATCAGTGAATGAAAGAAATTAAATACAATCTGACTCTCGCATAACTAGCAATGTTCAGAGAAAGTAATAATTTACTTTCCCAAAGAACTTAGAATTCCAATTGCTGACTTCACATTTTCAAAGAGTTCTTTTTCTGATTTGTTACTTAACACACACACAATTCATATAACTTTTACTTGAACATAAATGAGATTTTTGAATACTTGGAAATAAGAGAACAAGGGATGTAGGCTAGTATAAAATAAACAAACCCATTCCCGTTTCAGGAAAAATAACAAGCACATAAAAAGAAGCAAGAACATTTCTAGCATCCATTCTCTGCAGATAAAAAATGATGTTGAAATATACTGTCCTCTTTGTGGGCTAAGGAGCAACACCACGTGAAAGATAAGGAACTTACCCAGACTGGAGCTGCCTTTTGCTATAGTGACTGTCCTCTCAAAAGCTTCTTGGGGCATACTTTGCAGTGTGACAGACTCAGCATCAGAAGCCAGAGAGCTCTGTTCAGAATACTCGGAATCCCAAAAGAAAGAAAAATGAAAGTCACACGGAAAGAAAATTAGTCTTTGGAGTGGTCATTTCAACATTGCATGTGTTCCCCATGAGTCATGCTTTAGCAAGAACCTACAATTAATCAAGTTCATAGGTCACAACAGGATCACACAAACACTCATCTCAAACTAGAAGAGACTCAGGGTGTAACTCTCCTCTCTCCCCTCCCCTATCATCAACCTAGCCACAACAGCAGGTGCTAGCTCTAAGATGATACCTTCTGAGCTGCAGTTGGCAGTGCAGGAGCAAGCTCTGTGGTGCACAGGCCGCTTGGTAACTGTGAGTGAGTCCATACTACCGGGTTTGCACATTCATAGTTTTGTTCAACAGCACTTTCAGGTGTATAATCACCAATGGCAGAACCAGAAGGAGCTGCCATGCTTATGTCTGGGAGAGGAGAGGCAGCCTGCTGTCTCTGCAGGAGGTTCTGTGTGTAGAGCTCTTCCAGGGACAAATGGAGACCAAGCACTAGATCAGAACTTCCAGTCACATCCTGATAATGAACAGACAAAGCCACTCACCAAAACTGAGACTTAAGAGTTATACCAATTTATTATAAGCCTTTTGTTTAGTGAATTACTATCTTGTAAAAAATAAAACAAGCTTATTCATGTAAATATATATACATACTTGGACATGACGCTACTATCTTAAGGTCTAAACAGAACCATCATTAAGTGGTATTTAGACTTTTGTCCACTCTCTATATCTGTATATATTTAAAGTCCACTCCACTTTACTCATGAACATAATTATTGCTGACAAGAAATGGTGGACTGTCACATTAAAGCCTCAGTTCAGATACTGGGTCACAATTACTATAAGCCTTGGCAGAGTTCATACTTACACTCTCCATTCTGTTCCTGTCACCTACTTCAAGAGAAAAATAATAGATTGGTGCACAGGACTTTTGAGAGGAACAAGAAGAGTTAAAACCAGTCTTGACTTAATAGGAAATACCCAATAGACCTTAGCTACTACAGTTATTTATGTAACACAATGTAGTATAGTCAAACCAACCTTGAATTAGCTCAGCAACTGCTCATTGACCCCAGTGTTCTCTCATAGAAAAGAGACAGTACAGTGCCTATAAACTATCCTGACAAGCATATATTTGCTTGGAAATGAGATCTGGAAGAAGTACACTGGGCAGCATTTTAGCATGCATACTCCTGACAAGTAGCATAGGTAAACCTGTGCACCCTGGTGAATACTCTTTCCACATCCATCTTTGGACCTTTTACCAGATTCAGACATTTTGTCTTTTCAGGTTGTGAAGTCTGGACTGAAAGTAGTTTACTAGTGTCCTAAATCTGTACATGTAGTATTTTATAATGACAAAGTTCTTTACATAACCAAATTTGTCATTTGGGGGATTCTGAGCTTCATGTACTACTCACAATCCCACAAAGGAGAAGGGTGACACATTCTAGTATTTTTCTTCTAATTTACAAATAACTGACATTTTAGATATCTAGACTCCCATTCAGTTGTGGCTCTCTTCATTTGTTATGAACTTAACTATTTGCAACAATCTATTGTACTTCCTGCCTTCAATTTAAGTAGTCGTTTTTCTAAATTATCAGATATTCCTAGCACAGAGAATAGATATAATGGTCTCTCACAGAAGTATTTAACATCATCAGTATTCTTAGGAACAAAGGGTAGGAAGAGACTGCCTGGACAATCCACAATCTAGATAGACTGTTTGCTCCTGTATCCAACTTGAGTTATATTATTGTTACAAAAAAATAAATAAATAACATACTTACTAAAGGACTGTTAAGTTTCAAAATTACTAATTAATTACAATTAATTACCAGAAAAGTTATCTCATTTACGTCTCAAAGAAATATAATCAAAACTGCTTTTCATGAGAAGAAGCAGTCTATCCACCCTTGTTAGCTGGGATTTACTAGAAATTGCATGACAAAAATGTCCATGCATTATTCATAGAAAGTGGTAGAGATACACTGAAAGGGAATAGCTAATCAACAAGGAATATAACACACACCTATTTTAGAAGATAGAGGTACTGAACATCCTTCTTCATGTTTAAAGCTCATAAGGATCTAAAAGTAAAACTTTTTTTTCCTCTAGCCCAATGTTCAAAATAATCTTTCCATTTCCCCATGCTTCTTGGTATCTTAAGTAAAGTCTTTCAAAAATTCCTAGTAATACTTGATATATCCTTGTTCTCAGAAGAAATGGAGATGAGAAATTAAAAGGTCAAATGTAAATGAAAAGCTATATTTCTTAGTTTAATGCAAGACTGAAGGTGGCTGATTACCACACTACTGTGGTGATATATTGTTTATGATTTAATAAAGCTTTCCTGGGACTCAGTATGTAAAAATAGCCACAAGCCATAAAGGCCAGGTAGTGGTAGTATACACCTTTAATCCCAGGACTCAGAAGAGGCAGATAGATCTCTGTCACTACAAGACCTACCTGGGCCACACAATAGTGAATCAATCTAAAAGAGAAAGAGAGTTCATGCCTTTAATCCCAGCACTAGAGGTATATAAGGAAGAAGCAAAGGGTCTCATGTGAGATTCAGTTTCCAGGCACAGGGAAGACAGGATCTCCATTTCAGTCTTGGTAGAGGTAAGAACTACTGTCTGACTGCTTTGCTTTTCTGATCTTTTGATGAACCCAAATATCAGTCTCTACGTTTTTATTATCTGTACTACTCACCACTTTTCTTGATAACAATTTATATAGATTACCCAAATGAGGTTGTTGACAGCTGCAATAGCAATGCAACAGAGAATTCCCATTGCACATCCTAATTCCGACTCCTCTACCTTACCGCCATTCTCCCATTTTCTGAATTGCATTCCCTCTTATTGTTTTCTTATGGTTCCTGTTGTAAGGGTAAAATCTTTCCTTTTAATAGCCAGCAATTCCTCCACTGTCCTTAAAGTTGTTTTCCACCTTCTGTCTCAAGAGATTCAGATTTCAATCATATGCTCTTCTCCAAAACCATCCCAGAACAGGTGCAACTATACACACATCAGCATCATATGGTAGAGAATGCTACAAAGCAGAAATGTGTAGGATGCTTGGGCTGCTTTTTTTTATTATGATGAAATCCATTAGTTGTGCTTGCTGTGTTAAGTGAACAGGAAGGTTTATCTAAAGAAACACAACTTTACCACGTACTAGAACACACAGCATTTAGTGGAGAAAAGTTGTCAGTCATGACAGACAGTTTCAGTCTAATGACAGGCTGAGAATATGGGTATAACAGGAGAATAGATTACAGGGGACATAACATATCTATAAAATCTTTACCAGTTGTTTTCTTGGGTCATTTTTTAAAGCAAGAATTTCTTCAGAAACTATGTTGAACCTTTAAACAAGAGTCAACTGATGCTTAATTTTGGAAAAGCATTACAGCTTAAATAGCCATAGGTGTAGCAATAAAAAAAATAATAAATTATTTTTTTCAAGTTATCCCCAAATTAAAACCTAAAATAACAAAAAAAGGAAAAAAAGTTCAATGGCTACAGCTACTTGATACTAAATATACTTTGGTATTTATTTTTTTATTTCCTGGGTCTCTTGAGACAGGAGTTTGCTATGCCTATCTTTCCTGGCCTAGAACTCTAAATCCTCCTGCTAAAGTCTTGACTGCCTGAACTTTGTGGCAAGGCCTTAACCCCAGCACCAGGGGTGGAGGTTGGGGTTGGAGCAATGGCAGGCAGAACTCTTCAAGGCCAGTCTGGTTTACGGAACAAGTCCAAGCTACCAATACTAAGACCCTGTTTAAAAAAAAAAAAAAAAAAGGCAGGAGGCTGCAAGTGGCAAGGAGGCCACAGTGCTCAAATGGGCAATTTAGTAAACTGCATATAAAACAGAATGGATAATTTAACTCTTTAATTATTACTAAAACTAAAACATAATATACACTCCCCCTGACAAAATGGAGACTTCTGAGAACAGCTGCTTAGCCTGGTGCACTAAACTCTGCTCTATAGTTCAAGGCCATCCCCAAGGGGAAGCTCATGCTCTAAGGTCAGGGCTTAGAAATCCCCACTGGGATTTCCCTTGACCGAGCTATAGAGATGTGTCTCCACAGAGGAAAGTTCCATTTCAAGTCTATACATAGTAAGTAAAAAAAAAAAAAAAAAGAAAGAAAGAAAAGAATAAATAAAAAATGGAGGAAACACTGAGCTTCTACTTCATCATTCTTAAAATTGCATACATGATGGGAATCTTTGGTTTTGATAATTACCCATATGCATGATATAGTCATATAGAGTACATAACCACTTAATCACATATGCTTAAATAGCCATAGGTGTTAATGGTATAGTTCTGTTCATTGAAAAGCCCTGATGTCAGATTCCATTTTATCAAAGGGTCAGTTCTGAATTTCTTATAAAGCCCTTATGATGAACTTAATGCAAACAGCGAGGATAGACCATATAATTCATTGAGTTTTATAATTTTTTTCTACTAAGAAATCTAGGTACCAAAATTTAGAGACAGAAACAAACAAAGGCAAAACACAAGAAAACACCAGAATTGCAGTATTTAACTAAGGAAACTGAAAGCCCACAGGAGGTTTAAACACCCTCATTAATGTTTTATTTGTTGCTTTTTAGTTTAAATATTTCAGTTGTCAGGCCAGCTTGCCAAACTTTGATTCAACAAAAGAGTAAACTGCTTAGGAAAAAAAAATGAGGCAAACAGACTTCAGCAAGTCAATATGTTGTGTTGCATATAGCCAGTGTTTGCCCTGTAAAATATATGCTTCTCGGTGTGCAGATTGTGTAATTCCTTTAAATAATAATTACTACATTAAACAATGCAATCTGTCCCACTGGCAAGAAGAAGTGTGGGATGCTACGGATTAGGAGATCCCACCAGGATATAAAACAAGCTTCCAGGCCCGAGGCCAGTCAAGGATGAACACAGTCCAGACAGTCTGCAGCCATGGACCTCAGGTGTGCAGGCGAGGAGTGGCTGCTCACTAAAGACGTACTTTGAAAACCAATTCCAGGAGGATGCCCAGTGGCACCGGCAAGGGTAACAGGTGCACTTCAGACATAGCACAAAATGTTCTGCAAATGCCCTGGCCAAAGCCAGTTGTTAATCAGGAAAGAAAGGAAACAAAGGCAGGCCTGAGAGATCCTGCTCCCCATCATACTACTGAATGGGGCCCTTTCCCACTGAATTCATTGTAGTAAAAAACACGTTATCACTTGAAGAAAAAAGCTGTCTAGTCTCTGTGTAAGGATTCAGGCATTACAAAGGCCTGCCCCTGTCACCTGGCAGATTGTACTTAGGCAGTGCTCTGGTCAGTCCAAGGTTCCATGAGTACTAGTCTGCAGGCAGGTGTAAAGGACCCATTTAAAAGTCAGACCCCACCCACTTAGGCTCTCTTTTGCTTTCACTCTTTTGTTTTCTCTTCCTCTCTTTCTCTCCTGCTTTTGGTTAGCCACCAGCTACCCCCACTGACCTGGGGGCCTCACTCAGGACCACTCATCCCCATCCCTTCTCCACCTTTTAGTCTTATAACTATAAGGAAAGAACAACACTTTGTATCTATATGTCGGTTTACTATATATTTCCAACACAGAATTATGTCCACACATGAACTGCCTAGATGCCCTGTTCGAGCCTCAGTCACTGTTGTACACAACAGATAAATCAGACAGAGCAGAGCGCCCCCCTCCCCATGTCCTTGTTGTCTTGGAAGTAGCTTGTGTCCTGAAGTTGGAAAGTATCACATCCATACATTTTAGGTTTTCCTCTACCCAAAAGAACACAGATATCCATAATGTATCTTTATATGTATAATCAATTCATAAATCAATCCTTGGAGAGTCTAACAAATCAACAGAATAAGAGCCAGTATAAAATAAAAATGACTGAAATAGATGCAGAGATCAATGATAGTTAAAAAACAATGGCTAAAATATAGAGAAGCACATGGTCTACAGGAATTAGGAAATCCCAATTAAAATACATATCAATATGTCACTTTGTACTTAAAAGTTTCCAGAGGTTTTAAAACATTACTTCTAAACAATATAGGGTGCTTTACCAAGAAAATTAATGGAGTACTAGCATTTACACTAATAACCAATTTAACAGCTTGGACAGCTGATGTGTCACACAGTGACTATGCCCTGCGTTCAGGTCCACTGACATCAACACATACTGCCTCCCACTATAGTCTTTATATAAAGCATTCTTTGACATCACCTCACACTGGTAAGTCCAACGCTAACTATAAATTAGCTAGCGACTGTTAAATTAAACATACTATATTCTTTTGCCTAAAAGTTAGTTTTTTAAAAACTACTACAACAAAAGTCATTCTAATTTTTTTTGTTTCTATCAGTCTGTCTACCAAACATTGAACTAGTCACTAGTAATCTAAACAATCAAAATGGTGAAATTACTCTGATTTGAAGTGAAAAATCTGTGGCTGGAGAGAAGTAACATCATTAATATGCTATGTGGCTGTTTGAATGAGCATGGCCCCCACAGGTCTTATGTACTGGGCTCTCAATTGGTGGACTGTCTAGAAGGATTAGTAGGTGTGCCTTTGTTGGAGGAGGTGTGTCACTGGGGGTGGGCTCTGAGGTTTCAAAAGCTCACTCCAGGTTCAGTATCATCATCTACCTGCTTCCTACTTTGGATAAGATATAAGCTCTTAGCTATCACTCCAGCATCCTGCCTGTCAGTACGCCACCATGTCCCCTGTCATGACAATGTACTTACCCTCTGACACTGTAAGCCAACCCACAGTTAAATGCTAAATGCTTTTTTTGTTTGTTTGTTTGGTTTTTAGTTATCTTGGTCACGGTGTCTCTTCACAGCAACAGAACAGTGAATCTGTTCTGCTACTCCTACAATTTCGAGAAACTCTGACTTCCACAGACTTTTCTCCAAAATAAAGTGACATTTCTGTTGTACCTTGGGAGGAGATGATGGAAGGGAGGGGGCGTAGTTCATGCCATCACTGCAAGCACTATCATGAAGAGATAAAACAGAGGCCTGGGTAGAGTAGACACTGTCATTATCAGGAGAGAACGGAGAATCAAATCTTGACTCGGCTACTGACTCAGCATCAGGTGCATCTATCTAGGAATAAAATAAGACCAGCTGGTTATCGTACCCTATCCCACATCACTATCACTATCACTATCTGAGCTAGAAGGCACAGCTGCACCTTCTTCTGCCCTGCTTTCTTCATGTGCCTTCCCTACTCTTAACACTTGAAAGGTTCATTGATAGAGCAGTACAAACATGGACACACCACTCACAGCAGAGGCCTCTGGCTCTGGACACTATTACACCACCTCAACTTTCACTTTAAGTTTAAACAGTTACATAAGCAAGAAAAATATACAACATTTTATGATGCAAAGAAAAATTTCATTATCATACTTCATATTTAATAAACCATTATTCATAAAGGCAGTTTTGTGATTGTCTAACTAAGATGCAGAAACCAAAGAGTAACTTCATGTTTGAGCTAGATCACACTAACAATGAAGGGGCCTGATCATGGACTGGTTACTAGAAATATTAAGTAATAAACATTTTAAAATTAGCAAGCTATACTAATATAAAAATTGATAATATGTCACTGGAACATTTCAAAGTGAATCTCAAAATATAATTCCCAGGCTGATAACATATTTTAAATATTTGTTTAAATTCACTAAAAAGCTACAAGGTGGAGGTTGTCTACACATGTACATTATGTGAAACAATCTGAGCGATAAATACTTAGTGTGTGCTATCTAGTATTAACTGAGACTTATGCCAGCTTATAATAGACAAATGTTTGTTTTAAAGCACTTTTAAATGAATACTCCAAACAGAATTTGCATATCTATCACTGCTGCCTTTGAATCTTAGGAATCTTAAAATTCAATTAGCTTAGTTACTGTAGAGATGAAGCATGAAGTCCCCAGGAAGTTGAGTGACCAGTTCAAGAAAACAGAGCTCATTAGAAATATTGAGGACTCCTGTGACTATGACAAGGTACTGACCTTCCATGAGAATGAAAGTAATCCTTTCAATTGACATTCATTTCAAGGGGTTCAAAAGTGCCATCCAAACCCTAGAGAGGACACTGATTCATGGTGCATGGTGTACTTTAAAGACCCTGACTTGGGATGGTTGTTTATGCCCTTAATCCCAGAACTCAGGAGGCAGAGGCAGGTGGGTGGATAACTGGGAGTTGCAGACAAGCCATGGCAACATAGTGAAATCCTGTCTCAAAAAAAAATGAAGGAATGATATCTTTGTGTACTATGATGTTTCAAAATGGATTTGCTATGGCAAGATATGACTTATCATAACACCTCACAAAGTCCTAAACTACAATGCCCCTAGAGGAAGCCAAAGTGATCTCATACTTTAAGTATAATATGAATATATTATACTTATTATAAACATATCAAAATATCCCATAAATAGTGATTCAGGAGTTTATAATTTAAAAATACTAACAGAAAGAATTATCTTCCTTTGAAATTAGTATTGGCAAAATATATACAATATCAAAGACCTAATTCACACTCTCTAGCTTAAAGCAATGTACGCACATTGAGAGTCTACATACACTAAGTAACTCAATATAACTTCAGCAGAATATTTATTAAAAATCAATCAGTTATAGCCACTAACCAGAGCCAAGTCAGCCCTGAAGAGGGCTTTATCAGGCAGGCCTGGCTCCTTACAGGAGTGTGGTTGGCAGAGAAAGGCATCCTCCTTGGCAGAAACATATCCTTCTTCTGGTGAAAGCTGCAGGACATTGGTGTCAAGAAGGGGTTTGTGGAACAGAACAAACAACAAAGAGGATTGGAAAGGGGAAGGGGGGAAGAGAAAGAAGAATGAAGGGAAGAAATGAAGTCTTCACATCAAAACATATAACCTCAACACAGAATGAAAACTACAAAGTTAGACAAATATTAGTCCTAATCATTTCACTTGAAAGGGTACAGAGGTCTTTCTCCTAGCATAAGCACAAACAATTAGATGAGAATCCATTTCTACTATTTTTATTCTTGCAAATTACAATCAAAAGCAATGATTTTTATACTAATCTTCTGGTCATTTTTATCTGCTAAATATTCTGGCTAATTAATGACAGGCAATTTTAAGTATTAAGACTTTAAAAGCTGCGGAATGAAGCATTAAAGAAAATTGATGTTTTGTTCTCTCTCAAGTATTATAAAGGATGAAGCTTACTTGACAATGAATGTTTCTGAGGACATAATGAACTCATTAAAGATCTCTAAAATAAGTGGAAAGCACTTCTTCCCAGGTAGCCATTAGAATTACAAAGAAAGAAACTTTGGAAACACTTAAAATAATCACCTGTCTCCTAAAATTAAGAGGGGATAACTTGAGAGTTTAAATACAACACAGCTTATAAGACAAAATGAAACTAAATTGCACAGGGGTGCCATCTGCCTGAATAACCCTCTTGAATTCCTACTACAGTTCTGAAATACTGAGAACTCTACACTTGTATTCTACTTTCTAATGAAAAGGGAAATTTTTATTGTCTTACCACATTACCTGGTATTAGTAACCCTAACATGTGTAGAACTTTTATAGGAAAAGCATTTTTCTTATTTGCCTATAGATTTAAGTTTATTTTTATTCAGACTTCACTTTAAGTGACAGAAATACTCACAGTATGGTTCAGTAAACAGAATATGAAACACCAAATATTGTCCTGGAACTAGCTACAAAAAGATATTGCTTCAAAATAACTATTGTTTTTTCCTTAGTGGCAGTAAAGTGCCTCCCTAGCCATTTCCCTTGCAAATATAGAGAAATCAATAAAATCCAAATTCTTACAGGCAAAGGCTTGGCCACACCTATCCGCACCATCCCAGAGGGCGCTCCCTTCAGGGCTTCCACGGCCTCTTCAAGACTGCTGTTCTCCAGGTTAGTGTCATTGACAAACATGAGCCTGTCTCCTGGGAGAAGCCGGCCATCCTTCTCAGCAATGCCACCAGGCACCAGAGAACGAATGACTATCACAGTGCTTGCTGGGTCGATGGGATCCTAACAGGGCAGGAGTGTGAAAAGAAGTCAGCTCATTGTGACATTGTAAGTGTATTTTACAGGCTGTCCCCTCCAATTGTTAAGTGTCTTAAGGTTTTCATGGAGGTTCTAATAAATACCTAGGACAAGGTGATGCCTATTTCATTTTAGAAAGATCAGAGGAGTTTGCCAGAAACAATGGAAACCTCATTTGCTAGTGCTGTTAAATAATCCCCCAGGTAATAGTAGATAACTTCAAGAGGAAATTTTAATTTTTGGTAGAGTGGTAAATTGTTTGCTATCACCAGAAGCTGGGTGTCAAGGGCATTCATAACCATAGTATTTTATAGTAGATGGATGCATGCTGAAGTAGGTTTTGACCCTTAGAAATGAAGATTTACACATAGAAGTCAGGCAGCACCTGTGCTACAAGCATGAGGTGCTGGAGTAATTAGAGATAGCCTGAGTAGAAAACTATTGACAATAAATCCTGTGTTTTATCAGGCAGTGTTCAGCATTTCCACATTTGCCTAGCACAAAACAATACAGGGAAGGGTCCAAGCCACACTGAGACAACTTAAAAACTATCATAAACATAGTAAAATGACTGAAATGTTATAATTTGTGATATATTCAAATACAAACTTATCTCCATATTAGAAAAGAAATAGCAAAGACTTTGTGGATAACTAGAATATAAGCTGTCAATTAGAAGCATGGAAATAAAGAGGCCTCAAATGACACAAGAGCCCACTGTATTATAATACTCCTAAAAAGCATTCTGTGGTTTGCTCAAGTTTTCAAGCTGAAACATAAAACAGTTTCATAAGTATAATGCTAAAAGGAACCTTTTATAATAAAGAGAAATCATACCAATTATATTATTATCCTGAGCAATTAATTTGAACATGTAAAAGTCATACCTAACTTAATAGTATTTTCTTACTATCTGCTAACAAGAATTTACTTTGAAAATATGACATCCTTTCAACAATTAGGAAAATAGGATCTATTTACCTGGTAGTCTAAAATGCTGAAGCCAAGGCCCCTGCTCCCTTTCTCCAGCTCAATGGACTGAATGCCAGCTTCCCACATAGCCAGTGGTGTTTGAATATCCTCAGTATTCTGATCCACATCAGGTATCGCCAGCATGGGATCCTCTGTCTCTGAGGACCCGATGAACTCACCGAGATCTATATGAGGCTGAATAACAGATCAGGGATCTCTTATTTCAGAGGAAACAGCATTTGACACATGTACCAACACTACAAAAACTCTTTCATTCTGGTTCTGGTATCTGCATAGAACAAGACAGTTTATATGTGACTTTTACCTTCTGTATAAGTTTGAGTCACCTCTACAAGAAGAATAAAAGGAACTGTGTTGTCATTAACTAAAAAGAACTCATGATAAATAAGATAAATTCAGGGAAAGGTGGGTATGTGTAAACTTTTGTAATATAGGCAAATAAGCCTCTAAATACATAGAAATAGGTGGATTAAGCAGGGGTAATGTTTGTAAAATATTTGACACAGAAACTGGGCTTCAAATGTTAGCTTCTCTCAACAAAAACAAATCTAAGTGAAAATAGGTTAACTAACCCTATTTATCTATATGAACATATCAAATTTAACAAAGGTGTTTGACAGAATATAATTCTAGTTTGTGTGCTGCCTTTTCTTTTGACATTCTATTGCATTGCCTAGAGCCATGTACACAAATCCGCCTCCCCTGCCTCCCTGGGACCATCCCATGGACACCACGTGAATATGTACACACATATACATGGCTCAGCCTTGAGAGGCACACAGTTTAGAATACTATTTCTTACTCTGTCCTATTATGATCACCCATGTGACTAATAAACCATGCACTTTATCCTTTTAAGTTGTAAAATTATTTTACTGTATTGAATCCTTTACCATAATGTAAATGGGATTCCTTCCTCCTGAGATCTGACTAGGCTCCTATGCTAAATATGTACAGCACTTCCTCCAACAAGATGATTCATTCTGGTTTTGAACACTGTGATACAAAGAGCTAAGAACAAGCAGATAAGAAAATATACATCATAGAAAATTATTTGATGGGAATTATGACTTTGGCGTTCTCATATTCTTCCACTAAAATGCACAAATAAGTTAAAACCTATAAATACACTGGAATGTACTCTTCTGTATTTCAGCTATTCACTGAACGATTAACTGGAAACCAGAAACAGCTATGAAGGTATATAGAAGTATGTTTCTCCATCTGTGTACCACACATACACTACTTACATACTTCTGCCTGTTGGGACAATTCTGATTCAAGCCCAGGCCTGTATGACTTCTCTGTAAGCACAGACTATGTGAGAACAATGAAGTATTAATGAAAATAAAAGTGTTGTAACATTTTAACACTATTAAGCCCTGCTGTGATGCAAATTATCCTCGTTTCTGCATATCTAATACCTTTTCCGTTGGTTCAAGATCACTTATGTCCAGGCCATCCAATTCTGATGCAGCGGTGGGTGGCACAGTTCGGCGGCAGCACACCATTGTCACATCAATAGGTAATTCTTTTAAAATATTAACCACATCTTGATGATTTTCCCCAAGCAAATTTATGCCATTCACCTGCAAAAGAACACACATGGTCCCCAGAGGATAAAATGTCATAATACAAAGACTGTGTGAAGCACCATTTTTCCATGAATATAAATTTCACTGTGATGGCTGTGGCTCTGCCATGCCAAGACCTGCAGTTAGATCTAACTAACAGAGTCCTGCATTCGTGTTTAGAGTCTGGCTACAACTGGAACTTCACAAGTACTCAGGGCAGAACCCTTAGCTTCTCCCTAGGTTTGATCTGCCAGTGTACTGTAGAAAGAGAAAATAAAAATACTCCCAAAGGATGCAGGATAGAAAAAACAAGCAAACAATTAAACTAGAAATGACATAACAGTATGTGAAAATGGTTATAAAAGTGGAAACAAAACTTTTCAATTTTTCTTATTTCTGCATTAAAAAAATTGACATATTACATAGAAATAAATACCAGTAGATAGCTAGTGAGTGATAGGAATTGAGTAATTGGGAACAGAAAGGACATGCTCACTGTCATTATTCTCTATGGAAGCATGCGAAAGTGTTGCCTATTCTAAGAACTGAGTACATGTTAAAAAAAACTGTCATAGGAAGTTTCACAACACAACAAACACCACCGAAATGGAATGTAGTTTTGAACTGGATCTGTAGTGTGGTGCGCACACACACAGCTTTGCTATTTCCGCTTTGAGCTGACTTTAGTTATTTGTCACCATTAATTCTCCAGCAGCTTTTTCCATTTTATATCTGTAGCAAAAAAAGGAAATCAGAGCTCCTCACTTCCAACAGCTCATCTCCACTGAAGAGCTTCCCACTGTGTCCCACGGGGCCTTCTGGTAGAACAGACCGGATGAAGTGATGTCCCACCGTTGCCTCCAGACTTATGCCTAATCCACTGTTCTCACTGAATTTGCTCACATGAGCCACCTAAAATGAGAAAAACATTCACAAGTGTAATATTCTTCTGTTTTTCCTTTCCTACTCATGTAAATATTATAGAGTGCATTCCCCTCACCAAAAAAAAAGTCAAATTTCTCACAAAAGCTTCGAAATCTTATTTTCAAACTGCATGTCACTAGAGGTTTGCCAGTGGAAAATATAGATGTCTAATAGATTCACAAACCAACAAAGACTTTAGGGAAGTGCCCAGCCACAAGCACCCAGGGCCATCTTCAGTGCCTACTGAGCATATAGTAGTAAATGGGTAGAATGCAGGTAATAAATGGAGGCAGGCAGAAACTACTCTAGACCTGAGCACAGCTGACAGCCTGAAAAGCTGCATCCTGCAGCTATGCATTCTATGGGGTGTCACATGTCATCCCCCACAATACATTTACCAAACAAGAATTTCCATATCTTAATGGTAGCTGGTGAGAGGTCAGTATCAGAAGGAAATCACCTGACTTTGAGCTGTAAGGCTGGGCAACATTCTTCTTAGCCCTGAAAACCTAATGTAGAGCTCACATACCCTAAGAAACTGTAGGTCCCCATTGCTGTCACCTGCCATTTCTGCTACACCACCCACTTAATGATTATGTTAATGCTACCAAGTATGCAACAGGCAAGGAGAAGGCAGAGATGCTCCCAGTTACCTGAGCAAGGATCACAAATGACATGATCCTACTTAAGGCTGTACACTCCTAACAGGGCACTGGGAATATCATCCAGACAACAGGTGCACAAAGGGCACTAAAGGTTCAGTCTTGGCTCTGATCTGGATGAAATGGCTTGTGAAGGGCTCCCTTATTCAATTACCATCTAAACAGCAGGTGTCTGCAGTGGACACCAGCCATATTAATCTCACAAAGCCAATGCTAAATGAACCACTCTTCACCTGGATCCTATTGTATTCCTCCCAACTTAAGAATTAAAATGCTCATGGCTATACTTACTCATTTTCATTTAACTATAAATTACCTTGAGTTTTAAAAGTAGATATTGCTGTGAAAAGTAAGTGCAAAATTGATATAACTGTTTGGCAATGAAAGCCAGTGTTACTTTTAACATATTGTCTCTTCTCTTTATCTCTTATGGATGTGGTAAATATGAAAAACTATACTAAATGTAGTATTTTACTTTGATTTTGAATTGCCTGATATTTTAATAATGTGTGTCAACTTTATAACTTTTTAGAATAGCAAACCATGGTATCTTAGCTAGATACTCACACTGTTAATAAACATCAAACATTACCATGACATAAGTGACATGAAAAAAATAAGCAGAATCCATCTATTACAGAAGCTAAACACATGAGAATGACAAAAGGGGTGTGGTGCACTTTTGTAAGCCCAGCACTAGGGAAGTAGAGGCAGGAGACTATGCAGAGAATCTGAGGTCAGGCTGTCTATATGAGACCTTGCCTCAAGTGTTTTTTTTTTTTTTGTTTTTTTTGTTTTGTTTTGTTTTTGTTTTTTGTTTTGTTTTGTTTTTGTTTTTAAGAAGGAAAGAAAGAAAGGAAGAGAGGAAAAGAGGAAAGCAAGCCTAAAATTCTGTCACAGGTCATGATAAACTTTAGCTCATATGAAGAAAATTGTCATTCCATTCTGGTTCTCTCTATAAATGACATGCTTAAGAGTCAGGAAAACCTTTCTTGCATATATATTACTTACATCATCCCCAGAATTAAGAAATAATGACACATGCATTCTTAAGGTTTCAAACCATGTATTTTGGTGTCTTAGCTACTATTACAGCCTTTGAAGAGCTCTAGACATTTGATCTCTCTACAGGGCTCATTTCCAGTGATTATGATATTTTCACCAAGATTTCCTGCTCACACACAGAAACAAGTCAGGAAACATGAAAAGCAAGCTAACCTACCACTATTTCATAGTTAATTCCCATAATTCTCTGCCACTTTGTCAGCAGGGCAGCCTCTTGCTGCACATCTTCTGCTTCTTCCAGTTCAGTTGACAACAGTGGATACCCTGAAATAGTCAAAGTACCAAAGTTATTGTCAGTCCCCAAAACTCACCTTCTACAGCTTTGGGGAGGAAGGAAGACCTAGCCAAACCTTTGTGGGCACTATATTCCTCATAGTTCTACTGAATTAATGATCTAATTTAGACTAACATGGGCATATGCAACACTATTCTTGAATAGACACATTTAAGTAATGCAACACCTTTTTTTTCTAAAAATGGACACCTTACTTTACTTACTTAAAGTACTACTTACTTTAAGTAGACTTTTCATTAGAGTCTCCGTATATTATCTAACAGTCATTAAAAAGATAATAGCTCTGGGCTGCGCTCAGATGCACAAGCTTGTCTACTGGTGATGTTGCAGTAAAAAAGTGTGGTCAGGAGAAAAGGGAGCTATCATATTAGCCCACATACAAACAATATAAATTAGTAACATACAACTCCATGAAAAACAACAATATAAATAAGAATGTGAAACAATAAAAAGCTGGAAATGTGTATTAAGAGCCTGTAGTCTGAATTCCGCTAATTAGTCAAAAAAGGAAAGAAAGAATCAAGAAAGTGACATAAATAATTCCAAATGCAGAATTTGCAGCTGAAAGCTGGGTGACTAAGTAGCATCTAGCATCTATGTGGGTCTCTGTCACTTCCAGAAGTAACTGAGCTCCAGCTCCCGCCCTGCAACATGTCTACATTTACTCTGTACTTGTTCATAAAGGCTTTCTTTTAAAAAACAAACAAAATAAAAAAGAGTCTCTAAATTAATTTAAGAAATATTCCAAAATTCAGATTTCTACCAGTTGCTTTCTCTCTCATGAGAATTCCAGGCAATTCATGCTTTGGATAATGATTCTGATTTTGTCTGGAGAAAATGAACAAAGTTGGTAACTAGTCTGGAAGGTTTCAGGAAAGCAAGTAGTTGCTCATGTGCAAAGTCCTAGGTTCAGTCCCAAGCTTATACAACGAAGCAACACAGGATTGGAAGCTATCCCCGTGAATAAGTGTTTTCTCTTAAAAACTAAATTTAGTTACATGAGAGGTCACAATCAACAGGGAGCAGGGATCATAAGGGAGTTTTAAACCTAATTCTGGGAGCAGAGGTCATCCTGGAGTCCCCCAGGTCACCTTGAATCATTCCTTTGTATCCACACAGCTCAAGCAGAATATAACGTGGGATTGTAAATGGAATGTGGGGAATCAGATGACACTGCTGAGATTCATATTCATGAAGTCAACTCAAGGCCAGGCCATTCTTACCTCCCACCTACCCCCAGATTACATTTCAGAAATTTAAAACTACACACAAAAAGCCTCAGAGCCCTGTCCTCCAGGCTTGGTGAACAACAGTCAAGTGACTATCTGGTACAGAGAGTCACCTTTCTGCAGGAGGGCAGTAGCATCCTACCCTGGGGCAGATGGGGCAGAACAGGTACATTAGGACCATTTCCAGGTTTCTGCATTACTACTTTTTTTTAATAATTCGAGAATTCTCAATTATAAGGCTGGAGGTGCCAACCACTTACCACCCTTCCACATGCATATGCAAATTTCTCATTAGTTGCCTTTTCCATAGCAAAACAGACTGTTCTGAATCTTTAACATAACCCCTCGTGCCCATCTTCACTTCCCATTTCAAGTTATTTCATAACTATTTTTATCCTTTCCCCCTACTCTTGATATTCACTTTAGCCTAAATATTTTCTTTACTAATTAGTGTAAAAATGGCAGAATGTAATTAATATGTATGAACACTACACATTTTCCTTCCAGGATATCATTACATACCCAAAATCCCTTTAAATAATAAAAATAAACTAAAACTTTCAGCAGTAGACGAAATGCAATAATGACACCACGACACAGTGAAGAGGCTTCCGTGTTCCTGCCGAACAGCTGAATCCACACTACCAGAAAGGAATTGTTTTCCATTTGCTTAGTGACTTTAAAAGTGTCCGAATACCCATCAAAAGGACAAGGGAAAGAAGCAGAAGGCACATGGCATAAAAGGAGGGCAGAACAAGTATGAAGTATGTTAAAACAAGAGACCCTAGTAAATCTACAGTGATAAGAATTCTTAGACAAGCTTAACAATTTCTCTGTAGAACTGCTTTCAAGTCCCCAACATTAAAACTTGTGACTCCTGAAAAGCTGAAATGTAAATAACAGCCGCCCTAAACAGACAGTTCCTTGCAGAAGTGGTAGTATTTGCCTGAAATCCAGCAGTAGGTCATGAGTTCAGAGTCAGTCTGGGCTACTACATATCAAAAGCCTGCCTTGATCCTACTTCAAATGACTTGACAGATTTTGATGATCTCTCCTGGAAGGGATCACCCTCCCTGTGGAGTGAGGGAGAATGGGACAGGAGGGGGGGGGTCAGGCTGCATGGAAGGGAGGGAAAGAGAGGGAACTGGGATCGATATGTAAAATTAAAAAAATAATAAATATATATACAATTAAAAAAGAAAATAACCATCACAACAAAAACCAGGGATTTCGATTCCTAAAAACCTAAGAGTCTCCATGTTTGTATTTAAATAATCTATATCTTACTATTGTTTCACATTTGTGTAGAGACAAATCAGCTATATATAAATACTAAGTTAAAACAACATATTACCAATTGATGTCTCAAGAATAGTTCTGTTACTTGTGTACACACTCATGTGTTTTTGCACACACACACACGTTAAAGAACAGACTGGTTCAGCAAAACAAAATAACCAACTCTAAATTAATTAATTTAATCTAAAATAGCAGTTAGCCCTATTGGTAAATATGGGTTAGTCAACATCACTTTTCCTAAGAGGTTAGTAGCATATTTATAGTGGGTTAGTAACTCAGTCTGTCATAAAGAACGTAAGCTCTTTGCAAACATCCTCTCTAAAACACATTGAACACTGAAGCCTGGCTCTAAGTTTTACCTTCTTCTTCAATTGGCAATATGCTGGTATTTCTCCTCAAAGATAAAGACTCTTCATCTTTTTCATAATTTTCTAAAAGATAAAAATATTTTAATAGTTACATCCATAAGATAATAAAAGCAGTGGAATTTTTCTGAACCCACTTTACTTGTTTGAATCACTGATAATGTACAATTTTAAAGGGGCAAATTCCATAGTAACCACATATATTCATTATCATCCTGTAAGTAGACTAGAACTTTCCTGAAACCTGCCTGTCCATCCCCTAGGAATGCATTACATAGCACATGGCACAAACACCAACAAGCTCAACTGTTAGAAAGAACAACTTTCCAGCCAACAACCTCACGATGGGGATTATTTCGGTAATTTGCAGGAGTATCCATGGATCTCAGCTTATGAATGGCATTTGTGTTTGAATTTGTGAGTGTGGGTGTAGGTGAGTGTCTTCATGTATGTTCAGATACACGTGTTTAGATGCAAGCCAGAGATCAACTTTACTCTTCAGGAGCTGGCCACCCTTGCTTTGGAGACAGGGTCACTCACCAGGACCTAGAATGTTCTAATTAGACTAGGATGGCTGGATAGAGAGTCCCAGAGTCCCCAGAGTCTCTTCCCCTCCAGTGCAGAGATTATACACATGTACCACACCCAGCTTTTATTATGGGTACTAGGGTAGAGATCAGGTCCTCTTGCTTGAGTAGCAGAAACTCCACCAGCAGACACAACTCCCAAACCCTGTGAATGGCATTTCTATAATTCAATTTGATAATTTAAGGAAATTCTATGGAATTAGCTATCAGTATTTCAAAAAACGTGCAAGTATGGGGTGGAGAGATTACTCAGTGGGTACAGCATGAGGACTTGAATTTGAATCCCTTAAACTCATGTAAAACTGTGGACAATAAACTGGGTCTTTAATTCAAGTGTTCCTATAGTGAGATGGGAGGTGGAAAAAAAGAGATTCTTCAGAAGTTTGTGGGCCAGCTAGCTCAGCATATACCATGCCAAACAACAAAGATACCCTCTCTCAAGCAAGATAGAGGAAAAGACTAGCACCTGAGGCTGTCTTCTGACTTGTGTAGGTGTTATGCACACACACGCAGGCATGCACACACACACACACACAAACACCATGTATGCCCACCCACATATGTTCTATAAGCATCAAACAGAAATGCATCCCTCTGAAGAGAAAACATTGATTATACCCCAATTAAGGTAGGGACAGGAAGGAACAAGCTGAGAAACAGCAATGTGATGGCAAGCATAAATGGATGTCTGCTTTACTGAAGAGCCCATTAGAAGGCTAATGCACAAATCAGTGACTCCAGCTAAAACCAAAAAGTCTTCTGCATAAATTACTTTAGAGTTAGAAGGAAATGCTAAATAACGCAAAGGTCCAAGTGAGAACCAGGCCCTAAGCATTACCTTTGCTTACAGTGGCATCGTCGGGTGGCACGTCCACATCTCTTGAGGTGTCTTCTCTAGATGTGGGCTCTGCTTCCTGTCTTGCTCCCTTCCTCATCAGTGTCAGGCGCACTGTCTGTCCCGTGTGCCGTAACACCTCTACTGCTTGTTGATTGGTGAAACCTTGAAGGTTGGTGCCATCTACCTGTGATAACAAGACACATTAAAAATCAAATACAAAAAATACTTTTGTATTGCTATTTCACACAACGTGTATTCATCGCTTAGTACTGAGGAAGGGACAGACAATGGATATTTCTCTAACTGGAACTGGAAAGTGGCTACAATGCCCTTGCTCACACTCAGTGTCTAGGAGCAATGTTGGTTGGCTCAGGACTTTTCTGAGGATTTTGCTGGTTTCTATGCATTCTGTGGTATATTTTCAGGGTGTGACTTTTAAGATCATTTCTCTAACTCCCTAGGTGATCCTCATAGGCAGTCAAATTTGGAAACCAGCACTATAGGGGAAATCAAGTTACAAAATGCAGTGAGAAAAGCATTCCCCCAAGACACTAGGATGTACAGATCCCAGTATTTTACATTGCCTGTGAACAAGAGAAGTGGAAAATTTTTGCAATCACATATTCATTGGGTGAATAAAAAGCTATGAGATCCAAAAACTAAAGTTTTTGATCGGATACATTAAAACCTCAAATTAAATACTTAAAACCCATTTTTTATTTATATGTACATAAGTATATACAAGCATAAACATCTACTGTCTACACGAAATATGTATATAATAATATATGATATCTATATACAGAAGATATATACAGAAGAGAAAATGAGTACATAGTTTTGTTTTGTTTTAGTGGGAATAGTGAGTCAATTATCTAGGGACTCTACAGAAGAGTCTCAAACTCTGATTCCTTGACTCTTGTGCAATTCCTCTGAGTTACACAGGATCTTGGACACAGGCACCTGGTTCTGGCTCTATTCTTCCCAATACCCAACTTTTCTGATTCCCTTTCAAAAGATTGGCAAATAAGAATAACAGAAGAATATGCAATAGAATCCATAATCAAGGAAGGAAAAAAGTTCTTACACCAGAACTGGAAGAACGTCTACTAAAATGGTCTGGGAATACAGGCTCAAGGTAAGCTAGCTTAATTTCTATATGCCTAATAGTGGCTCATCTGATCAGAGAACAAATGTAAATAGAAATAAAACCAAATTCTCTCATTAAGAAGAGATGATTCCAGGTTGGGGAGATGGCTCATTTTGTCAGTGGTTAGCTATGTATGTGTGAGTGCACAAATTCCCCTAGAACTCCCCCGCTAACCCCCCCCCCCCCACAATCTGGGAACAGAACTGAAGATGGATTAGCTAATGGTTTCTGTCAGTTCTGACATCCCAAGTCTGATCTTCAAGACCCACTTAAAGGAAGGACAGAATGGAGTCCTACAAGTTGACCTCTTAATACCATGACATGTGGAAGATACAGAAAGGAGAATCCTTGGGGCTTGTTGACTAGCCAGTGTAACCAAATCAGCAAGCTACAGGTTCAGTAGGAGACTGACTGCCTAATTGTGAAATACATTTAACATCAACTTCTCCATATTTATGTGCACACATGCAAATATGCATATACACACACACATACAGAGAGAGAGAGAGGGAGGGAGAGGGAGAGGGGGAAAGGGAGGAGACACGGCACATTCAAGATGCCAAATAGAAAACAGTAATATTTAAACATAGATATGGAAGTTTTCAAATTTAAAATACTTTAGTTTTAGGGGCATGAATAAGCCAAGCCCTCACCTTCACTCATCTGCCATATGAGGGCATTGGCAGGGGAGAGATGCCTCTCACCCTGTTAACACCCAAGGCAGTTGGGAGCACTGTTTCTGTGTCTCCCACCAGCTGAAACGCTCAGGAGAGCAGGCACTTTGCCTGGGCAGTACAATAGAGCCAAACCCATTGGCAAAGGTGTGGAGGTGGACAAAATGGCTCAAACATGAACACTGATGCCCCATGAAAATTCTTAAAATGCACAACACTTTTCCTTTCAAGTTTTTGGTCTATGACCAATTTTTATCACTCTTTGTAAAAAGAAGTTTCATTAAGGAAAAGCTTGTACAAAGGATTGTGTTCAAACCTGTAGAAAATGCATTTGCTTCTTTAAAAAAAAAAAAAAAAACTTGGCAAATTGGATGTTAAAATATGTCCACTGCCTAAATGTCACAGAATGGTACCAGCACAAAGAAGCAAAAAGTCACTACAAAGGACTAGATCTTAAACTATACTTCACTTTAGATTCCTAATATCATGTGTAAAGTGGACATAAGGCACCTACTTTCCCAGAACTCCAACACATGACACCCTGTACTAAGACACATAGAGGCTAGTATTATTATTACTAGGATGAAAAGGTAATAAACATGAAATTCCAAGGAATAATCAATTTACAGTCAGACCCAATCAGCAAAAAAACCTATGGAGAAACATTATTTAACTCTGGCTACTCTTGACTGCAGGAGAGCTAGGGGGTCAGCTCTGCCTCAGTGACACCACAAAGAGGAGAGTAGCAGAAGTAGGTAAACAGGCAAACTGCCTCCATTCATGAAAGGCACACACTCATCATCATGTTAACACATAATGCAGGCTCCACAACTAGCAGAGAAATTACGAAGAAGCAATACCAATTACTCAGTTGAGAAAACCTGCATCCTTAGGGTACTCCATGTAGTTTGCCAAGCCATCTTCCAGCAACTTATGTCTACTAACAGAGACTGAGAATCTTCTTCTATCACAGAGTATTAAAGGCACATTTGCTATTTCTCTTCATTAACCACAATTGGATGTTGGTTTTAACTATGTGTCACTAAGTAACTAATCGGAATCCTGATTTTTATCTGTTGATATGATCAGCTAACATTCTGAGAGAGAAAAAAAATCCCTCTATCAAATAACTGTTGTTCAGAATGCCAACATGGAAGAGGCTTTTGGGGGAAATCACTTGCACTTTCCTGCCCCTATACTGTACACAGCATAACGCTAGGGGTCCACAGAACACAATCTGTAACAGAAGAGCAGAATAGGTTAAAATTACAAAATAATTGCTTCCTCAAAATAGTAAATAATTTCTTAATCTTCTCAGCACCTCAATAAATACAAATTAAAAATAGACCATAGCTCCAATATTTGCTGTCAAAATAAAGCCAGAAGAAATAAAGAATATGGTTATAAAAATGCAACTAGGAAGGAAGGAAATATTACCAATTTATGAAAAGACCACAAGAGGGTGACACTTTGCACTAAATGAAAACATGGTCAAGAGCGCTGCACAACACTCCCTAGAGGTTAAGGCACTTCTCAATTTAAAACAAATGTTGGTGAAAAGTAAAACTACACTATGGATGACAGTGAAGGTAACCTCATTAAAAGCAACTAAAGACAGGGAAAGTACACCTCCCCTTATTGAGTACATTTCTTTATCACCTTACTTAGCTAAGAGGAAGTCATCACATAAGAACAAAGGCAGTGACAACCTGGAGGCAAGTCACTGTGAAATTTAAAAATTTGTAATAAATCTACTCCCTCAGTAAACATTCCCTAATTAAAACACACTAATACAGCAAGTTCTACACCAGTGCCTTTGAAGGTCTAATGTGGATCTCTTAAGGGAAACTCAAGGGAGATTAAATCCTATCTTAAGATAATGCAACTGAATCAAGAAGCTCACTAAAGGTTGTCAGCAATGAACATCCAAAGTGAACTGAGAAAAACCCATGAACCCCAATCATACACAAAGAATTTATAGGCAAGTGAAGAAAGCTGGGGGTAGAAGATGTAGCCTTATGGAAGGAAGAGCCCCCAGTTGGCTGCCCAGTACCAAATAGCCAGCCCTGAAAACAAGAAAGACTGTACAGGTTGAATAGATCATATTCAGAAATGTATATACACATAAGCATGCACTAGCAATTAGTTTTCAAAAAAAGGCATTAATTTGAAAGAGAGAAGAGGTATATGGGATTGTTCAGAGGAAAAAAATGGAAGGGATAAATGACATAATTAAATTACAATCCAAAAAATTTTTAAAGTTTGTTTAAAAATTAAACATAGAGCTATCTAAACCATCTAATGGCTAATATCTAGCTATTCCACTGTTTAATATATACAATAAAAAAGAGAAAACATATCCTAATAAAACCTTGTTCAAGAATTTCACAACAATATTAACTCTAACAAATAAACACGTGAAAACATACCTCATGGCTGAACTGACTAATAGGTAAATGTGGCAAACCCACCCCCAAGGAAATGGAAACTCACTCTACAACACCGATGAACCTTGAAGACATTATATTAAATGAAGCAGTCAATCACAGAGTTCCAAATCCTATGTGACTATACTTACAGTAAGTGTCCCAGAAAGGCAAGTAAGTCTGTGGAGACAGGAAGTAGACCCCATAGTGCACAGACCCATGAAGACAGGGGAAGCAGGGAGCAAGAACTACAGTAAAGGAAATATTCTATGGCCAATTGCAATGCTGAATGTTCAACTATGGAAGCATATGAACAGACACAGAATTGTACAATTTAAAGGGACAAATTACAGAATATATAAATTACTTACAATGATGATTTGGAACTGTCTAGTAAACTGATGTAGATAGTTGGAGGAATAAAAAGTAAATTTTAACTCAGTTTATTTATTGTGCTGGATAGTGTTCTGTCAGCTCATTAAAATACTATACTCATCTGAGAGGAAGGAACCTCAATTAAGAAAATGCCTCATAAGATGGGGCGGTGGAGGCAAGCCCGTAGAGCATTGTCTAAATTAGTGACTAATGGGGAAGGGCCAGCCTACCACTGGGATGTTGGTTCAAGGTTCTATAAGAAAGCAGGCTAAGCAAGCCATGAAGATCAAGCCAATAAGCTGCACCCAAGCATGCCCTCTGCATCAGCTCCTGCCTCCAGGTACCTGCTGTTTGATGTCCTGAGTTCCTTCAGTCAGGTCAAACCAAGTAAACCTTTCCTCCTTTGTTGGAACATGGTACAATAATGGAGTCATGTGAGGGGAATTGTGAGCACTTGTGAGGACTCCCCAAGAAAACAAGAGTCTTGTGACCTTAGTTTCTTCAAAATATGGAACTGTCTCCAGCATGTGTTTTTGTGCTCCTACCAGGTTTAGCGGAGAGGAGTGAGTTTACTTCAGATACTAGTGCTTGCTGCTTTTATTCAAATAAATGTTGAATTGTCCTTTATATGCCTGTATGAAAAAGCATGTTTTTGCCACCTGTGGCTTGTCATTGTGACCGTATACAACTTGAACTCATGAGACCTTTACTCAAGTGACCTCTCAACTCCCACAGGATAAGTTGTCTGATGTTCTGAATAAAGCTGGCTATTGTGTGAGACTTTAATTCACCTCATTTTTGGACTTCATTATCCCAGGTCCCACTGCTTTTAGAGTGGCAAACATCGCCCAATTGCTTTTAGTCATGGTGTTTCATCACAAGCAATAGTAATCCTAACTAGGACAACTCTATGTGGATTTACACTGTCTACTCATCTCTCTATTAATCCCGAAATGAAGTGTGCAGTGTGGCTCATTTCCAGTTGTGAAAAGACAGAGACATATCAAGGAGGCTTTCCCAGCTAATACCCAAATGGGTAGGAAGCTCAACTTGATCTTTCAATTGGACTTAAAGAGGTAAACAGATACAGTTAAGAATTCCCAGTGCTGATGTCCCAGGAACACTCTAGGAGACATGCTGTAGACATTACCAGGGCAGAAGTAATAGTCTTTAATAATTTATTTCTACAATGTGACAGAAAATATGTAACAAAAACCCTACCAATTTAGCATCTTGTAACCATCCAGTTCTTAGTGTTAAATATTTTCAGACTGGTTTATAAAAGATTTTAGGGTTGTTTTTTTTTTTTTTTTTTTTTTTTAACACGTAGATGAATCACTGTCACACTGAGTGGCAACTTCCAACCATGTGACTCCACAACCCCAAATGCCCCTTCTCTGTTCTCTGACAAGCTTGGGTCATGTCAGTTAGAACACACATTTGTCTCTTTACAACATGCTTATTTCAGTTAGCACAAGTCTTTAAGACTGAACAATGTTGCAATGTGTGACAAAATTTCCTTCTTTAGCAGGTCAAAAGCAAGTCATGGCATCTGTATACTACATTTTCTTTATCCAGGTCTCTACTAACAGTATCTGGACTGCTCACACTACTGTGGGTAAGGAATCTTTATTATTTAACTTATTCTAATTAATAAGATCACAAGGGGATATTGGACTTAATTAATGATAAACTAATAAGTCAACATTCTCCACCAATGTTTTGAAAATGATATTAAAATAAACGCTGGCAATGAGACAGAACCTATAATTACAGAAGTTTAAGTCATATCACAGTAATCTTTTTTTTATTGTGGGCTAGGAATCCCTAAGAGACTATATCATCTACAGGCTTCCTTCGTGCATTTAACCTAAATTAGTTTCTAGATCAAAGAGCAATTTGAAGAAGCCAGTATTCACTGAACAGCAGGTGAGATTTTTTTTTTCTTCTCAACTATCTGAAATAGCCACATACTTAAAACACAATGTTACTACAATAGCATAAGAATCACATTAAAGATGGCTGGATTAATTTCTTTCACTCCTATGCATTTACAGAACTGAAAGGAGCTCATCTCATTGATAATATCATTCTGCAGGATTAAAATAAAATGCACGCATCTGAAATTTAGGATCCACTACTGCAAACATTTAATCTTCCTTCAGAATATCCACAAGAAAATGTACTGTGTAATGTTAGCATAACAAATTCATTATCATCATAGTTCAAATACATCATAAAAATTACATAAGAAGCAAATTTCCATTTTATACTTAAGAAAAGTAAAGCCTCTATCAAATGTTCCATTTAATCTGAAAATAATAAAGTAGGCAATTATAATGGCAGTCTCAAGCCACTAAAGCTAGACTAAATTAATCAATCTGTGGTTGGGGAAATGGCTCATGAGGTAAAGTGCTTGCTGTTCAAGCATAAGGACCAACATTGGGATGACAGTACCCATGTGAAAAGATGAGTGTGCTGGTGCAGGTCTATAATTGTAATGCCAGCAAATGGGGAGAAGAAGATTGCTGGGGCTCATCCAGTCTAGCAAATTAGTGACCCTATCTCAAAAATAAGGCAGAGGTGGATAGAAAAAAACACCCAGTGTCAACCTCTGGCCTTTACATGTGCAAACATCAGCAGACAGACACGAGTTCATATATACATACATGTATATACCACAAATACAAACACACAAAAATTAATGTTAATAAATATAGTTTTTTACAAAGTAAAATCAAAATATTTGATACACAGTTCAGTGGATATATTTAGTTACAAACATGAGGACTGGAGTACAGCTCTCCAGTACCCACATAAAGCCCAGGCATGGAAGCATAATATTTAACCTCAATAAGTAAGAGGCAAAGACAGGCAAATCCCAGAGAAATCAAGTTGCCAGCTAGTCTAGCCAACTGATGAACTCCAGATTCAGTGCCAAACACTATCCCAATAAAAAAAAAAAAAACAGACACAGAATGCTACAGAATATCTAGTATTGAGCCCTGGCCTCTGGCACACATGAACAAATGAGTATACATGTACACAAACGTACAATAGCATGCACACACAAGTACCTACATCGATACATGTAAAATTAGGTCTTCATTTTAAGATTTTATTTTTATTTACATATATGTATGTGGGTGTGGTTCTAGGTATCCCAATACAAGTGCTAAGAACAAAACTCGGGTTCTCTAGAAGAGCAATACATGTTTTTAACCACCAAACCATCTCTTCAATCCCAGAGAACATAATTCTTAATCATGAAAATTACAAAAACTATTACTAAATGTATAACTTACTGCTATAATTTGGTCTCCAATTTTTATTCTTCCATCATGCTCCACAGCACTGCTTTTTGTAATGCTCTTTACAAAGATTCCCGAAGGTTCTAAGATTAAAAATAGGCAATTTTTCACTATCTATAAAGCACACACAAAGAATAGCCATCTCTATCGTCTAAATCATATCCTAAATATGAATAAGTATTTAGTAATAAGCAACAAAGGCATCAAGTGGAAAGAATAGCAACTGTTCATACCTATACCAAATTATTTCTAAGAAATCTGACAACAATCATATCCAATAAAAGAACCTATACAATGACTGAATATCTCTTAAGACAGGTATTAGAGGCAAATGTGATATTTAGAAAATATTTAAGGTTAATATTACCTAATTTTTTATCTCCAATATAACCAGCAATAGTAATTCCTAATCCTTGGACATTTTTTGTGAGTTCCACATCAAACATCTCACTTTCTTCACTTTTTTGAGTAGATGCATCAACCTAAAATAGTATTAATGAATAAATCAACATATGAGGAAAATTAAGGTCAAATTTAAAAACTCAAAGATGCAATTCAGGATTAGTCTGGCCTGAGATATCACAAACTATGCTGTAGAATTGGTCCCTTACATCCTGACAATATAGGCTGAGCATCAGTTTCATTCAGAAATATAGGAGAAAGCTGAACTTCCCCTTCTCAGACAAATTTACTGTATACACAAAATGTATGGATGAACAGACTCTTAACAAAGTATTTTCAGACATAGCAAATCATCATTTCTGAAGGAGTTGGGCTGTTTAAAGTTCAAAAAAGTCATGTTTTGAATTGATATAAAAAAATTACAATCTAGTGTTGCCACTTAATCTTTGTGGAAAACCACCTACCAAGAAGAGTAATGACCAGCTGCCATTTACTGAGCAGTTTCATTGTAAGGTATTTAGCATATCTAACAATTTACAATTGTCTATATCAATTGTGAGCCAGTAAGACAGGTCCAATTATATTGGCTTTTCTCTAGAGAAGAAGGCATATACATATTTCGTAGGACAAACTGCTAATACTTGGAGAGGTGGAACTCAAATCTCAACAGTGTGGTTGCAGAGCTCCTGTTTGTAGATGATGAACAGTGTGTAAGACTGTACAACATAGGGCCAAAGCCTCCACAGAGAGCTCGTAGTCTTACCTATAATTTGTAGTTGAATCTCAAACCATGAATATGGGTGACTCTACCCCACAGCCGTGTTATTAATAGGCTGGTGAGTTATTTTTAAAAGAATGAAATGGCAGCTAGGAAGTTTCTCTACATTGTCCCTTTATTTGTTTTGTAAATTTAAAGATATTCATAAAGAACGTGTTCATGGACATCCTCCTGCTCTGAGACAGTAGCCAAAAAGGGCTGCCTCGGACCGAGCCATCTCTAACATGTACTTAATACAGTTATTAATTGTATGTTGAACAAAAGGAAAATACTCCCTAAATTAAGCAATATTGAACTGACACATGATGTTATCAATAAGCCATTGGTCCTACACATTGGTGTGATGCCAGCAGACTCTCTAGTCAACCCTAGAAAAATCAAGGCAATGGGCTTTAACAGGCATGCAGGCTGAGGCTTGCCTATAACATTTTCTGATTTCCTATAAAAGTAAACAGTTATCTCACTGATGGTCCACCTAAATGAAGTATAATTTAACAAGTAAAGTTGGATTCATTTTTTTTTTCATTGCACATAATTATCTGTGCAAACTTAGCAAAAGTTTAAAGTTTAGATAATTACAAGAAAATGACAGGATGAAATCTGCTTCAATTGAAACAAATGTGTTTTCTATTTTTAATAAGTTATTCGCGTGCTATTTTAGAGGGTGGCAATTTGACTATCGAATGGTTTTAAACGGGGCACAAGCTTCAGAAATGATGGTATGCAGAGAATAGACACTGCCCTAAGCTTTCATTACATCAAGTAGTTTCTCGTATTGCATTCATTTATATATTGCTGAATAAAATGTTTTGTTTTCCACAAAAGAATGCCATTTAAACACTTTCATAAACAAGCGTGCTTTCTTCTTTCCCTCTGTAAAAAATAGCAACCAAATCTAGTCCGAAAAACAACAGAATCATGGAAAATTCAAATGTTCTAATAAAGTTTTAAAGGGCTCATGGAGGATGTTAGGTTATTTAAAACAAAGAATGTGTAACCAATGGTTAGAGCAATTTCAATAAAAGAAAACATTAACATTTTACATCTATGGGAAATGAATATAGGACTGGCTGGCATGTGATAGAAAAATTATGTAGAAATGGGTAGAATTTGTTTCTAACATATTTAAGACATTTTTGGATGGAATTTTAAAAGTTTTTTATTCACTATAGTGTTATGGCCTGTAAACCAACTGAGGTAACTTCTAATTTCCAAGAGCTTTGCAATGTTCTAATGCTTTTTATATCAATTTATGATAAGTGGGACACAACAACAATGAATCATGTTCCTGTACAACACCAAAACACAGCTGCTGCTGCTGTTTCAAGCAACTACTTACAATGACAACCACTCATCACAACTCAAGTAATAGTTCATAGCTCTCACATATTAAATCAATGACATAGGAGGTCCTTAAACCTCATTCACTCCACAATCCGAGCTCCCAGCCCCCCCAAAACAAATAAGAAACCGTCTAAAGAAAAACTGTTAAAAGTCCATGATTACAATGGTGACCCAGTTCACAAAAAGGCTTCTAATTAAGACTAAGGCAGACTCAAATATAGGCATTAGAAAAACAGAACCCTAAAATTTCATAGATGCTTCATAATACTATCTTTATTTAAAAAAAAAAAAAGGCTGCTTACAGGGAAATGAAATTATCGCATAGACACTCATGCTTTTCGTTCCTTTCTTTTAATACTTTCATACAGGCATCAGTAAGTCTAACTTCTGCACGCTATTTGCTTAGACCTTTGCATTTACTGTTTTCAGCTACTTACACGAATCTCTGATGTAGACATGGGGGAAGAGGAGAGGGTGATGCTCAAAGCAGAAGGTGCTGCAGTTTCTTCTACAGCTCCTCTGGCAATCATCAGCTTAACTCTATTTCCACACTGTCTGAGAACCTGTGCTACTTGCTCACTGCTCATTCCTGCCAAGTCGGTGTCCCCAATCTTTAGAATGTGGTCTCCACTGCATAATCGCCCATGCTGAATTTAAAGAAAGGTCAATAATTAAGGTACTGTGATTTTAACTGCTCTAGAAAAACTGTAAATGATCTAGAAACAATAATAAAAATGGCAATAATAAGGCATGTGTCGATCATATGGAATTAAGTGTGTGATTTTATTATGAATTGTCTTCTGAATCACTCTAGCACCATTCAGTGTTGTGAAAGCAAACAAAACTCACATATAGTTTGTTAAGTCAGTAACTCATATGATTTTTTTTCAGTTTGGTTTTTATTTAAGAATTCACAAGGAAAATATGACTTTTTCTTTTTTTTAGTTTTGACGAACAAGAAGAAAATGTCATTAAGCATAGATGAAGGATGAGGTTACTTATGTAAACACAGTTCATATTAATTAGATTGTGATTTTAAAAAAACACCAGAAAGTACTGGAATGTTCCTACAGATTCTATCTGGCCATTTCAATTATAAATATGCCAAAGAATGCACTTGCAGATAATATCCCAATGAAAGGAAAATTCAAACAGATGAGAGATATTAACGGTATCTGAAAAACTCTGAAATGACAAGCTGCTTTGTACTGTCCAGGGCAAATAATTCGTGACATGTGGCTGAGGGACACCAGGCATGTGGCCAGTCCAACTAAGGACTAACCTTGTAATTTAACTTAATTTTAGTGATTTAAAGCTGAATGTGTTTATATTTTGTATATCCTAAGGAAAATAAGTAAATGGTATTCTGCCTTTTCTCTCAAGCATATGAAATTCATTTGCTATTGCTAGATGCTGGCTAAAACTTAAATGTTATGTTACTGTCAATATCACTAGTTAAAGCGTTGCTGTTTAACTAGGGCTTTCATTCATGAATATGAGGGTGCCTGATGAACTCAGCTTCCCAATTTAAGTTCAAATCTGTAAGTGAAAACACTAGCTTTATAACCTTATAAAGTTAAAATATGAGACACAGGTAATAAGTGCATTGAACAATTGTTCACACACAATACAATAAATGGCACATTTCATATACACCAACACCTCAACAAACTGAACAGAAAAGAGGCTGTGTGTGATATGAAGCCAGGGAACCAGCACTAAAGGGAGAGATGGGTTGGTTTTACCTACACAATAACGTACTTTTTCCTTAATGTGGTTTTTAAACAGCTGCTAGGTTTACAAATATATAATTATCAAACAAAGGGTAGCTATCTCTACAGGGATTGCAGCCATAAGCCTGGTTTAGCCCCTGGTTCTTCAGAGTGCTCAGTGCATTGCCTATAACTGTATTTTAAGTAAGATCCATATCTACTTTCAAGTATTCTCTTCCAAGTCTAAGAGAATATCTGAAGGTCAGTCCAATAAGATGAAAGATTCTTAATTGATCAAAATTTCCTTCTTTTAACAGAAAACCTAAATGATGAAGCCATACTAGAAGAACAGAAAAATAACCTATCATAGCAGCTCACCTGGTCAGCCACTCCTCCAGGCAGAATGGTCTTGACTATCACACCAGTTGCTTTTCCTCCTATGATGCCAAATCCCAGACCTGAACCATCATTTACCAGCTCTATAGTTTCCACATGCTGCCAGTGAATCTAAAAGGAAAGCTTTTGATAAGTAGTTTGTTTGTTTTAAATACTGACTTCATACAGAATCATGAGTGCTAACCAAGTCCAACTTTTCATTTAATATACTTCCCCTTCAAAAGACGCCTAACTACCACTATTGATTATGAGCCTTCCTATAGTCATCAATATATCACTATATTGACTGCATTTAACCCACAGAAACAGGCACTGAGTCTGTAACATATTTGTAAAACTTCACTAAAAAGAACTTCCAAAACAACAACTGTACTATGGTAGGAGAGTCCTTCTAATCATACCTTGAGGCAGGAAGCTAATTTGTATAAATCTACACCATCATTGACTGCTAACTGTAACCACATGAGGTATGGTGCCACATACGTTCAAGCTTGGGCATACACAAACACACACACACACACACACACACACACACACACACAGAGAGAGAGAGAGAGAGAGAGAGAGAGAGAAATATTTTAAATATTTTTATCTACTTACAGGTATATTTTACTAAGAGACTGCATTTAGTATGAATGCTGTTAAAGGATCATGCAAAGTAAAGGCTGTTTTAAAAATTCAAAACTTAATCATGACTCAGAAATCAATATCCCATGTCGAAATATATATATAAAACACGAAAAACAAAAGCAAGCAAGCCTCTAAGACATATGAGGAAATGGCAGGCATTAGCGAGAGCACAGCTGAAAAGGTGGTGCCTTGTCTACTCACTGGGTTCGAGTGAGCTGAAACTGTGCTAGCTGCAGATGGAGACCTGGAAATTTGGGGGCTGGGGACCTGAGGCGAGGAGCCTCTGGCAACAACCAGCTGCACAGTGTCTTTGGCCTTCTGCAGGATGCTAATGGCTTGCTGGTGTGTGATTGTCTGGTCCAGGACTTGGCCATTGATGGCGAGGATCTGGTCTGTCTCCTTCAGCCTGCCATCTCTATCAAGGAAGGAAATGAAATAATGAAAGATGTTAACACTCTCAAGGAAATGACAGTTCTGTGGCCTAAGTATTCAAGTCATTTTAATCCTACTGTGAATATTTTTAAAGCATCTACTTTTAAAAGCATGTGATTTGGCACCAGTGCTTGTAGCAATTTCACTGCTACCTGAACCACTGTCAAAGGTCACTTTTTCATCAACTGCCGACTAACCAACCCAAGCACTTATTTACAGATGGTCCTTTATTTTAAAAGTAAGCATGTGGTTGAATATTACATTAACTAAGCAAAGATGTGTTACATATGTTTAAGCTGCATTTGTTTAACTATGTAAAGATGAGCTACATCTGTTCATGTTGCCTTTTTTTATTAATGTAAACATGTGTTACATTTGTTCATGCTGCATTTGTTTAAAAGATGTGTTACTTTGTCTGCCTAAGGCACCTGATTGGTCTAATAAAAAGCTGAACAACCAATAGCTAGGCAATAGGAGGATAGGCAGGGCTGGCTGGCAGGTATCAGGAATAAGCAGGAGGAGGAATCAGGCATTCCAATATGAGCCTGTATTTCCACAAAGGGCCTGAGAAAGCTGGGGGGGGGGGGGAGAAAGAAAAAAGAAAGGATATGGTTCATTTAAGAGACTCTGCCATAAAGGGAACACTTAAGTAGCTGGCACATTAAGTAGAAACAAAGCTATTTTATGTTTTTGGTTGTGAGCCTAGCCTTTAACGGTTGAGCCATCTCTCCAGCCCGAAACAAAGGTATTTTAAAACGCCTGTCACAGCAAGGGCACCAGCTTGCTAGAGAAGGGGAGATTGAATACAACTCCTGGTTAGAGGCAGCACCCAGTTGTGTGCAGCTCTCAGTCAGGCTCAGGGGCTAAAGCTCAGCTATCACAGACCTGAGCCAGGAGGAATCAGCTTTCAGTGCAAAGCTATGCAGTGAGTTTAAGGTTTGGCTCATGTGGTCAGAAAGGCTAGAAACATGCAATAAGGACAAGTACAGATGGGGGAAAACCCTCTAAACAGGTTACAGCATATTTAAAAATGTGTGTATGCTTAAGGAAGAAAAGAAATGGATATTGACAGTCATAGGGGGAAGAAGATGTATAGTTTAAAAATAATAGTAAAGTCTTTAAAGAGAGTAAAGTAATAATAATAAAAAAAATAAGCCACCAAAAAAAAAAAAAAAAAAAAAAAAAAAAGGAGTCAGGATCCTGATAGTGTTGTATTGACTTTGAATGTTTTGTATACTGATAAGTAAACAAGAGCTGAGAGACACGGAATTAAACCAGCCTAGACACTTTAGAAAGGTCTTAACTTTAAAATGGAATTCAGAAAATTGTTGTGTTGGGGAAGAGGCTATGCTTTTGTTTCCACAGGAAATAAACTGCTGCGGATTTCCTCCAAGGTTAATAGAGATCAGATTTGATCAAGGGAGACCTCCTAAAAACCTTGGTGATAGCCAAAAAGAAATAAACCAAGGAAAACTACAAGACAGGTGATATATATACTGATCCTTCTGCATGGGAACAGTTCTGAGACTGGTCAACAAATGTTAGTTACAACTACTTTTTCCTGGACTTGACCATTATCTCACATTTCTCAGGGTCCCCTAAAGATGTCATTACCTCCACATTACAAGAAGCAATCTAGAGAACACAAGGCCCATATCCCCAAGATGTAGGGTAGGTCATTTTTGGTTATTCAGTGGATTATGGATTCGTGTCATTGTTTAGGGGGAATATAAAAATATAGGATAAAAAGAAAACTATTAACCTCAAATATTTTATATTGGTATGGATTTTGATATATTGGTACAAATGTAAAGTAATTTTTGTTATGCTGAATGTTTCTACTCTTGTTTAGTATATTGTGCTTACACAGTTCATTTGAAAATGTAATGTATAATCAGAAGGCCAGGTTAATAGTTAGTCATATATAATAATTAAACTTATAGTCATGTTGGGTATGTTTTCAAGGGTAAACACAGATATATTTTTAGACAGATCATCTCCAAATGCTTCATAGAACTATAGAATAGGGCATTTAAGTTATTTAATAACCTAAGTCTTTTCATGACAGTGAGACATTCCTACTCCTAGGAGCACCCATCTACTTCATAAAAGGATGATTGACATCAAAGAACCTCCATATAGAGTTTGCTTTCAATATGGAAAATCTAGCTATTTTGACAAGAAACTGTTTTTTACCTCAACTGTTGGCAGCATATACCATCAAACTGGATATGCAGGACACAAAGGAAAGCATCTGCCTTAACTTTGCCAACACAAGGTGAAACAGTCCTTCAAAATTCCTGCTTCATAGAAAAGTGTGCCAGATAGTCTGGGCCTACAAGCTGAAGATGAGTACCATAACATTGCAGAGAAACCTTGGGTGATTGTAAAGACTGACAAATGTCTCTATCATTTCTATAGTTTTGGAAGTGGCTTGCACTGCACTTCCCATTTACTCAGGTAATATTATATCCACCTGGGGTCTTTGATGGAGTTGAAGACTATAAACAGTTACAGTTACAGTTTTTCTTAGTCATGACAGAAGGTAAATTAGCTACAAAACTTTAGACTCACCAAGATAGGACAAATAATGGAATATTTTCTTTGAATTGGCCAACTACAAATAACTAGATAGTATAAATATAATTCTTATTTGATAACTGTTCTTATTGTATAAATTTTACTATATTAAAGTTAAAACACTTCTTATTTAGAGAAAAAGAGGGAAATGTTGTAGTATATTACTTTAACCAAGCAAAGATGTGTTCCATTTGTTTATGCTGCATTTGTTTAATGATGTAAAGATGTGTTGCTTTGACTTCCTAAGGCCACTGATTGGGCTAATAAAAATCCAATGGCTAGGCAATAGAAGGAGAGGCAGGACTGTGGGCCAGAGAGAACAAGAATAGCAGATATCTAGGGTTGAGAGAGGAGAGAGAATGAAGGAGAAAAAGAGGGAGATGCCTGAGGCCAGCCAGACAGGCAGCTACCAGACAGCCAAACAAAGTAAGGAGGACATACAGAATGAAAGAAAGGTTTAAAAATGGCCCAAGGCAAAATGTAAATGAAGAGAAACAGGTTAAATTAACTTACAAGAGCTAGTAGGACAAGCATAAGATAAAGCTGAGCATTCATAACTACTAATAAGTCTCTGTGTCATGATTTGGGGAATGGTGGTCCAAGAAAGCCTGCTAGATAAACATGTATTTCTTCCTGCTCTGAATATATTAATAAAAAATGGTTCAAATTATAATGAGACAGTTCTGGTGATTTCTAGTCAAAGGAGCCCAAAATATAACAGTGATTTCTTAACTAAAATTTAACTACTCTCATTTTACTTTTGTGTATATGTGTGACATACACATGCATGTGCATGACTGCTTGTGCACCAGTATAGGGATGCCACAGGATGATATCAAGTGTCTTCCTTTATCACTTTGCAACTCATTTTTTGTGACAGTCTGTCAGAGAAACCCAAGTTCATCTTCTTGGATAGACTGGCAGACCAGCAAACTCTGGCATCTGGCTATCTCTACTACAACAGTGCTGGATTAGAAATGTGGACCACCTCGCCTGGCTTTTTTTCTTCTTTTTATGGGGATCCAAACCTAGCTCCTCACACTTGCACATCAAACATTTCTACCATCTTACCCACCCCGTGACTCATTTTAATTGACTTGCTTTATAGCACCAAAATAGTAGTGACCCCCCAAAAATATTAATAATTTCTAAAAAATGGCTAATATCTCATTATTTCTGGTTTTGTTTATATTCATTTTTCCCTGTAGTGATCAAAAGCCTTCTGATTGTTACATCAAAACCAAATAATTTGCTGTGACAATCTCACCTGTGAGCCACACTGCCCTCTTGAATTTCCTGTACAAATATTCCCAATTCTCCCCTGTTTTCACTTCTGAGTCCAACAACACTAAATCCAAGGCCTCCACATGGCGGTTTGAGGAGCTCAAATATTTCCACATGGCGGCCCTGTTCAGGAAACAAAACAGGAAATAAAATTAAGAGCCGATTACAAGCTGGCAGCAATGGTGCATTTTTTTAAATCTTAGCTCTTAAGACTGAGACCAGAGGATAGAGAGTTTTATGCAAACCGGGGTTACACATGGAAAGCAAGCCAGCATTACCACCAGATTACATAGCAAAATCAGAATCAAACTAACAATCTCAAAATAGAAACTACAGAAAACAAAAAACATTATTACAGATAACAATCATCTTCTTGAGACATTACTTTGTTTACCAAAAAGAGATCAGTTTAGCAGTCATCACCTAGAATAGAATATTTCATTTTTTCCAGAGGAATATTTCTGGAATGTGGCATGAAATATCCAATTTAAAATGCAATCACTTTTCCAAATGATCAGCCTTGAAAATATAAATATGCAAGTAACATTATACAGACTAAACAGGTTGCATTTATGTATTAGGAACTCTCTCTCTCTCTCTCTCTCTCTCACACACACACACACACACACAGAGAGAGAGAGAGAGAGAGAATGTGTGTGTGTGAATGAGTTCACTGAATTCAGCGTAGATGGTCAAACCTAACTATATTTATCAGGAATGCAACTTTTAATTGACAACTGAAAGTTTTAGGAAGATTCATCAGTGTTTTTCCCAGATTACTCTTTCCTGTCACCTAGAATTCTGTCCTCGCTGCCTTAGCTACAGTTATGCTGACCTCATTGCATCTCTCTCTCTCTCACACACACACACACACACACACAGTCAGAGTGCTCAAATTACCAGCCAGATAAAAATACTCACACTTACCGCTTTCTTTTATTGCTGTCATGTACTCAAAGTGTGTGTATGTGTGTGTGTGTGTGTGTGTGTGTGTGTGTGTGTATAACAATAAAAAAGGAAAGAGACACCATGAATTTAAAAGAGTTTTGGCAGGAATAAAGGCAAGGGGGAAATAATACATTATCATCTTCAAAATTAAAATGTAATAGAAAAATCTGAACTACATAAATCCCCCAAATTCTTTCTCATCGCCCAAAGTGTTCAGGTGTTATAAATACTGTATTCCACGAATTATGGCAGGAATCAGACACCTTCTTATATCCAGTGCTAAATGACAGGGAGAAATGCTCTTACCTGGGCCATATTTTTGATGAGCTGATCAAGTTCATCAAAGGCAGGCTTCCCAACCATGACAGGTAAAGCACCAGGTCCAGAAAGTGCTTCCAGGTTCCCATTACTTGGAGACAGTAAAAGTGATTCACTTTGCAGAGTGGGAATTGCAGCAGGGCTGAGCTGAGGTGTGTGGGCAGGATCAGCATTTGTAGTTGCCAAAGTAGCAATGTTTACCTAGAAGGATGCAGAGATTAATAACATCAGGTCTAGTGTGTTTAAGTCAACTGTGTTGGTTCCGCACTTGTCTAAGACTTGAGAGTGGCCTTGAACCCACTTTTCTCTTTAATTTTGGGTTAATATTCTCAAAAGTATTAGACTGAACTGGCAAACACCTGGGATAACACGACCAAAACAAAACAAAACAAAACAAAAAAATCGATTATTTCGTTTTGTAAAACAGAACATCACAATGGCTACTACATGGTCAAGAAAAGCTAACTCAAAGAAGTATAGACAGTTGTCAGTTCTAACTGGAATGTAGATGCTCAATCCTAACTGTATAGTGTAGACATATAATCCTAACTGTGCAGTATAAACTGTTAGTCCTAACTGAAGTAGTGTATCTGTGCCATGTAGACAGCCAATCTTTCCTGCACAATGCAGTCAGTCCTAACTGGACATTGTTGCAAAGTTTTCCTGCAACTTTTTGTTTTCAATTGTGTCAGATTCATCAGTGATATGTTCAAAATAGCTCTGCCTTGTTCCTTAGCCCCTTAACTTTAGCTGTGCTGACCTCCTCAGTATATCTCACACCACCAGCCAGGTAGAAATACATCCAATTATTTCATACACACCTATTCAACCTTACAATGGGGAAGCTCTCCCCAACAGCCTAATCTAGATAGTTCCCGCCATCTTTCTCTGTGGGCAGGCCTTGCCATGCTTCTCTTCAGACCTCTTATTCTGGTTTCATTCTGCTGCTATGATAGATAAAACACTCTAAACAAACACAGCTTGGAGAGAAAATGGTTTATGTGGCTTACACTCAGGCCATAGTCCATCACTGAAGGAAAGAGGGCAGGAATTCATGGCAGGAAGACAGAGGCAGGAACCATGAGGAGTGCAACTTGCCAGCCAGTTCTTTGGCTCACTCTCCCAAGCACTCTTCCTTAGCTAGCTTTCTTCTACAATTCAGGACCACCAGCCCATGGAATGGTATTTCCTCCGGGGGCTGGGCCCTACACCAATTGCCAATCATGAAAATGACTCACAGACATCCCCACAGGCAAACTTAATGATAATTACTCAACAAAGACTCCCTTTTCAGTAGATTCTAGGCTGTTTGACTGACAACTAATGCTGACTAGGGCAGCACTTCCAAGCTGTTGATGCACACCCACTGTCAAATCACCTCCATTCCATCCAGTAAAGGTAACCAGAGTGTATTTCTCTGCAGTGCAGGAATCCAGCCATTCTGTTTACTTCCAGGTCGCTAATCTCTCCAGGAATGCCTTGCACAGAGTTGGCCATCAACATAACTTTACAAAGTAAACACTTATCCACACAACTCCTCCACTGGTATTGTCTCCAATTCATAGATGATGGGATAACACAAAATCAAGGACCTAATAATAATGTGTGTCAAAGATACATTTTCATCATGCTGCTATCATCTTTTTGTGACACACAAAATATAGTCACTTGCAATACCATTCCTGGATAAAGAAGGTGCAGAGCTTCCAATGATGAACTCTACGAAAATGTTTCATCCTGTGTCCCAATAAGAGTTTGCCACTCATTCTTAAAAATAAAACAGAAAACTTATTACCAAAGTTACCAAAAATTTACCATTATATTAGCTACCTTTAGTCACCCATGAAAAAGAGGGAGGAAGCTTCTGGGAATTCTTTCAAATGCTTATTTTAAAATCTACAGCAGGCATGATCAATTATTATTTTTCAAAAGCAAGTTTCTTTTGCCAAGACTGATTTTTTTTATCCCGAGCCATGGCAACTTCAGCAAAGTCTGCCGGCAGAAGCACACTGCTCAGGTTGAAGCAGATGGCATAATAAAATTTGTGACAGGCTGAAGATCCCACACACTAGGACCTAATGCCTATGGTATGTTTGCATAGTGAAAAATATCTGGACTTCTGCTCCAGTGTGCCAGAGTGAACAAAACTCCATTCCAATAATAGATGGCTTCTCTACAAGAAATTAACCACTAAAGCAAAAGCTCTGATGTTACAGAGGGCCAGGGCTAAGGGCACTGTAAGAGTAAAATCACAGGAGAAAAAGTATCATTGCAATATAAAGATCACCTGTTAAGGGTCAAAGGTCACTGATTTGCCTGGCTTCTTCCCTGATCTTAGGGTTTCATATAAATGAAGAGCCAGGGTTATCTACTGAAAACAGTCCACATATTTTAAAACTGTCATTTCATTATACCATCAAAAGACTTTTAAGTTTGAAAATGTATACTCTAAGGAAAAAGCACAAAGGCACATTTTGATTCATTTTCAACTATTTATTATAATGGTTTCCTAACCCAGGCATCCATGCACAAATACAATTCCAGCACTAGGGAGTCCTAGGCAAGAAGATCTCAAGTTTTAGGCCAGCCTGGGGTAGCAAGAATGTCAAGGTCTAGAAAGTAGTATGGAATAAAAATAGAGACATTCTCTGTTATGCACCTTGAAACACGGGAATGAATCTTACTTATTAACTTTTGGCAGATTATTTGAGTCTCAAGGAGCTTTTATATGCCCAATAAACAAATAAATATTAACTTACGGACTTTGGTTATTACTGTGACCTAAAATAGACCTTAACTGAAGATTGTGCTCACTGTTTAGCAGAAACATTGTTTCCCTAACTATAAGTGCAAAGACAGGTTCTAGCATGGTGCCAGTTGTTAGAAATGTGAGAATTCCTCTTACAAGGATTTCTAGAACACTACAGACCTTTACTCAGTCTTAAAGTGTGGTCCATATAACGAATCCACCATAACTAATTTATTCACCTATATAGTTTTCAAAGTATTTTATGTTTCCATAGAAAAATTTTACATCACACATGTCATATAGCTTCATGAAATTAAACACAAATGGCAGACTGTCAGAACAAGAACCAAGAGTGGAGTCGTATGAGGACAATTCTCATATGCTTCTGAGAAAATGCCTGGAAAACAAGACAGGAGTCTTGTGACCTTGGTTTTTTTACAAAACATGGAATTGTTCTTGGAATATGATTTTTGTGCTTCTCCTACCAAGAATAGCAGAAAGGAGTGAGTTTACTTCAGATTATTCAAGGAACAAAGATTGAATGCATTTTGGATGCATTTCAAGAGTATTGTACTATATGAAAAATAGTCTAAAATGTTCTATATTTATGAAATAAATACTTAAAAAATTCAAACAGAGTCTACTAGAAGATGCCTAGATCTAATAAACATAGTACTGTTAGAGGATATAGTGTCAATATTTTTTTTAAAAAAGTAGTCTATATACATCTATAATACTCTGATATAAATAACTGTATTTAGAAATATATCTGACTGAAGAGAAAGACCTCTACAACAAAAACCAAAAAAAAAAAAAAAAAAAAAAAACCATGACAATCAAAAGGGAAATTAGAGACCATACTAGACAATGGAAAGGCCTCCTGTGCTCCTTGATTGGCAGATTATAAATAAAAAATACTACTAAAATTTATCTACAGATTTAATTCAGATTTCATAGATCTGGAAAAACAATTCACAACTTCATACAAAACCACAAAAGACCACAAACAACCAAACAATTCAAAGGATTCAGTATGATGCAGAACATTTAACAACACCTGTCCTCAAACTATACTACAGAGCTATAGTGATACTGGCAGAAAAATAGAACAGAGGACCTGGAAAAAAGACAACAAAGCTACAACCTCTTTATAAAAAGTGGATAAAAACGCATGTTGCAATGAAAAGATAGCAAATGTTGTGGATGATGTGGCGAGAAAGGAATCTTTATTCTCTGTTGGTAGGGATGTAAATTCACACAGTAATTGTAGAATTAAGTTTGAGTATTTCTCAAAAAAATTAAAATTGAATTACCATATGACCCTGTTATTTCAAAGCTGGGCAGAACTACATATTTCAAAACCCACAGAACTACATACACTAACATAGAGATATTTGTACCTCCATGTTTACTGCTACTGCATTTAACATAACAAGAAATTAAACTATTCTAGTAGTCTATTAATTGATGAATGGATAATAAAAATCTAGCAGAAATATAAAATGGAAAATTATTCATTTTTAAGGAAAAATGAAACCACAACATTTTCAGGAAAATGTGTAATGTTAAGTAAGGTCACACAATTTCAGAAAAAAAAGTAAATATATGTTCTCCCTTATACAAAGATCCAAGCATATATGTTATTCTTCCCACAACATGAACATCACACAGATTCTTCAGGAAAGGGATAGTTCTGAGTGAGAAACAATTCCACAGGACATTAGAAATGCTGGTAACTTCCTATAAATTGATTTGTGTTGACTATACAAACACACATTGGACTTTTAACACAACTGAAGATACATATTCAATATGCTAAAAAGTGGAGCTTTCAAATTTTTCTATACCACTATTTATCAATTGTATTAAAGTTTACAACATGAGACGTAATGACGAGTGCACACAACTCAGGGCTTTCTAGTACACAACATGAAAGCACAGTTCTCTTAGAGAACTCAAATGATAGAAACAGTGCTTGTGTGCATCTGCTAGGCATTGTGTTTCTGTCATCTGAATGCTAAAATATGGCATTTTCATATTGCATTTACAATGCTAGCTTTGGTAGATTTCAGAAAAATGCTTATCAAATATCAGTATTTTTCCATTTTTCCATTTTAGTGCTAACATAAGGGGGGCTTGCCTGGGGACTCTCCTTCACCAGGTGCACCTCTTAGAGAAGAAGGCTTTAAACCTGCACTGTCTTTTCTTCTAACAGAGCAAAAAAAAAAAAGTGCTTATTTTCTTGCAGATTTACAAAAATGTATAAAATACTCTCTGGAACGATCCTAAATATGAAGTGCAAAGTTGGAGAGAAGCTAAGACTTTTCAAGGAAATCTATCAGCTGAAATGACAAGAACAAGAAAACGTGGCTACATATCAGGACTCCATTTCAAGCCTGGGACCTGGTGAGACCTCTCTTCCTGTACCTCTTCCAGCACAGTGCTGATTAGAGTAAATCTCAACATATAATTGAACAGACAAACTAGACAGAAATTGATGGAAGCACTCTGATTTAATAATCCTTGTTTTTAAAGCTAATGAGAAATTGTGTTGTGTGTTCAATCAGGAGGCAACTGTAAACAAAAAGAATTTATAGTTCCTGATCTTTGGGAAATAGACAGAATGGAATGTAGTTGCATGAAAGGAATCATGGTCACATATAAGCACAATTTTCCACGTTGTCTGAAGCCTCCCTTTCATTCATTTAGATATCTGGTAAGCATTGAGTTATGTGATACTGGGCAGTGTTAGGGGCAGTTAAGTGAAAATTTTCTTTTCCTAGTCATAATTCTAAATATAAATAACAATTTGTATTTAAAATTAACTGTAATATCATTCTGAGCAGATTAATTCCCTCAACTACTAAGATGGATAACTTTCTTTCTCAGCTATGAATTTTTAAGAGCAGAGCAGATAGTGGTCTAGAACCTGTAATTTACAGATACTCCTAAAGTAGATTCTAACAGCCTTCAGCTGATAGATTTAACAAATAAGAGATTTCAAGTTAGAAACTAATTCCTTCACCTAAGAATTCAAGAAGCCATTCTGAGTGGTGGGGATGTAAAGTCTCTGCACCTGTGCCCATTAGGCGTGAGTGCTGAGTTTGTATGGCCTATTTGTCATAACATTCCCTGTGCTAGAAAGCATAAATTACCCACTATAAAACTCAAGATGGAAGGCAAAGAACACTTAAAGCCTAGAGAAGGAAATGAATTAAAGAGTATGTAAGGCTCTTGACTTTTCTTTCTGGTATTTAGTAAAGTATATACAGATAATCACTAACCTACCCAATGCAATGCTGATTAGTTTGTTAAATGACAGCATCAAGTGCAAAACTGTAGGCCAGCTTCTACACAATGTCAATTACTTCAAATGAATGGCCACTTCATGGGTTATGCTATTTTATAACATTATAGGTTTCACTCAAAACTATATCTACAAAGATCTTATTCATTTCTGAAACTACAGGTAATATATAAATATACATACATACATACATACATACATATGTTAAAATTCAGCCATCACACACTAAACTATGCCCAAGAAACATAATGGAATGTATTCCATCTGACTATATAAATTGATGTTCTGAAGAAGACCTGTGATGTTAAAATCTTTTTAAAGGATACTCAAGTGAAAAGTTTGGGACTTGCCCCTCCCCAATTTCATAACACATGTATAAATAATTGAGTAATTTTTGTGAAGAAGAAACTAAAGTTTAAGAGTCCCAGTTGTGTATCAAACTCTTTCCATTGGTGTTATAAAAGAAAAATTGAAGTTTACCTTTTAAAGCCATTAAGTTCTGAGGCCTGTGAAATGCCTTGACAAGAAAAGAAGGGTAAGGGTACTTGTCGCCAAGCCTAATGACTTGAGTTCAATCCCTGGACCCACATGCCACATGAAGGAGAAACTAACCACCACAAGTTGTTCTCTGATCACTACATCTAAGTTATGGCCTATGTATGTGCACTTGAGTGTACACACACACACACACACACACACACACACACACACACACACAATGTAATAAAATAGTCAGGTGAAAGGATTTTAACTTACTGTCTTAGTTTACACTGAGATTCTAATTCCAAAGTTAATGGTTCTGTCTTGGCAGCCAAGGGTTCACCTCTGGGCACTGGGTGTGTAAGGCAAGAACTCTATCACCAAGTCCTGTGCCCAGAGCAGTTCTCATGTGCTTGGATGATATCTTCAGTTTTATTGTTTGTAATGAGGGGGTATTTATATTGTGATAGGCTAAAAGACAGATGACCACAAATACTTTTAGCTCTTCCACCAAGAGTAAGGTTCTATCTCCCCATGATTTAAATCACCTTACAAAGGTTTCAACTTGGCTGGGGGGAGGGGATTTGTTTCTTTGTTGGTTGGTTATGGTCTGGCTTGTGGAATCAGTGTCACAATGGAGCCTCACTGTACAGAACTGGATGGTTGTAAACTCCTGGCACTGCTCCAGTCTCAGCCACTCAAATACAGGTATTATAGATGCAAGCCATCATACCTGGCCCAAAACTTCCTGATGTAGTGGTAAAAAGCCCTTTCAAAAGTCTTACCTTGAGTTCATGTCGTTTTAATGGTAGTGTCATATAAAGGAAAAAGCCTTCGTGGAGGGATCAAGGAAAACTACTACTTTTCAGTTGCAAGGTAAATCAGTCAAGTTTTTAATGTGAATATCTGAAAATATGATTCATATTCAAGTTATGATAATGTACTCTTCCTCAAAAAATGAACAAAACACAGCTGTCACACCAAGATTACAATCTCAAGTAAAACAGCTGACTGTAGTTGTTACCAATTAAGTAACTTGAGCTTTCAAGTGAAATTATAATTTCTGAACAGATAGCAGTTTTGACACCATTCTATATCTAACTAAGGTGTTGTTGATAAGATCTCAAATGTTATTATCAAGTGCAATTAGTATATAATTAAATATAAAACTTAATTTTGTCAGATCAAAATTTTCAAATGGCCAAGGTAACATAAAGTCATGCTTGAGTAAAAAATTAAAGCTAAAATGGCAAGACAGACTACTAGGTTTTTACTGCAAAGGAACATGAAATACTCTTGAGTCTCAGGCCCCATATTCTATCTAACATTTAGGAAAACATCACAAATCTTTTTCCCCAAATATATTAGCTAAAATCAGAAATCAATCAATGTGAAATCAAGTTAGAAAACCCAACTTCCTTCTTTCAAGCATTAGAGTAATGAGCAAAAAATATAAAGCAAAGTTACTCCTCTCACTATTTTTAAATATAAAATGGGTTTTCTGTGATTTTTTCCTATGATCAATGCTTGTGGGTAAAATCCATAAAACTTTTTATAGCTCTTTATCAATAGTATTAAAGGTTTATTTTATTTATGAGTGTGTGTCTGTGTGAGAGGATGTGGACCTGTGTGTACTGACCTGCACCACTGTAGCAGAGCCCAGAAGAGGCCATCATATCCCTGACAACCGGAACTATAGTCATGTAAGGGCTTGTTATATGGGAGCTGGGATCCAAACTGTGGTTCTCAGGACTGCAAAGCACTCTTAACTGCTGAGTCATCTCTCTAACCACAGCTCTTCATAAATACTAACAATATACTAGTTCATCATGAAATCAGAGTGTTTGAAAACTGTTGCCTTAGATTATTAAATTCCAGTAAGAAAGGTGAGCTGATTAAAAAAAAAATGTCTAGTATACACTAGTGCTATTAAAGTACTGGCTTATCGGTTAGGCCTTTCAGATCTGTTTCATTTAGATCCCATTATTTGAGTAAAGAGAGAGAAGGGCTCAGTGAAGAAGTATGGTGGTGGTGATGGCACTGGCAGTGTGTGTGTATGTGTGTGTGTGTGTGTCTGAGAGAGAGAGAGAGAGAGAGAGAGAGCATGAGCATGCACTGCGCATGTGCACATCATAAGATTGAAGTCTTAAGATCATTTACTGAAACCTATTAGTAACAGAATACAAATCTCATTCTATCTAAATAATACAAAAATCGCCCTACGGCAATCTGAAAATATTCCTAAAGAGCCCTCCAGTCATGAGGAAATCCTTTAATTATGCTCAATAATTTATGAAGTCAGTAAAACATAAACAACGGGGATCTCTACAGTTAAGACGTGGGTCCTGGCTTCAGCTTGCTGGGTTCAGACACCAGTTTGGTCATGTACTCTCACTGTGATCCCACATCCTTCTGAGGACATGAGGAGCATCCTCTCTTCTATTTCCTAACACTGAAGTTATGAGGCACAGAACTGTACCTACCTTAAGTCCTGGCACCGAGTAAGACTCTAACTGTTCACCGTGAGGACAATGATAATGAAATGATGGTACATAGTTCTCAAGGAGGTATCTACTCAGAGAAAGTACAGAATCTCCATAGGAACACTGGTTACTTGTCTTTTTATGTAAAAAGTTCTCTCTTGGAAAAAGAATGGTACTTCTGCGTATTCAATGCAGAAGTATTTTGAGTATTTAATATTATTTAAATGTTAATTAGTTAAGCAATCATCTTTGAGCTTAAGGGTATATGAGATACAAAGTATTCAAAGACAAACAAGGCACAGTGAATGGACTTCCAGCCAAGCTGAACTCTGACTGGCCACAAAGCTCCTCCTGGTGCATTCTGGCACCAACTCAAGCATCACAGCACACAGCAGTCTGTGTTCGACTCATGCATAACTCAGGATAGTACTCATTCATCTAAATCTCAAGATACATGTTTGCTCGGCCAAATTTTCAAAGGAAAAATTCAAGGAATGTATCTTGACAAAACATATTACCATCAAAGTATACTCAAATTTTCTACATCAACAAAAGTACCAAGATTAATTGAATTAACCCACTGCATGCCAAGGCAAACAGGAGTTTAGGAAGGACACTATGGTTTAACAATGACTTTTTCCCATCATTTTCACATCTACAGAAGACAAATCCAACTATTAAGTGCTTACAACTTTCTCAGAGAAGTGATGAATAACCCTGAAGATAAATGCAGCTGGGAAGTCAGAGTCCCACAGAAACCAACACCATTCCCACCTTTCAGTCTCTCCACCCCAATATCATTTTAACCTATTACATTGAGTTGATCTTTTACATCTAAATTATAAATATAAATAAAATTAGGATGAAACTTTTGTCATAATTAGAAGAATGATTAACTTTTATAAGAGAATTTCATAGTCATTGCTAATCTTAATTAATCCGAATTTTAAAACATCAGGAATGGCATTTGCTTTCAATTTTTTAAAGTCTCACTCATTCTTCTAGAAAGAGAATCAAAGTCAGAAATAATGTAAACTTAGAGTCAAAAAAGGCATTGTTTTCAGGTAACACAGACTGGCTATTTCCTTCTCAGTCTACTATGAATATCTGCATGGTCTTGGGTAACACTCATATCATGCAGAAGCTCCAGCCTTATCACTAGATAAGATAGGAATAAGGCAGACTGATACAGAAGTTAAGTAAACAAATGTCCAAGCATTCAAGGGCTTCTGAAAGCTAATGGTTGTTGCTATAGCTTCTAAAGAAAATAGTTTTCTTAAATTCTTTAAAGTTATCTTTAGTTATATGTACACATGTGTGCCTCTGTGGGTCTATGTGCACCATGCATGCAGCTGCATGTACACACAAAGAAGCATCAGATTCCCTGAACCTGGAGTAACAGGTGGGCTTTGAGCTCCCTGGCGTGGGGGCTGAAAACTAAATCCAGATTCTCTGAAAGAGCAGTAAAGTCCTCTTCACTTGTTTTTTAATTCTCTGAAGTTTTATCTTTGACACAAAAATACAATATAATTATCACCATTTCCTATTTCAGATACACAGGAATTTTCAACAACAAAACACAGCTTCATTTGAGTCCAGCTCTGCACCATTTGAACATTGCCTTCTTAGTCAGGATAAACAAGAATTCAGTCCATTCAGTGCCTCTGCATTTACTATTTAATTAAGAAACTAACATTAAAGCTGTTATTGTACTGAAACAAAGTATTTGGAAATTTCTACAGTAAACAAGCTTTAAGTAAAGTGAAAAAATAAATACTCATTTTCTTAATGTCTACATAATGTACATCAGAATTCCAAAAAATATCACAGATTCTTTCTTTCTTTCTTTAACTTTAATTGATTACTGTTGCAGATTTCACACCATGCAGTCAGATCCCACTCATCTGCCTTGTCTCCTTGCAACAACAGATATTTTCATCTTAGCCAGCTACCATGCTCTCTATCTTAAAATTATTCCAGAAGTAAGATATTTTTCCATTTCATAAGCAACAAACACTGGGGGAAAACTGCATTTTTCTCGGATAATTCTGTTAATGGGATTTTGATACATCTTCTTTCTTTCTGTCCTCCTTCCCCCAACCAAGAGCAAGTCCCAACTTAGCAAGACGCTCCTAGGAAGTAGTTGTCATTTTGCTTTAACTAGCAGAAAGCCTACAGATGGATCATAGTCATTTCAGTGCAAATTAGAATCAAGAAAGGGCAGAAATATGTTAGGTAATGAAATAAAGCTTGGGAAGCATAAACATTTCCACTATTTAACAGAAATGTCACAAAATAGCATCTTTCAAATTACAAAGGTCAAATTAAGCAGTAAAGTGCTCTGGTACTGGGCTAGTGGGATGCTTCTGTGGGTAAAGTTGCTTACTATACAAACCTGACAACCTGAGCTTATCCCCAGAACCCACACAGAAGTGGGAGAGAACCATTTCCACAAAGTTATCCTCTGACCTCCACATATACCCATGCCAAGTTTCCACAGAATAACAACACACACACACACACACACACACACACACACACACACACACACACACACACACACACAAACCAGAGCATTTTTGTCTCTCAATCTAGCAGCATGAGTAAAATATTCGAAAGCCACATAGAGATGGAAGGAGAGAACTAACTTCACAAAGATGTCTTATGACCTTTCCACACATACCATGTCATATACACACATCTGCCCCCACCCCATACTAAAATATTTTAAATGATCAAGTACCAAAATTTCTCATTTCTCTCTCTTTTTTGTTTTCAAGTGTGTGCGTGTGCATGCATGTGTGTGTTGGTCAGAGGACCTTGGCTATGCATCTTTGTCTTTCACCTTGTTTTAGACAGTCTTGTTTCCTTTGCCACTGTGTGTGCCAGGGTAGTTGGCTCCAGATCTTCTGCGGAATCACCTGTCACCTCTCAGAAATGCTGAGACTGAAGACACATTTTACTACATCTAGGTTGTATAAAGGTTCTGGAGATACAAACCCGGGCCCTCACAGCTGAGAAGCAAGTGCTCTGTCCCCTGAGTCATCTCCCCAGACCTTGTCTTTCTGTCAATTTAAAACATAGGAAGTTATCACAGTTGATGATGTTGTGAATTGAAAGCATCGTGTCTCCACATCTCGATACAAACTTGATTCTTCAGTGTTACAGATAGCTATACACAGACTCAACTCTTCAGGAATGCCTATGTTCATGCCAGACAATCAAAAGTGACTCTATAAAATGCACATGTAGCCTCGCCTTTATCTCTGCAGTGTCACTTCAGGTACCCGTCACCAGAGAGGCCACTGCTAAATTTGAACATGATGCTGTATTCTTATCATGAGGAATATGAAAACAGCATTACTTTGGAGCACAATTCATATATTTTAAAATTATATTCAAAGATGTTATTTATCAAAATATTACTAACACTCTTACCTTAATTTTGCTATGTTTAATTCCAAAAAAAAATTGGACATTTCTGTTGGAGCTTTTAGGGTCTTATGTATAGGATCATATCTGCTAATAAGGAAACTTTGACTGTCTTCACTTCTTATTTGTATCCCTCTATCTCCTTCATTCCTATCGTTCTAGCTCAGATTTTAACTACTATGCCGAATAGGAGGAAGGGGAGTAGATACCCTTGTCCTACTCCTGATGTTGAGTTGTTCTCCTTTTGAGATGATGTTCACTATGTGATTGCTATAGATTGACTTTATCATGCTGAACTATATCTCCTGTATTCCTATTCTCCTCAAGATTTCTTATCATGAAGGAACATTGGAGAATAATGGTGTGCATATGGCTCTTCTGTACAGGTGCTACAGACCGCAGAATTATGCAGTATGAAGTCAACTGACAAATGATGGAGCTAACCCATGGGAATCATTTTCCGATGGAGGAGGCACGCATGCAGGGTGGTGGGAATATTTGTTTTATGAATCGTCACAGCCCTTACTGCAAATTCCCTGTGAGGCCATAGCATTCCTTTTCTATAGTGGGATTCATCCCCAAACCTCCAGCAGTGTATTAATTATTTCCTGGGCACATTTCCTCCTGTGCATTGGTACACTGGATGGCTCCCCCCAGCAATGCATGATTCTGTCAAGAAAGTAATCACAGTCATCACCCTTACTCTCTCAACCAAGTGTTTGAATAAATTAGAAACCTGCTCCCCTCCCCCCAATAGGGATCTTCCTTTGCAGACAGCTGGTTAGTGCTGGTTTCCACTGAGACATTCACAGATGCCCAGGGACAAGAATTACACGGCATTTCTAAAGTTGATGAGACATAGCTCTCAGAAAGAGACTTGAGTGTTCTGGATTCTCTCTGCTAACAGACAGGAAAGCTTTGTCCCAAGCCAACCTCACATTAACCATAAAGAATGCCTATCCTTCACTTGCCAGTCTACTAACAATAGATCTGTGCTTAAAGTTGCCATTGGGCACTGTGCCCTCCCTGTTTGGATGCAATTCCACTCCTATGGTTTTGGGACCTTATGTTGCCATGACTATGGTTCTGCCTTTGTTGCTTAGCTTAGAAATGTGGTCCTGACCATTGAAAAATGAACTCTGTAATTCTTGGCCTTTGCTTCAAACCTCTGAGGCAAGAGAGTTCTGGGTATAGGAGACATGAGAGTAATGGCTGGAGGAAGAAGCTGGCAGAAATTAACAGAAATGTAGAAGGGTAAGAATGTAGGAAAAACAAGTACGTAGGAATGAAAAGAAGAAGAGGAAGAAACATGAAGAAGTTGGAAGTTGGGGGAGGACACGCCTGTGCTAGGCACTGATGGGTATGTAATAGCTTTCCCAAGCTCTACCCATCATTCACAAGCAAAACTGATTGCAGACAACAACACTGTCATTTGACAAGCACTCTGTGCAAGTGTGATTATTCTTCCTTCCATCTGAAACTGTTCTCCCAGCTCTGCAGAAAAGTACTCATTTTTCATGATCAGCCTTAAATATTGTTCCTTTTAATGGGGACTATTCCTTTAGTCAAAGCTAAGTTATTCTTTCCATCATAGCATGGATCACCTTGTTTTCCTGTGTTCTATTTTCCCATTGAGATAGTAAGAACCCTACCATATCATTCACTTGTTTCTCACTGATTTTAGGTGGTCAACAAAAGACATTATAGATGCCTGTAAATACTTAATAAAACAGTTACTGTGCAAAAAAACTCTCATTGCCATGGGAATTTTTAATTCAATGAATGTCTCACAAAAAGAGGTATATAACCCCCCAGTTCTAATGTCATTTGGTTTAGTTTTGCCCCAACCCTCAGGAACTGAAATGAAATGATATGGATTTTATTAACCAAGGTTCTTAGGTATCTGCTGATCTACTTCTGTGGTATTTTTAGTGTGTGTGTATTTGTGTTCACTGTTGTTCATTGTTCTCCTTGTTTGTCATCAGGAGTGCTTCTGAATGTAAACAGGTAAAACTCACAAATAAAGAAATATATACAAAAATGTTACAGCATGCAGATGGTGCTTCAAAAATAAAAATGATTTTTTAAAATGATATAACTGCTCTAACTGCCAACACTTATGCCATGTAAAACCTAGCATCTCTTGAGATATTTCAAAAGTTTTAAATTTTCAAAAAGAAGTCTATCTTAGGTTATATGAATATATATCATACATCTAAATAAAATGTGTACTCACCAACATGTTTTTGAAAGGGGTGGGTAGATAAACTAGGAACCTGGATATATTAACCAAACCACTACTGCAGCAGAATACCATATGCCACAGATGCTAATAAGATCCCTAGCAAGTGGCTTCCTCATATTCCTGGTCCAAGACACATTTCCCAGAGAACTGTCCCTGGTAATCTGAGCTAGCCACACCATTTCTCCAATCTTAGAATTAGTCTCTGTTGCCATGGTTTAAAAATAATCTTGCTAATGACAGCTTCTAAGTCCTGGACCTAAATCTTTATTTAAAAATCAAAAATTTTAATTCACAGTGCTCCTTCAAGTAACATGGGGGAGCTATTTAGTGCCCATGGCCACTCATAAAGTAAGGCGATTAATTAATCAGGAAAGCAGAATCCACATCTATACTGGACTGGAGTAACTTCACTGAATAAATATGCAAATCCAATATCCTCAAGGCTGACAAGTTTCTATTATTAAACTGCTAACGTGTTTATTTCTCCCACAATAGCTAGATTTTTTTCATGAATACACATTAGACCCCATAGTTAATAGCTGTGATGACTAGGTGACAGTGAGGACACTACTTGAGAACCTGCATTTGACAGATCATTGACACACAGTCACAGTTCCTTTTCACTTAAACAGGAATCATGCAATAGGAAATGAGCTGGAGCGATTAGAGATTATTCACGTTTAATAGCATACATCCTTTTAGCTGGCGTTAGAACAATACACAATGTGGTGGAGTTAAACAGAGGCATCAATTATACCCTCAGACCTGCTAATATTTTTGACAATATTTAAATAGCACATCCCTTCAGGGCACGGCTTTTTTGCCCTCTCAGTTACACACCTGTCAAGTGTTTAATTTGCCAAAGGGAAACAGTTTGATTTCTAAGGGCAATCTTAGTACTGTAGAAGCAAATTGGAAAAATTAAACATCATTGAATAGAAGTAATGAGAAGGATTGGAGGGGGAAAAATTGCAGGTTTAATTCAACATGGCATGTCAGCATCTGTCATTAATGCAACAATATGATCATGTTCTTCATTGTGCAATATACACCTCGAGCTTTTCAATTATTCACTTCCTCTGCTTCTTTAAAAGACAGAGAATGATATTAGGCATGGGGGGTGCTGGCTATAGTAAAAAGAGAGATGGAAGAAAAATTTTTCACCTGCTGTGCATATAAAATTGTACGTTAACAACATAATATAGGTATACAGCAACAAATTAGCAATGCGTAATTTCTATGGGTACTGGATTAAAAGCATGAGAAAAAATCTTATTATTTATATTAATTATCAAATTGTAAACATTCACAAATTAGAATTTTTAAATCTAACATGATGGTCTAGAAATTTATATTAAAATTTAAAATAGAAACAATACAATTGCTGAAATGACACTAGATTCATACAAAAATAAAAAATAAAAAAAATCTGCTGAGCAAGAGGAGCTGGTAAAGAATGGCATCCACCTATAGTAGAGAGGAGAAATTTCACAGAATACATGTGCAAATAAAAAGTTCCAAAGTCCTGGAAAAAGTGGAAAAAGTTACCAACCTTTGAGAAATGCATAAGCATCAAGTCTATCCTTGAAAAAAAAAAAACAAAAAAAACACAGAAATAAAATGTCTCAACCAAGCTTCAGATACCAAAGGCCATTAAAAAAACCAACATCTTCTTATAGCTCTGCCTTGTAAATGTATCACTTATCTTCTTGGGCCTTTGTGACAAAGAGGGCACAGCTACCCATTTCCCTCTTCTTCTACTTCTACATGACAAATGGCCAAGGAGACAAAAGTTCAAATATATCTAAGACATGGCAGCAGAGTTCAAGGGCCTCACAACTTATCTTGAAAATATATTGTAAAAATGTAATGCAGATTCTAATGGCTGCTCAGGACACAATATTCTGCTGCAGCTCCTGCCTTTCACAGATGCCAACCTACTACTGAGAAGTCTAACTTACTGTGAACTCACAGTAAGTTAGACATCCTGGTGCCAGGAGCTTCCCACCTAAGAAGTAGGTTTGTATCAAAAGAGGTATTGTTGGGCACACACCCTGCTCCTATCCCTTATGCTGCCTCCTGCCTGGAAATTCAATAGCCTAGCTGCAGACTTGAACTATGAAACATCCCTCATCCTTATAAATGTGTAAGAAGACCCATGTGTATCCTGATTTCCTCTATTCAGAGTCCCCAATCATGCTATCTATGTCTGGTACTTGGGACCTGAGCTCTTCTCAGAGCTCTGGCCACACTGTCATCTGTCCATTTGTCTTAAATAAATCTTACATCCTCATGGAACAATTTCTGTCTCAGTATCTTCTATAGTATCAGGCATTCCTATTTAAGTAATAAAAGCCACAGTAGGCTATACTTGGTCACAGAAAGTGAAACTCGCTACAATACTCAATAGGTTTCCCAGAAGGTTTTATGTGAATCAAGAAGGCCCACATAGCCTTAGAGCTATATCTTATTTCCACTTAGAAACAGCAGAATCAGTGCAACCTACAGGCAATTGGTGTCCCTTCATCAGACACAGTGAACACAACCCCCTTCTCTGCAGAAGGCTAGCTAGTACACAAAGATCCAGCTACTTTTGCTTGACTACTTATGCATTTTAATACTCAGAATATGACTTAACTTTCCTCTCATTACAACTATGTGTTCACACAGCACACTAAGGAGACCTCTGCTCAATTTCCTTACACTCTGGAAAAGAAAAAATAAACCCAGATAATTTCCTATACCATATTCATGCTTATATCCTAGATACTAATTTCTCTAAAAGCTTGCTAATCCATCAATATATCCAATAGCTTATCAGGAGGAAAAACACATACATCCAACAAAAACTTCTTTTTAAATTTACAACCATGACTTTTTAAATAATTAGGCTGAAACTTACAACAGGAAATAGTTTGTGAGGGTGTATGTGTGTCTACATAATGCCACCTGCAGGTGTATAGGCATGTAGTAACCTTTGTTTCTTTTTCCTCAGCATTGCCACGCCCAGCTTGTCTGTTTTCATTTGTTTGCCTGTTAATAAAGCATTCTGGGAATGGGGGAACTCTGTCGACTGAGCTATCTCCTTGGCCCATTAGAAAATTTTTTCTGAAGATTCCTTTAATTTCTTGGGAGTTCCAAGAGCATATCGGAATCTGGGTGAGGTTGCAAGCACTGAGCCTGTTCCTCTACTGTCCATCTGTTGGTATCTGGAACATCCATCTCATTAGAATTATTCCTTACTGAATTACGAAACTAGTTTTTAAGTTTCATTTTTATCCTTTTAAGGCAGAATACTTGCTAGCAAGTCATCCATAACCATTAAATTAATACTAAAAACATGACAACATAATTAAACTGACTTCAAACACTAAGAGGATAAGAACTGTTTTAAAAATATTTTTTAAAACCTGTGAAATGGTGATTAAATTAAGTAAGTTCAAAGAACTTACTTTGGTTTTCATCCTGTCGTGTGATATGCTTTCAGTTTTAATATAAATGTTCAAACATTTTAATGTTCATAATTTTTACAGGGAATAAAACATGGTGTTACATTTAGAAGTCCCAATGTTTATCACCATCTGATGCTGTCATGAAAGCAAGTGCTACTTGCACACTCTTAAGAAGTGAGAATTGCAGCTCCTTTAACTGATGACAATGTAATTATCCTTTTACTGTCAAAATAGAGGTGACTTCCCTTGCTCACACACATGATTAAACTTACAAATTCATGCTACCCTGAAATCCTGTATCTGTACTGGATGTCTGAATGTGAATGAGCAAGATCACATGAACAACAGGGCTTAGTGATGATGAAAACCAAGTCTGCAGCCACCCAACCCAAACATTTTCACCAGCCTTCCTCCTGTGGGAGCTCGTGTCTAAGCATCCACATGAGCTTTCAACATAATGTCACATCATCCACAACAACAACGGGTACAAAAATAACTAGCAGGGAAAAGCCACAGTGAAGGCTCAAAGTCTGTTAGTGGTTTAAATGACTCCATTAGCACACAAAAGGCAGCCTTTGGAAAAGCATAAGCCTTTTTCACAAGATTTTTAGGACTCCATGGAGGCCACCTTGGGTGATGACATCCTACCTGGTCTTTCAGCTGCTGTAGAGAAGTCTGAAGGTTTAGAATCTGACTGAAGAGTGGGCTCTGCAGGACAGACTTGAGGAGGCTCAGTTTGTCTTCATTTGCAACATCCCCACGTTCCTTTAGCTTGTTTTGCAAGCGCTCTGCTGCCTGCAGGGCTCTGTTTTTGTCTATTCCAAAGAGAAGCATCAGTCAAAAGACTTGCCAAATCCACGAAGACTCTGCACCATTAGAAATCCTAAAACAATTCTCCCTAAGTGCACAGCTTCCTCAACAGTTTAACTGAATCCCTAACTATACAAAAGTACAAGGCACTCTTTTAAGGTTTAAATATTTTCCTCAAAATTAAATAGCATATTTACATATGCTTCAAAGCAATCCAGCTGCTTCATATTAGATTTCGAACCTAAAGGTAGACTACAGCCTCTCACTGTAAACCTATAAGTCTCTTATAATGAAATCCGTTTAAGCAGGAACAAAGTATATAGGCAAACAGTTGTAAAGTCATAGACACTGATGCAAATGATGTATAACTGAACTCAGTGCCAGATGTTTCAGCTCTTGTGAAAATCACATAAAGCCTTGCATGGCCTTAAAAATCCAATCTCTTCTTTTTAAAAAATAAACATGATATTACATTTATACATAAAAAAGAATAACTAACCCATTAAGTGGATGTGAATACCACTGATGAATCACATCCAAAATATCATAATTTCATATATTAGAATTTAATGTATTCTATACTTAATAACTTAGGAATAATAAATAATAGAAATTTCAAAAGTGCTATTTCAACCCTTGGGATGTAATATCCTAAAATTAAATAGCATATTTACAAATGCTCTCAACTAATTCAAATCACTATTAAACATATTGCAAATTTGATATGTTATGGAAGTGAACATCTTCAGTCCCACCCAGTTACATACACACTTCCACCAATGAATTTTAATATATTCCTGAATTATACAATACAGGTTCTTTTTTTAAGTCAAATTGTTTTCTGAAGTGGAGATTATCCTAGTATGGCATAACCCAGCATGTGCACCTATTGTCAATCATGTAACCAGAAAAGAGGGATCATCAGAAACAGTGCTTATAGCACCACATCTAGCATTCCACAGATCCCGGGTAACTAAATACAAAATCCTATCAATAATGAGTACATATACACAAACAAGCTGGGATAAACAACACTATTTCTTCAGAAATTCTAAGCAAAGAATGATAAAAAATACACATGAAAATGTTGGTTCTGTGTCCTATGTCCCATGGTAACTGAGAACACACATCTATTATTCATGTTTACATCAATTCTGAAAAGGTATACTGCTTAATAACTAGAAATCTAGAAAACAGTGGTTTAATGGAAGCCATACTTTCCCCTTCCTTCTCTTGGATTATAAGGATCTTGCCTATGCATTCCAACAGTTTTTATATCCTATGATTTCAATGTGGAACATGGCATGGAAAATATATCCACACAATTTTATTATCAGAGTAGGAACAGAATCAAAAGCCCAATGTCACAAACAGCTCTTTTTCCCTTTACTGTCCCAATCCCTCAAAACTGGCAACTGTGGAGACATCATCTTAGTGCCAGAGTGAACTGTGTATCCAGTCTCCCAAGAGTGATCTGTGTGCCACACCTTACAAGCTTTCCCTCATCAATTGTTTCTAAAACTACACTGCAGTGTGGGAAAAAGAGTGATACACAATCAACAGAAATCCGGATCTCTCAGTTGATGAAATCTGTCATGCAAAAGCTAAACTATTTTAAATGGAATTGAGAGATGACTATGGTCCTAGCATGTGGAACCAAGCACCCAGGAGCACCTATTGCACTAACAAGTAAGCTGACTAACTGTTATGCTTTCTTGTGGTACCCAAAAGCCATGACTGTGTTCACAAAACAAGACAGAGCTTATTAAAACAAGATTAAGCTTATTAAAACTCATAATTTATAGACTATCTCATATGTTTACTTTTTATTATGATTTGTTCTTTATAACCATTTTTGCAAACAGAAATCCATTACCTGGTTCAATGCTACTGGATAAAAAAATTTAAAATAAGTTCCTATAGCTATGTAGAACACAACATGCTAAAAGAGCAGTGGAAGTATGTTCAATTCTGATAAAAACAGGAAGAAAAGAGGAAGTCTTACCTATGGTCTCCAGCATCTTTTTCAGAGTTCAGTGTTCTCTGTAATGACTCAAAACACCAACTAAAATGAAACTCTGAGAAGAAATTAAATGAAGTCGTTATATTTCAATAAAAGTTAAAGACTAAAAAGTGTTCAGTACTTTTATAATTCTTTAATTAAAATTATATTGACTTAAGTTCAACAGTTTTCTTTGTATGCAGCGTAGAAGTCATTTTAACCTAAGAACTGCAATCTCTGCAGAGCAGTCCCCGCACCTTACCAAGGCATCGCAACAGAGCCAACCCCACTAGCTCAGATGGGGTGAGCCAGCCTCAAAGTTGTGTGCATGGGATAGCTGCCCCCTTTTCTCATCTGTCTTGTGGCATTATGGGTAGGGGGAGAGTCCTGCCCCCCTCCCATCAACGCCTGGAGCAGGTGAGAGAGTTGACCCTGGGTCATAAAAGCAAGAGAGCTATTTGTTATCCCCACCAGCAGCACACAACAGATCCAACCCTGTTAGTGGAGGTGTGGGTGGGCCACTTCTGAAACCTTGAGCATGAGATAACTGTCCCCATTTCCCTTCTGGTGAACCAACCCTGAAGCTGTCCAGGCCCAGACCTAGGGTTATGACTTGGCCTGCCCCAAAATCCACCCCATCTATGATCTGCTGGAGCACATGAAGAAATCTGACCCATAGACCCAAAGCTACACGATCTCCACAGCACAGGGCACCAGTGGGATGTCTAGGAAAAATCCTAATGAGGGCCCAACATTGACCTTGTAGTAAAGACCAGGGGCCTCAAACCAGACCAATGATTCTTGGCAATGAACACTTGCAGGTAGAGATGTATGGACCAAGGGGTATGGTGTGAGTTGGGTCGCAGTGCAGCTTCCACAAGATTTTAATTCCTTCCCTCCCTTTTCTTCATTTTTAATCTTGAATCGTGTTTTATTTGGGAAAGGGGGGAAAGGGTGAAGGGGCAGATGTGAAGGGATGGGGAATGAATGGGAAAAACATAGAATAAATAAATTTTATTAATTAAAAAGTCATTTCAAAACTTTTATAACTGTTGTAATAAGGAAAAAGTTCTGTTCTAAACAAGATGGCAAAGTGTCCAAAGCCTTTCCTGAGAAACCTCTTAAAATAGACTACCACACCTTGAATTAACAGCAAGACCCTCATGCCACAGAACACAAGAGTGACCTGTGTGCACAGAAGAAATTCAGTGACCAACACTGTGAAAGCTGTTATCTTTCTCCAGATGCCCCTAGCCCTAACTGGGAAGACAACTGAAAATATACTATGATACAACCACAGTACATAAATCTCCTCAGGACAATAAATTAGACTGGGGATTATAAACTTAACTTTGAAAAAAATTCACAGTGTTACAACTTCAAAGGTATTCAAAATAGCTCCCTGACTAGAATGTTCTCCCCACAAAAACAAAAACAAATAAAACACCCAACCCCAAACATTATCAACTGTTTCAATTCAAACTAGTTTTCTGCTAACACTCCCTTCACTAAGCTCTTTGAAATAGTGGACCCAAACTTGCAAAGCCATTGTCATTGACTATGTCCAACCCTCATCCCCTAGCTATTCTTCACAACTACCTCTATAACTCAACCCCTTCACTGCCTTGGAGCCAAAGAGTCTGTATTATTATTCTTCCTCATTTGAAAATGCAGAACAAGTTCTTACAGGCCCAAAGAAAAAATTACAAGTGTTACTGACCAAACAACATTACACGGTATAATGGCATATGTACGCAAATGCCATAATGAAACAGAGCACATGCTACTAAAAATGTAAAATATCACAATATATATGAAAATAAAGAAAAAAGTTCTTCTCCATTCTTTGTCTTGAAAAAACAGGCCATAACTCCAAAAATCACCAGTTGGCCCCAACCACCTCTTTACAGGAAACTACACTTGGAAAACTAGGTGGTACATGAAGTTGTCAAACAATTGCATTGAACACCAATGCCTGCAATGGCTGCCATTTGCTCTGGGCAATAACCAAAGGCAGTGTTTACTTTCTGTTCCCAATTTGGAAGGCACTGACAATACCAGCTCCATTCCACATAGGGAGATATCACGGAGGCTAGTGCTTCTTTGAAACAGTTCCCAAGTATTAAAGGAAGGCCCTGGCTCAGACCTAGAATTGAAATCAAAACAGCTACATGGCCTTAAACAATGGGCCTAGCATCTAATCCTTGACTGCCCAGAAAACAAGTCCTTTATTGTGTAGTCTAACACAAAATGAAAAGGATAACATGGCAAGTTTTAATTTACAAATGCTACAGGAAGATCTTACAAATAAACCACAAATAATTGAATTGCCCTTCATAAAATAGGACATTATTAGATACCATTTCAAAAAAAACCAAACCCCTTGATTGATTGATTTCTGTGCTGATGGAGAGCAAATGCAGAGGTCTGTGCATTCTGAGCAACCAGCCCTTCAAAAACTACTGTTCCTCAGAGAAACTTCTTCAGTGGACAGTAAATAACACAGAGACCCACAGCTGGACAGTGTCCAGAGAGTATAGGACTTTGGAACACTGAGTATTAAATTGGAAGTTTTCATCAAAGCCCTGTTCACTCAAGGCCCAGGGTTCTTTGCAGAAGAGGAGACAGAAAGACTGTGAGAGCCAAAGGGATTCGATGACTCCAAGGAGACAGTGTCCTCCAAACACAACAGGACTAATGCACGCAAGAATTCACAAAGACAGTAGCAGCATATACAAGGGATGCACAGGTTCATGCTGGATGAGCTCACAGAACTCAAAGAGGGAAGTGGATACAGGGTCCCATTCCTAACCAAGAAGCTACTTGTAACTGATGGCTGATGGCAAAGAAAAAAAAATCTGTTTTCTTCAGTGGAGTTTCACTGAGCATGTGAACTGCAATTCAGGGTAGGCAAATTAGCCAGGAATAGCTGGCCAACACAAAATTAACTTCACAGGTTTTTTGTAATTTTTGCTATTTTGACATTTTTTTTTTTTTTTTTTTTTTTTTTTTTTGTCTTATTGGTCTTTGGTTAGTTACTGTGATTTTTGTTTTGTGGATTTTGTGTGTGACTAGGTATGTTTGCTTGCAGAGCTAAAGGAGGAAAAACATGATCAAAAAATACTCTATAAAAAGTTTTATATAATATAAATAAAAGTAACTTCCCTTGTTAATTTATTTATCCATTCTGAACATGAGTGCATTTAGAAATAAGGAATAAGAAAAAAAGTTTTTGAGAGAAAAAAATGTTACTGGTATACTGAATGAAATCTTGGACAACACTCGTCCCCTAACAAAACTCAGAAAGATGGGTAGCATTGAGGATTTGCTCGGAGGCTAGCAGGCTTATGAAGAATCTGCAGAGCAGATCCCACCTGAGGAAAACACTATTGCCCACATTCAGCTACAAGCCAGTAACTGAGAAACAGAATGGCATATTCCCCCTCCAAAAAAGCACTTACCAGGAGGGTTAAAAAGGAAGACCGCTCAGCAGCAAATCACAAACAGTAGTTTCCAGATAAGAGCATTACTCCTGCGGATTTCAGAGATTTAAAAGAAACAGAAAGCAGTTCCACAGCTTTCCTTTCCCTACTCCTTTCAGAGGTTTCCATGGGATTTCCATATCAACAACTGTGACAGGACAAGAACTTTTTTTTTAAGTTGTTCTTTTCTATGCCCTACACCCTATCCCAAAAATTCATTTCCAATTATAAATAAACTTGTAAAAACAGAACTTTGGGGGTATAAAAAAATCAAATCTACCCCCTTGAACTACTGACACTAATTCAACTACTCACCTGTCAACCATCCTTCCCATTTTACAGGTCATTATCATTGTAACTGTGATGACATGGCCAAGCAGAAAACCCCCAATATGGGCCCCATTCACAGCACATTATTCAATTATACTCTTAATCCTCACAGTCCACTCACTTACACAAGAGGAAGCAGACACAGGGTAAGTCCTGTGTCGCATGTGGCATCACCATTATGAAGCCAAGATTTGAATACACAGCTTGGCTCAAGAGTATACAGTTTAACTACTTCAAGATGCTGTCTCTCAACAGGAGAAAAATTCACCTTGCCATTCTTTTCCTCCTTTTCAATTATAAAATTGTCATGCAAACCATTCCCTGATCTCCTACTTTGCTCTTTGATGCTATGATAAAACACTGACCATAACCAACTTGAGGAGAGCAGGTTTGTTTGGTTTACATTTCCCCAACACATCTATAACTAAAGGAAGTCAGAGCAGAAACTCAAGCAGGAATCTGGAGACAGAAACTGAAGGAGAGGCCATAGAAGAATGTTCTTGCTCTTAAGGCTGGCTCAGTTTGCTTTCTTATGCACAGCCCACGGTGAGCTGTACCCTCGCATATCAATCACTAAACAAGAAAAGGTTCCTCCACTTCCTACTTGACCCTAGTTTATGTCAAGCTGATTAAAAAGCAAAACCAAAAAGACTAACCAGTACTCTATACATGATTAAACCAATGAAGAAAACTAAACTCAGTGTAAATAAAGTATAAAATTAAATAGACTGTTATATGCATTCAACACAGCCAGTTACCAGCACAATCTGAACAAATCAGAACTATGTAGCTTTAGAATTTATGGGTAAGTCCTGCCAAAGAAAGATAATGTTCATCACATATATTTTAAACAATCACTTTTAAAATGCAGTATTTTAAGAAAATTCCTCAAGAAACAGTAAATCTATACTAATGTCCAAAACATGGCTGTTGCATTTCAAGTGCTAGGACTAAATCTCCCAGCACAGAATTAGCGGCTCCCCACTTGCAACCAACCATCCATGTGTTCAACTTGTAGTCGTATTACCATCTGTTTATAAATGGACCTAAAATCTGTTTCAGTAGCCATGCACTAGGAAGAACAGGACACACCAACCATTGCTCAATGGTATTGGGGAGGATGCTGACTATCTTGTTGCTCACAATAGTAGCCTTTGGTTCCCCACATACTGTTCTCCATCTTCCAGGCAAGAAAGATGTGATGTTTTTGCAAAAATCACAGAGCCCTTAAGTGGGGGAAAGTTGTACTTGAAATCTCTGCCTCGCTTCCAAGCCCACCCACAATCTAGCATATTGCCCCTATTTGTTTAGAGAGGTTCTTACCATGTTGCATGGGCTGACGGCAATTTCATTATGTAGTCCTCAAGCTCTTAATCCTCTTCCCTCAGCCTACTAAGGGTAAGTATGTGCTACTGAACTCAGTTTCTACCCCCTGTTTTCCATATCATCCTGAAACTAAAATTACATGGTAAAGGTACAGATTTTTCAAAAGAGAATGTATAAGATGGTGTATTATGTTGTTACTATCTATTTAAAACATAAAAGAAATATAAAATGTATTATAGGTGGAGATAAATACAGACATACTTCCAAGAAGCATAAAAGTGCATATTTATAAAAAACTACTTCCATGGTTTTTCTACAAATGCTCACAGTGACACATAGTCAACCAGAGGGGAGAAGAACCACTGAGCATCACACTCTTTATCTTTGCATCTTAACTGAGCACAATCACCTTGAACAAATACAAACACAATGCCTACTTATATTTGAATTATAGGAAAATGAATACTATTTAAGTGTATATCTCTTGGAATACTTCAGAGATATTTATGCTACATTCCAATTAGGTGTATATCCAAAATTCAAATTTAACTTAGCTTTTAATTGATAACCCTATTATCTTTGAGTTCGCTTAGGAATAATAACACTAAAACACTATTTTATAATTTTAGGCTTCTGTGCTTTCTGTAACTTTCTATGATTATGACAGTTCACAGATCCTGACTTAGTTTTATAAGACATTGCCTGTAGCCGTATGATTCCCCAACAATGGGTTGATAACATGTTTTTTGGGGTTTGTGTTTTGTTTTGTTTTGTTTTTTTACTTTTATTTTTCAGGGAATAAAAAATAAACTGAATATTTGGGTTTACTGAGCAACAAGCATTAACTGGCTGTTTTGCTTTCTGACAAGCTGTTCTGGAAGCATGCAGGCACAGAATGTCTACAGTAAAAATTCTGAGCTTCAAATAGCAAACCATTCGCATGATGTAGGTCTCATGCATCTAGGGAGTGAAACTGTTCTGTTCTGGTATTTCAGTTTGCTTTCTATTTGCTGTGAAAACACTGTGACTTGGAGAGGAGGTTTATTTCATCTTGTGGGTTACAGTCCTTCATGAAAGGAACTCAGGGCAGGAGCTGAAACTGAGACCATGGAGGAATGCAGCCTACTGGCATGCTCTCCATACCCCACCCAGTCTGCTCTTATGCCATCCAAGACCACCTTTGCAGGTTCCCAGCATCTACAGCAGGCTGGGCCCTCCTGCTGCTTACCTCTGGATGTACATGCAACACAAACATTTAAAAGTCTCATTCAGGGAAGCGATGGGGAACCCAAACATAATTCCACTTCAATTAAAAGAGATTTGTTATTTTTCACATATATTCAAATGGCAAAGCATTATAATATATTATGACATATATTACCATAGGAAACTGTATTAATATAGCAGCTACATAAACAAGCTCATAGAGGGAAACTATTGCTTTAACTGAGAATCCACATGCCTTAAAGATGTCTGAATATAAATAATATCATTTAATTCCATTTCTTATAAATTTCCTACTATTATTGTCCTCCTTCCTTTTCTTAAGACTTCCCCATTTTTAGAGGGACAAAGATGCCACCTAAAAGAAAAAAAATATTTGGAAATAAAAGTTTAAATATTTCATTAGTTATGGATATATTATATAACAAATGCATTCAAACTAACAAATATTCATTAACTTTGCTTTAATTTTCAAAATTGCCCTTTATTTGTATTTTAAGTGTGTGGGTGTTTGGTCTACATGTATGTCTACATTCATTTTTTTTAGAAGGTTGCCTGGATGAGAGATATGCTCATCCTTTCAAAAACACATAAATTTCCTTCCCGAATTACAAATACCCCAATGCATAAAAATACTGTTTTTGTAAAGACTTCTATCTACTTCATGAGTTACAAATTTAAATTATAATTTGTAGTGTTTTTAAATTCTCTTATTCCCAGCTTATACTCTACTATGATCTCAATTCTAGAGTTGGGAAGAAGACTCAAAAAACATACAGATGACACAGTATGTACTCACTGGGTTTGGTCCACACAAATCAATAGTTTCTGAGTTTTTACAGCCATTGCTAACATTCAACTATCAAGCTACTGATACCTTTGGCATTCATCTCACATATTTTCTACCCATGCCCCTTTTATAACTGGATCCTGCTCTCAAGTCAACTCCCATCAGCATACTAACTCAGAAAGTGATACTTCTAAGAATGAAGATTTACTCTCTTCTGTTCTCTCACTCCCTAGTGAAACTCAAAGGAATTTGGGTTGTTGGGCCTTTTGCCCTGGTTCCCCACCATATTTTCAGTGTAAAGGGCTAAAATATCAGATGCCAAATATATTTCTTGGATAGAATGAGGCACAGGGATTCTTCCAAGAGTGGCTCAGGCAGATAAATGTGTCACTACAAGATTGCAGATGCAGCCAGGAGCCCACAAAACGCTTCTGCCACTCTGTTTGCGTGGGTGACCTCAGACACACAGGAAGATAAACTCTGTGGCACAGAATTCTCAGGTGTAATTCCTATACTGGAAATGATTTCCCTAGAGAAGTTACTTCTGGCTCCTGCTGTTTGCCCTTTTGCCTGCCTGGAATGAGGCAATTAATTCCCCAGTGAGCCTGGGCACACTGTGTCCTTGGTGCTTATAAAAGGCATGGAGCCTTGCACATCCCCATGGGCACAAAAGCATAGCTGGCAGTTGCTCTACAATAGTTTGTAGCTACAGGACAAGGGGTGGTACTGAAGATGTCTGTCATTCCTGAGCTGCCTACTCAATGATAGAATTGAGTTAACGAGATGGAAGTACCAATCCTGAGGCAAGACAATATGTGGCTTTGTCAGCTCTGAGGGATTTCTCAGTGGCATCCTAAAAGGTAGTGAATAGAGACAAACTTTCCTTCCCTGAAAAAACACTATGGAACTAGGAAATTGGTAGTGGAGGGGGAAGGCAAGTCTCTGTCCAACTACTACTTCAAGTTTAAAAAATTCTCCACGGACATTTTCTAGGGTTTTCCTTCTAGCTCTTGAGAGTAACTCGATTTCAAACATTGCCCGTTATCTTTCCAAAATGTTTCTCCAGTTACTGAATCTTTTCTACAGAAATCATCAAGAGTGTCGTCTATCATATCGCCTACGTAGTTACCCTGAGCTAAAAAACACTGCACGTAATTAGGTATTTTTATCCTTCCTCATCAATCAGTGCTTCTAAATTCAGTTTGTGGCTTTCATGATTTCCCTTTCCTGAATCTGGACAAAAGTAAAGAGAAAGTTTGCAAGTAACTCAAGAAAAGGCAGGCTCAAATTTCTGATCAGAAGTTGTCTGGTAAGAAAAAAGCACATTAGAGCAGTAGTGAATGCGGCTGTTTTCTCTCCTGTACTATGATTGTGGTGACTAATGGCTTGTGAGCCCTGTTGGTTGAGTTCCAGGTCAGCTCAGAGCAAGGCCATGCAGGGACTATGAAAAAGTGGAGCGGTGGGGGCAGCAGGTAGACCCTCACTTTCCAAGCCTATTCTTCACAATGGTTTCCAAGGAGCACTTCAAAACCCTCAAACTCAGTTGCTATATAGCAACATTTCCTTTCACAATTATTATTTCAGAATAGTAAGATCTCTCTATGCCTGCTAAGACCAGATTTTAAAGCTAGGTACCTGAGGTTTTACTGTAGCAGTCATTATGAGCCTCAAGATGATAGAATATCACATATGAAGACTATACATGATAAAACCACAAAGCTTATCTAAAATTGATTTGGCTACAAAAGTATTTGAAAACAGAGGAGGAAGGATGGAGGAAAGATTAAAGCCGTGACCATATTCCACATTTTCCTGATTGAGAAAAGTAACCTTGTTCCTCAGACAGAATCTATTATAAAATATTTCCTTAAACATATTTACCACTGAAATATCTGAAATGTATGTTTAAACGTGATCTCTAAATGAAAGCAACAGTCAGGCTATTTGAGGCTTACAAAATGAGCTGTTCACTAACAGCTGTTAAAATACATTTGTTATCTTGCCAGGTATGGTGACACACATCTTTAGTCCCAATACTCAGGAGGCAGAGGAAGGCGATCTCTGAATTCCAAGCCATCTTGATCTACCTAGAGAGTTCCAGGACAGTCAAGGCAACAAAGAGAAACCCTGTCTTGAAAAATAGAAATAAAACTGTATCTAAGTATTCCTTGTTATTAAATCTATTGTAGTAATGACTCTCCCTGACAGCAAAACACTCTGTACTTTCTTTTTACTGTATAAAATAGAACTACTTGTGAAGCATTGGTCATATGTCCCTCTTTCATTGAGCATTCATCATGCTTTTAGATCCTTCCATTTTCAGATAAGAATGAGCCTCATGAAAACAATGTTTCCCAATGCGGACAGCCTATAAACAGAGCCAGCATATACATCTAACCTAGGAATCCACAGATCAAAGACTAGAAATTTCCCTGCACCAAGTCTCACCTCTAGGTCTAATAATAATAATGTTGGACAGGCAATAGTTGTATGTTTTCAGATTAAGTAGCTCAGGCAGCTACATTTCCTGTTTCATGGTTGCTTTTTAAATAACCCTCTTGAACAAACACTCTCACTTTCTTAATTATGAGATCTTAGGTTGAGTTTTGACCTCTTTGAGCTGTTCTAACCACTTGGAAAAGTCAGCCATGGCTAACATTTGTAAAATGCCTATGAGCAATAGACATACAAAGCTACTTTGATTAAAAGTTGTATTCTATTTAATGTCTGTATATTAATTGCTATATGCTTATGTTTCCAACAGTGTGGTGGTCTTAATAGGAATGGCACCAATAGATTCATGTGTTTGAATACTTAGTCCATAGAGAATGTCACTATTTGGAGGTGTGGCCTTGTTACAGTAGGTGTGGCTTTGTTGGAGAAAGTGTATGGGCTTTGAGGTCTCATAAGCTCAAGCCAGAAGCTGCCTGCCTATCCAGATCTAGAACTCTCAGCTACCCCTCCAACACTATGTCTGCCTGCATGCTGCCATGCCTCCTGCCATGGTAATAAGAGACTAAGGTTGTGGAATATTAATTTAAAATATGTTACATTTGTTTATGTTGTGAAACATTTATTTAATGATGCAAAGATGTTGCATTCTTTTATGTTATATTTGTTTAACTCTGTGAAGAGGTATTACTTTTCCTGTCTAAGACACCTGATTTTAAAGAGCTGAACAGCCAATAACTAGGCAGGAGAAAGGATAGGCAAGGCTGGCAGGCAGGGAGAATAAATAGGAGGACAAATTTGGGAAGAGAAGTTCAAGGATTAAGAAAAAGGAGATGGAGAGGAGGACATAAGGGGTCAGACAACCAGCTACACAGCCATGGAATAAAAAGTAAAGAAGGGAATATAGAATAGAGAAAGATAAAAGCCCAGAGGCAAAAGATAGTCTAGATAATTTAAGAAAAGCTGGCTAGAAATAAGCCAAGCTAAGGCCAGGCATTTGTAAGGAAGAATACGCCTATATGTATTTATTTGGGAACTAGGTGGTGGACCCCTCAAATAGCAAAAAGTAAAGAGTAAAATAAAAAAACCAAACAAAACACACCAACTACAGACTAAAGCCTGAATTGTAAACCAGCCCCAAATAAATGCTTTCATTTATAAGAGTTGCTATGGTCATGATGTCTCTTCTTAGAAATAGAAACTAAGACAAACAGCTATCAGAATAAGTACTTAGTTTAATCAATGTTACTTTACTTGCTTCTAGAGTAAAAATTGAAAACGACCCTATTCTTACCTACGCAGAAAAGTACAAGGTTTTATGATACCTGTCTCATTTACTGAAAACTTTTTTTGCATCTGTATTGATTGCTGATGTGATATGTGCGTAAGTGTCATCACATGTGTGTAAGAGTGCATGTGTACCCATGTTTTTGGAGCACTGACTTTGACACTGGCTCTTATCCTTGACAGGTATTTGCTGGGTTTTTTGTTTGTTTTGTTTTGTTTTTTTCTCAATTGATACAAGGTATTTACCAGAACTCAAGAGTTCATGGACCCACAGCTAGTCTAGCCAACCAAGTATGCCTATACCTCCCAGTTCTCAGACTATAGGAGATCTGCACTCTTTCCTGGATTTTTCACATGGGTCAAACGGATCCAACTAGGGTCCTCGTTCTTATATGCAAGTCCTTTATCCACTGCCTCATCTCCCCAGCCATGAACACTTTTTTATTCATACCCCATGAATTAACCTGACAAATTGTGAATTCCAAACTTCAGACAAAATGCTGACACATAAAAGTGTTACTAACCAGAGCAGTCAATGGAGAGAGATTAGTTTTGATGTGCAATAAGATACACAAAAGCAAACGTAGGTGAAATGAAGTGCATATAAATGAAACGAAGAAGTAGAAAGACTCAGAAAGACAGAGTAGCAGGGAGATGACACAGGAAGCCCTACAAACTGCTTCACAACTCATGACTCACGAGCCAAGAGTAAGCACAACAAAGTGTTGGTAACTGAGGTGATGCATGTTTAGAAAGAAACCAAATCATTTCCTCCATCAAAGTCAAATCTAGTCTCAAAGAAAAAAAAAATCTAGTCTGGAAAAAAAAAAAACTGTGAATGCTCAGAAATACTACAGAGGCATCAGACATTATTATTACAATATTAACCTCAAGAATAGTGTTATTGGTTGCTTTATAGAAATCAACCACAAAAATAAAATTGTACATATTAACCTAGAACCTAGAAATGTGGACATTGACACATATTACTAACTCCAAAATCAATGAGTGTATTATTTCGTTAACTATTAATTAAACACTGAAATATTCCTAGATACGAGGCACAAGAATTAGCAACTATTAAGACATGCTCAGAGCCCAGTGTTCTTTCATTCTCCTTCAAATGACTACTTTATCCCATCTCACCCTCCCCTCCTCCTCTCTCCCTTCTTTTGGCATTCCAATATGACACAGAGAATCTAACTTTCTTTTCTTATTGTTATGAGAAAATACCCTAAAACACAACTCAAGAGAGAAGTTTCTTTCGGTTTGCAGTTCAAGTGTCCACTCCATCATGCCAGAGAAGTGAAAGAAATCAGAGCATGAAGTGAAAAGCCACAGCATGCCCAAACCCAGGAAACAAAGAGCAATGGATATCTGTGCTCTTTTCACTTTTCTATCTGATGCAGTGTGGGATCTAAACTGGGAGAATGGTCACACCTACTTTTAGGAAGAGTCTTCCCACTGTAATTAACCTAACCAAGAAGATAGCTCACAGGTGTGCTGAGAAGCTTGCCTCATGAGTGATTCTACATCTTGTCACGTTGACAGCCAAAAGTTACCATCACACAGGGCCTCGCACATGCTAGGAAAGCACTCTAGCCATACTCTTCACTTTCAAATAAAATAAGATACTGGAATTGTTCAGCATGGCCAAGCAAGAGTCTTTATTTCTAACAGTTTCACTGAAGGAATAATTCTTGCACATCACAGTACATTTTTAAATACTCCTATTTCCAACTTTAAACTTCCTTCTTTTCCATCTGTTCATTTTTTATCTCCTTTATCTTCAGGAACAATTTAGTGACCAGTGTTTACACATTTTCATAACTAACTTCAATCTTTTTAAACTTAAGACAAATACCCAAATTGTATTAAAAACAAAACAAAAAAAAAAAAAAAAACTTCATTTGCTTGTCACTGTCACTGTCACAAGAATCGCAAAAAATAAGGATATGAGTTTACCTTCTGAGCCCAGTTAAATGGATATCCTGCCCCTGTATTGTGTGTGACATGCCAAGCACCTAACATCATCATCAGAAATCAACAGAATCTGCAAATGTGACACATGAACCTCACCTTGAGGATGGAGAGAAAAGAAAGGATCCAGGAGAAGGAAAGGATACTTGCTAAGGCAAGAAACCACAAAGCATGCAAAAGTTCACATGGCAGTATGGCTGGAGCGCTAAGTGAGGTAATGAGAGGAGCTAGTAGGAAAGCAGCACTTCCATGACCTGCTTGGGACTGCCCTGCAGGCAAAGCAGAACACACACAGGCACAAGGAAGAAGGCTTCGAAATGGGAGACTGTAAAACTTCCATTATGGGAAAAGAAAACAAAAAACAAAAATTCTGGCAATAGTATAAAGAAAGAAAGAGGGGGGGAGGGAGAGAGAGAGAAAAGAAAGAAAGAAACAAACAAACAAACTATGGTGCCACAACAACAAAACAAAACAAACTCCCGGGAATCCAGAACAGGGTAACAGCTAGAATAAACCAAAAAAGACAAACAAATTCATTAGAGCAATTCAAAAGGATTCAATGGACTCCAGGAGCAGAGGGCAAAGTAAGTGACATCAAAGGAGGCTACCCCTCCTAATTTTTAAGCTGAGACACTGGACATACTATGAGACCATTAGCTGAAAGAATAGCAGCAGGTAAGAGAAAAGGCACAGCCTCCTAGATGGCTGGAAATATATTCCTTATAGACAGACATACTGAATTTGAAATGGTTCTAGAAAATGTCAAATTATAGAATATAGTTGCGGATGTATCAACAGCAGTCAAAACCATCACAAATGTGCTGAGTGATGCACACAGTAGACACTGAATGTGCTGAATGACACCTAGAGGAGACATTGCGCAAACATGTGCAAAATGACCAATTACACAAGAAGATAGCCTGGGGCTGGAGAGACAGCTCTGTGATTAAGAGCAAACATTGCTTTTGCAGAGAACCATTTAGTTCCCAGCCCAGTGTTTTAAACCATGTGGAACTTCAGTTCCTGGAGATCCAACACCTTTTTCTGACCTCCACAGGAAACCAGACACACAAATGGTGCACTTGCATACATGAGGGCAAAAATAAACATACATGTAAATTCATCTAAGAAAAAGTTTAAAGAAACAAAATAACATAGGGACAGCAAGTAGATAATATGCGGCCTCTAAACTTCTTCTGCTCAACATAAAGACCAATGAAGAAGGCAAAGATGAAAAAAAGAACTGAGGGTAGAATTACACACAGAGACACTGGAACACACAGCTCTCAAGAGGATGTGTTCATCAAATCCTTCCCCTCCATCTTAGTCACTAAATCAATGACAATTAACTTTTGGATCTTCTTAATTATGTAAGCACACACTGAGGAAGATTAAGTACAAGAAGTATTTTTCATGAACCATACTCAACAATTGCTAGAGAGATCCCTGCTCTCCTCTGAGAGTGGAAATGTTCTGCCTAGATCCCACAGTACACTCAGTCCTTGGTAACCAGGGCTTCCAGGAAAGTCAGCAAAGGGTGGCAATGTGTGCCTTGCTGGCTTGGTTCCCAGTAGTTCAGACAAGGAAAACTTATTTTAAAATGTATGGTAATATGACCCTGAACACAAACCCTAGGTATGTCAAGATAAACTAGCATTAATTCAAAGCCCTAATTACTGATTCACTAACATGACAAACCACATTACTTAGCTACCAAATTCGATTCTCTAGGAATCTCCTGGTTCACCTTGGCAAGCAGTATTTGCTCTCTGGAAATATCTTTTTTTGTTTGTTTGGACATATTTCTTTAAATAACTCATCTACTATCCAACTATACTCACTAACTGTATTTTACTAACACTCAAAAGCACACTTAATTTTAAAATGATGTGTTGTGTTTTCTCTCATACTTTCAACTAAATGGTTAGAAAGTAGAAACAAACACAGAAACACTAAAAGTGGCCAAGATGGAGACAAATAGCCTCTCTCACTTTCCAAGCACATCCAAGGCTTAGGTGAATGTTATAAAGTGCTTTGTTGACCAATATGGTAGCTAGGAGCAAATTTTTCTATTTAGCTTCTGAAATATAGCAAATTCTAAATTGAGATACTCTGTGTATAAAATACAGAAATGACATTAAAATATAGAAATGACTTCAGAGACATGTTTTAATGAAAAAAGGAAAACAAATGCTCCATCTGTAGTTCATATTTTATTGCATATTTAAATAACTTTTTGAAGAAACTGTCCTAAATAAAATGCTGTTCTGTCCAGTGGGTAGTGGTGGTGCAAGCCTTTAATCCCAGCACTCTGGAGGTAGAGGCATATGGATCTCTGGGAGTTTGAGGCCAAACTGGTCTATAGAGCCTCCAAAGCTACAGAGAAACCCTACCTCCAAAATAAACAAACAAATAAATACATTTCACCTCTTTCTGCATTTTTCTTTATTATGGCTCCTATAAATTTTAAAATTTATGTATTTGAGAGCTGAAGAGATGGTTTGGGGGGGTAAAAGCACTGTTGTTTTTACATAGCACCAGATTTCTTTTCCCAGAACCCACCGCGGTTGGCTGATAATTGCCAGTCACTCCAGTTCCAGAGGACAGGCTGTCTTCTGGCCTCTTCATGAACCCACAGGCACTTGCATTTGCACATGCACCACACACACACACACACACAATCATTTTTGATTGTATGTGTCCTTTCTATTGGATAAAATAGGTTGAAATGTAATAGGTTTGCAGTCCATCCCATCTCTGATTCTTGATGTACTCAATGGTCTTTATTGGAACATTTACAGAATGTTTATTATTTGTATAGTTGCAATACCAAATTATTCCTTTCCTGCTTAATGTCTTTTATATTCTTGTTATATTAGTTTTTCATATGGAGTGGCAGATAATGCTAACAAAAATGATTTTAAAAATATGTGAGCACATGCAGAGACTTTGGCATGAAGTCTGGAAATAAAAGCACAGGGTTCCTTGTGAAATCTGCTATGCTCAGACCCTCACAAGAAACACTTTGTTGAACTACTCATTTATTTATTATGAATTATTCACCTTATTAAAAATTAAGTATCTTGGATCTTTTTTGTATTTAAAGTCCCAGGAGTATTTTTTAAACTATTGATTACATATCTTGAAACATCAAGTAACATCTAATAAAGACACTGAAACTCTATGACCATCCAAGAGTATCCTTAAGAAGACTGAAACACATGGGGGTGGTGTGGCTCTATGGTGGAACACTGGCTCAGTATGCCTAAGGTCTTAAATCCAATCCCAAATACTGGGAAAAGGAAGAAAGGACAAATATTGGACTTTCATAGCTTAAACATCTATTCTTATTGGCAGATGGTGGTAACACACCTTTAATCCCACTCTGGAGGCAAGACAGGTGAATCTCTGTGAGTTCAAGGACAGCCTGGTCTACAAAGGAGTTTCAGGCCAGCCAGGACTATTACACAGAGAAACTCTGTCCTGACAAAACAAACAAACAAACAGAAACAAACAAACAAAAAAAGTCTGATGCTTACTCAAAACACAAGGATGAGAATACACTATCCTAAAATATGCTTCTTTGGCATGAGGATTATTTTGATCTGAAGGCAGTGAGTACCAGAAAACACAAAAATATTCCTTGCCCTCTCTCTTTCTACCCTAAATGAGGCAAAAATTGCCTGTTGTTAAATAACATACACTTATTGTCATAATATGCATATACTTTATTGTTATTAGTAAAGATTTTAGGCTTTCCCATAACAATAAAAGAAGAAAAATTTTTACTGCACACACACAAAGACACACACAGGCACACTCCCATTGTCTAACCACTTCAGGTGTTCATTTTTATGTGTAACCTCCATGCAAGTAACATTTCAAGCAAATAAACTAAAGCACATACACACATATATATGGCTTTTCCATCAGGCAATCTGTCTTTTGTTTTAATTCACACAGCTCAACTATAAAACTTAAAAGGGCAAAGTTTCTACTCATCCACAAAATTAAGAATGAATATACTATAATTGAAGGGTGAAAGTAGAGATGAATTCTAAACTATTAAAATCTCTTTAATGGTATATCCATTCAATGAACCAGCATTGAACAATAAACCAAACTAAGCAATAACTATAAATAACATCATTGAACTCTAAAATAATTACATAGTAAAAAATACTGGAGCAGCCTGTATAATCAATTCATTCAGTTTAGTCAAGCTCTGTGTGTGCCAGCTCATCTGCAGGGACAGAAAGAGAGTTGGTGGTCCCTGAAGAAGGGACATGGGTAGGTAAGGAGGCAGGAAAGAAATATAAAGGGTCATAAAGAAATGTCTTAGATTAACAAATACATTAAACAGTCCAGGCCTCCTTAAGAGAACTTGAAGTCTGAAGCTCCTTAGTTAAAGAGATGTTCACCAACTTTAATGGAGATGCAAGGGAGCAATAATCCAGCCCCAAAGGATCTATCCTGTTGTCTCTTATCAGCTACAAGACAACTGCTTTCTGACTTAGCCTGATCCAATCTGTACTCAGCAAGCTACATAATAAGAGGCATTGTGATGCTGTACATGTATCTATACATGTAAGATGTACATTCATATGTTCATGTCCTGGCGTATGCAAGCCTACGTGGGAGAGTTGCATGCACCTCAGGTGTTTTCCTCTCTCACTCTCTATATTAGAGTTTATTGACTTGCCTAAATTAGCTGTCCAAAAATCTTCAGGACGCCTCTTCAATCCACACCCTCTACTCTGGATTGGATGCATGGTTCTGCTCTTGACTTTTTCATGATTCTCATGCTTAAAGGGCAGGCAGCTGAGCTGTTTCTGTGCTTCCCATGCTATACATATTTTTCTTAACTGGCACAGCATGATTATACTCCGCACTCCCAAAAAAACTGTGAACATAGTAGAGAAAGGGGACAAGACAACAAGCTACTAAACTAAGTCATGCACACACACACACACATGCATGCACCCATGCAAGCATGCACACACGCACACACACACACACACACACACACACACATATAAAATCAACTAAGCTACCTTTTATATTCATGTCTGTAACTCTTAGAAAGGAGTTATGAAAAGAGACAATTATTTATAGTTGATATAAGCTTAAAGGCAATCAATAGAAAAAATGATCTATTCACTCTATACTCAAAACTACCAACAGTAAATATTCAACACAACCTTAAATGAGAAAGGTGTGTGTGTGTGTGTGTGTGTGTGTGTGTGTATTGACTTCATTATGTGTGATTCTTGTCTTTCTTACAAATGTTTGCTTTCTCACCTTTCCTTCATGCATTCATTTAGAATATCTTAAACCTGGAGGTAAATGGTTTTATAAGAGTAAGAAATATAAAGATAAGAATTCCCTAAATCCAACAAGTCTAACTACCACAGGCCAAAAGATAGAAAGGAAAGAAAACATACAAATGATAGTCTCGATTTTCTCTTTTGTTTATTTGGTTTTTCTTCACCCAGCTGGTCAGAACTGGAAGAATGGCTTTTCTATGTCTCTAAATCATCAAATGTAATTTCAACATCCAAATGAGAGCTTTTGTTATTTGATTACATATGATTACACTGCCTTTTTAATTTTCTTTTCTTTTTCCGAAAAGGGGAATCTTTCAAAAGGGGAAAAGACTGTGACAAAGAGTAGGCTACAAAACACACAAGGGACATAGTCTCTAAATCAATGCAATTGTGCTAGGTGAGGTAGTGTGCCTCTCCATAATCTCAGCATCACAGAGGTGGAGGCAACGGAATCAGGAGTTCAAGGCCAACTTCAGCTACACAGTGAAGCAGAGGCCAGCTGAGACTACATTAGACCCTGTCTCTAGAAACACAAAGTTAATTAATTTAAAAACTTTTCTTGTTTTAATCAGAAACAAAATCATAATGCTTACTTTAACATTTTTCTTCTTTAATGAATATTTTACTATTTTTAAGGCTTAGAAAACTAATTTAAGAAAATTATGCTTTTATAAAACACTAAGAAGAACTAAAGTTCTATCAAAAAAGGTAGGGCCCTAGGCATACAGTACTGAGTAAACACTTAAGAAAACAATCGGCCTTGAGCCAGAGATAAAATAGCCTTTCCTCAAATAGAAGTCTCCTTTTCTTACCAAGCATCAAATTACCACAGTGATGCTCAGACTACTCAGCAGCCTCCCCATGATCTCTCTCCTTCACCCTGGTTCTAATCAACTTACAGGTTAGGTTTCTCCAAGAAGTAACTGTCTTATGGGCTAAGGAATATATTGCCTCTTTCCCAAAAACCCACGAGAAATCCAAATCCTTAGTAGCTGACAATATGACTCTATTTGGAAAGCTTCTTTAAAGAAATAAGATTAAGTAGGACAATTGGTGACTTTAATCTAAGGAGACTGAGCATCCTCTTAACAAGAAATTAGGGTAATACTTACAAAGAGAGAAGACCATGAAAAACACAGAGAGAAGTCCTATAAGGCAAGGGGACAGGAACCAACCAAGCAAATGCCACACTTGGTGATGGCTGCCCCTGAGAAACAAGGGTATCACTTCCTGTTGTCTCAGCCACATCCATTATAGTTCTCCAGCTCTTGAGTCAACTACAGCCAGCTGGGAAGGGAATACCTTTTAATGCACTACCAAAACTATGTAGCTTTGGAGGCAAACAATGGGTAGAAGCCAGAAGAGTTTGAAGCACATGACAGAAGAGCCTGGATTGTCTTGAAGGGACTGCCGGTAAATACAAGGACATTTGGATAACTTCCCTGAGATCCCATCTGGAAATTATAAACAGTGAGAAAAAAAAAACTTAGCCTATACGTGTGTGCTTCCTAGCACTTTTAGCTTCATCATCCAAACATTTCCCCTTGACATAAAACTTCAATTCTATACTAGAAAGATAAAAACTGAGGACCTCTCTAGTCCCTGCTCCCCACTTTCTTCCCAGACATTTCTCCTATAGGTCTGTGCCCACTTCTCAATGAAAAACCACTAATATACACTAACAGCAGCATCAACAACAAAACTACATCGCTTCACCATGTCCTAAGACCTATCAGCTATTCATATATATATAGATGAATCTCAAGACCACCTATAAGAGCTTTCCATTCTCCCCTGTGATTAGTAAAGACATCAAGCTTCCACAGCACTGTCTTGAATTTATTTTGCATTCACCCTTCCAGCACACCCTACAACCTTAATCCAATTCAATAAGTCTCCTAAACTACCTATTACTATCTATGGATTAACTACCTTAGATATTGAAGGCAACTAGTTAATAGTACTGATTTCTCCAAGCTACCCTTCCTCCCATGTAGTAACTACAATCTTGACATTTTGATAGTTTTATCACACCAAATAGAGCATCTCAGTTTTGTGTAAATACTTTTCAGTACAAGATGCTTAAGTTTACAAAAGAAAATACCTTTCTTATCAGCAAACTGATGCTTGAAACAATGTAACTATGCTCAATGAAATTCTATCTAAGGCCAAATGTCTTATTTTTACAAACCCATAAAAGTGGGGTGTATATATTCTTTTCCCATGCATCTAGCAATCCTGAATTTGCTGAGAACTCGTCTGTTTCTTCATTCATGACTGTAGATCTTTCTCTAACAGATGGGGTAAACACCATATTTGGAGGCATATCCAGTCCAGTATGTCAACTTTGCCTCAAAATATTTGATGAAATTCAGAGTATGTTGGCCATATTATGAATGTAAAAAGTGGAGCCAATCTGCAACTCATCTCCAGTCAAATCTTTGATGACAGACAGGGATGTAATCTGCAGAAAAATCTGTCTCTAACTCAGGACACCTTCCCAGCAACTCCCTATTGCTCAATAGCGTCTAAATCCCCTAATCTTACCTCCAAACCATGTGTCCAAGCTTTCATTTGTAAACCAGTTTGCCTACTTTATTAGTTAAATGTTGAAAGTGCCAACCAGCACTGAATCAATGAAAATTCGCATTTTTAAAGTGACCTCTCTAGAAACCTCCAACCTGCAGAAATGTATGTGGTACAGACAACATTTACCCCCCCCCATGGTGTGCCCCATATAAAAAGCATTAAAATGCAAACACACAGCTAAGGACTCAGTAGATCATTATCTATGTGACTGGAATTATGAGCACCTTAAAACAAACTTAGCTCCCTCCCCAAGCCTCCATAAGAGTTCTGTGGCAAAAGAACATGAAGAAAGAAAGAAAGGAAGGAAGGAAGGAAGGAAGGAAGGAAGGAAGGAAGGAAGGAAGGAAGGAAGAAAGAAAGAGAGAAAGATCCAAAAGAAACTAGAAGGTAACAGTAGAATCCACTGAAGAAAGATAGCGTGCCTATGAGCTATTATCTGTGTTGAGTAAACATCCCATCAATTTTTAACAAATGAGGAAGAGACGTGAAGGCAAGTTACAGAGCATCCGAAATTAGCTTTATTCTATCAAGGGACAAAGCCCAGGTGCACTTATCCAAAACTTTGTCATTAGAAGTTCAAATTAAAGACGTTCAAATTTTATTAGGGTTTTAAGTGCAATTGTTAACCTGGACTCTATCAACCTCTAAAACTATAGTATACTAAATTGGATAATTTGGTCATTACACCATCTTCATAGTCTCTGAACAAATTATACACCCTCACACTCCCAGAACCAATCCCCTCTCTGTTCCCAGATCACTCACTTTATAAAGGGTATCCTAAACTAAGGTCTATGGACACACAAAGATGATGCTGCTGTCCGTAAAGCAGCCCTACAACACAGGATGAAGTGGCCTGGGTTGAGTTCTCACACATCCCCTCAGGACACTGAAATACCACGCAGAGGGATTTCCCCTCTGGCTGCAGAAGTCACCGCCCTCTTATCTGATGCTAGAAGGAAACCCCAGCCTCCTCCCGCAGGCCTGCATGCCCAGGGCGTCCTCCCCGCGCAGAGCAAACCCTTTGCGTCCGCCGCTGCCACCGCCGCCCCCTCCTCCTCACCGCCGCCGGTGACCCGGGAAGGAACTGCCCAGCCTCCCCCCCCGCACCCCTCGATAATGCCAGCCCCAAGCGCACCACCGCGCCCCGCTCAGCATTGCTCCAACACAAAGCGTCTCCCGCAGACCCTCCCCAATACCAGGCCCCATCCTCCCGCACTCCCCGCACCGCCCAGGCCTGCGGAGAGCAACAGGCGCGCGAGCCGGGGCGCAGGCCGCGGGGAGAGCGCGCAGCCGGGGAAACTTCCAGAGCCCCGGGGGCATTGCTCGTCCGGGCGGGGCCACTTACCCGGCTCGGCGACCCGGCGGGTCTCCCAGGGTGGGCAGAGCGCTTGCGCCCCTCCCCGTTTCACTCACGGCCCCGGCTGCTCCGGCTGGGCGCGCACGTTCACGCGTGGGGGAACCGGAGCCCGCGGCCGGCCGGCCTCGCTGCGCGCCGACCAGGCTCCCGGAGGCCGCGGGGCTGCGGGAAGCCGTGACGCCGGCCGGGCGCGCTGGCCAATCAGGGGCGCGGCCCAGCCACCGCCGGGATGGAACCACCGGCGCCCTGGCCTCCCGGCCCGCGTGGGTGACGGACAGCGCGAAGGAGGCGGCAGGGTGTGGGGCAGGCTCCTGCATGGGACTTACAAAGGAAATGGGTTTTGTTGGCTTGGTTTTTAAGTATACGTATTTTCCAAATATTGCGCGGGAAACACTTGTATTACAACCTTGCTCATATTTTATCGAGAACTTGAATTGGGGTAAGAAAGCAGTTTTTGTGTTTTATGCTCCCGGGCCCCTTGGACTACTGCACTACCTGCAGTTTTCCTGCTTTAGTGGCCAAGGGAAACCTTTCTTGAGAAGTTACTTAGCACATCAGGATGCATTCCTAGCCCGGTGAGCCAATTAGAACGAGAGGGAAAAAAACACCAGTAAACTTGGGGAAGTGCTAAGGGGTGTCTGCTGCTAGGAAGAGAGGATGTTCCTTTTGTGCCTTTTAAGATGGTCTTTCTGTTGACTTCTGGAGTCCCAATCCATCCGCACCCTCACTGCAACCCCCCCACCCTCACCCTTACTACCCTTACTGTGAAGTAAATGCTGTGCTCTCTCTTTTAATGTCTAATATTAGAGTGTACAATGTAAAACTCGGAATTTAAAATATTTACAAGAATAGCGTTTAACGCTGAATAAAAGTATACTATTTTTTCCCTTTGGCAGATTTGTAATTTTGTTTTGTCTACTAAAAATCAATTTGCATTTCTCTAACATTTAGTAAATATTTAAGGAGAAAGGCGGCACATAAAATACACAAAGCTCCAGGATGAAACTGGTGTCTTTTGATGGATATTTTTGCTTGCTGATGGGACTTGGTTAAACACTATCTCAAGCCCTCGGTTCCCTTGGTTCCACCAAACCCAAATCACCATAGATTTGTCCAGCAGGAAAATACAAACTCTTAACTGGATGTCTTCAGAATTTATGGATATGAATCAACTATAGGATTTTGAAAATGAAAATGTAGTTCAGATAAGGGAAAGTCTTAACTTTCTCCTACTTGTATCTGTTCTTCGGGTCTCCCATCTTAAAAACAAAGACAAAGGAAAAAAGAAGCAGGAGGGGCTTTCTCCAGAGTTCTGTCTTCACTGGGCTTGTTCATCCAGACCTGGGCTTGTTCATCGAGACCTGATTCTGGGTCATCACTGACAGGTGACTTGGTGAGAACATCGGCCTTCTTCAGCCTAAATCCGTGGGATGTATTTTTATCATAGACCTCGTGTTCTCTCATGCTGAACACTTTTTAGAGCCCTTGCCTCTGTCCATCTTGCCTTTACTGTAGCCCCCTTTTGATTTCATTCAGTCAAAATTGTTTTGGTTTTGTTTCTTCCTTTTAGGTGCAAATGTGTAGGCTTCGGTAGTTCTTTTTAAGAAGAACACAACAGAAATAGCTTTAGAAATTTTAAAACACTAAGTGACCTCCTAGAGCCTGTGTTAGAAACAAGAGCCAGAATGTAAAGTTTCCTTGTCTTCAGGTCTAACTGCCTGTTATCCGGCTTCCCCTCTGTCTTTGCCTCCCTTAAATGCTGAACTTCCTCAAGATTCAGTTATAGATTATTTTTCTGCCTTAGGTAAGATTCAGTAATAGATTCTTTTTCTGCCTTGGGTGTCCCTCTAAATACGTTTTCATTTCTACCTTATCATTAAATGGCCAAGAAATCATAAATTTGTATGTTCAGCTCAAGTGTTTCATATATTCAAGCATTTATTGATCATCCTTGTTTGTCTCATGTGTGACCCACCCAAAATAAAATTGTAATATCTCTGTTCAAGTATGGCCATCATACATACTTCAGTGTCCATTACTTCTACAACTTAGGATAGACCCATTGTGACAAATTCTCATTGCACTCTATTTTGGCTTCATACTATACATTCTACTTTATGGTCATAGATTTACTTTTTACAAATACTTATGCACTGCTGTGTATCTCTCTTTACTCTGCACTTAAGCCATAAACTCCATGAAAGCAGAAGACAAATCACCTTGTAGCCTCACTGAGCTTCAAATGGCAAAGGATAAATAAGTGATTGTAAGGGTGAGCATTCATCAATAAAACTTTGAAGCTAGCCCATACATAGTCAGTTTTCTGTCATTATAATCAATACCTGCATTAGTCCACTTAAAAAGGAGAGAGCCTTATTTGGGCTTATACTTTGGAGGTTTGAGCCTATGGTCTATTGACTTTGTTGCTTTTGGTCTTTGACATGGAAGTTCATCACAAGAAAAGTGTGGCAAAGCAAAATTGCTTACTGATGTTAGGAATGAATGAGAGGAAGAGACTGGTCCCACTGTGTCCTTCAAGGGAATGAGGCCAAAGACCTGGAAACCTCCCATTACTGCTCACCTTTGAAAGGCAAATCTACCAGCTGATACCATCAAGTCTTTATAACATGTGGGCTCTCTAGGGCAGTATGGACACTTAAGACCCAAAGTGCTACAACCTACATCATTGCTTCTATGTTAGCATTTGCTTGGTTCCTAACTGTGAGATTGCTTGATTTGCCTAATATACACTATTAAGATTCCTTATATTTTATGTTGGACTCAGGGATCTGAAAGGAAAAGGAGCATTACAATGTCCTCATTCCAGTAACATCCCCAATGAGACATTCTCCATAACCATCCTCTTTTCTTAAATCCAAATAATGCTTAAGGCATTCTTATTTTTTAAATGAATAATGTTTATGTTTTTGAGAATGTATACAACATATTTTGGTCATATTCACCTCTGTTCCACCCCCTGAATATTTCCGGATCCACTCCCATTCACATATACTCCAAACTCCTCCCAGCTTTGCATTGTCTTTTTAAAGTTTTAATAGCCTCTAAATTCCAAGTTATGCTATGCATATACTGCTGTGTGTGGAACCATACCAGGGAGCATGTTTGACCTATCTGGGTCCACAAATTTAAATGAAACTGACTCTCCTTACCCCCAGAAACCATCAACTGTGAATAGTGCTTCAGCTAGGATGAAGGTCCATGATTCTGTTTCCCTTCTATGGTGGACTATTGACTAGCTTGGTCGTGTGAAGGCATACACAGCCACTGTGATTTCATGAGTGTAGTGCAGTTGTGCTGACTAGTTTTATGAAAATGAGACAGACAATAGCTAGAGTCTTTTTAGAAAATGGAACCTCAGTTGAGACAATTCCCTTACCCCACCACTTATTATGCTATCCCTAAACTGATGGTACTGGGTACTATAAACATAAGCAAGCTGAGCAAACCACAAGGAAAAGTCCAGTAAGCAGCACTGCTCCACAGCCTCTGCATCAGTTCTGGTCTCCATGTTCCTGACCTGCTTGAGTTCCTGCCGTGGCTTTCCTCAGTAGACTATGACACAGGATGTGAAAGCCAAATAATCATTTTCCTCCCCAAGTTGCTTTTATAGTGTTTTATGACAGCAATAGAACCCTTAACTAAGGCATACATCATATCAGGAAGACACTGTTTTGCCCTGATTGTCCTTGACCTCCTGTTCTTGCAATCTTTATGTACCCACTTCTGTAATGGTTCTTCAGCCTTGGGAAAGTGATATATGATATAGATACCATATTTTTGGATGAGTATACCACAGACACTGTCTTGCTATCCTTTAAAAACTGTGAGTTTCTACACTAACCCTCATACACTGCACAAAGAAACTTCTATGATAAGGTCTGAAAGCTATACTGATCTATGGATGGAGATTTAGAGATCAGTTTTATACTATGTCCATTTAGCAGAATACTAGTAGCAGGTTCTTCCCTGGGGCTTGTGAGTTTTTCAACAATAGGTTCTTGGCAGATTTTATAGCACCAGGCATGAGGAACCCAATCAGAAAGCTGCTGGTTACCCACATAACATTCATGCCACCATTGCTTACATTTTCCCCCTCCAGCAACCTGCATAGCACTTTCAGTCCTATGAAGTCTTGTTAGTGGTGAAGTGTTCCCTTATCAATACCAACCTGATGTCTCCATGTCTGCAGCCAAAGCATGTGCTGTCTTTAAAATAGAGTCATAGTATCATGTCCTGAAGAGAAATGACAATATCATTGTCTTATTTTTGTGCTCTCTGGAACTCTTCTGACCAGCAACTCCATGGGAAGTATTGCATACCTGACTTTCTATTTGTCACCTTGTGGCTTTTGGAAGGAACATTATTCTCTGTGTGGGGTAACTCCAACTAAACTCATATATATATATATGATGGTGGGAACTGATCTCAGGTATATTTTATGAGTTTAATTGGATGTCTAACTTATAAAATTGTTTCCATGCAACTTTTAAAAGCACCTTTAGTTTTTTTTAGTGTTAGTTATCCCGTTTCTCACCTCTCCTCTCCCTACCCCACCATCCCTCTCCTCAAGTGAACCTCCATCCCCATTGTTCCCCCTTTCCTCTTCATATCACCTGCATTTTGCTACCATCCCTTGAGACATTTATTCTCCACTTCACCAAAGACTCTGTAGAAGTTATTTTTCTGTTGCTTAGATAAAGGCACTGTAACCAATGCAATGTTAAGAAGGAAGAATTTATTTGGCTTATAGCTCCAGAAGGATGAGTTCATCATCATGGTAGGGAGGCATTGCAGCAGGTAGACAGGACAGGCAAAGCAGAAAGCTTATAGCTCATGTCTTCAAATGAAAGCACAGAGAAGACAGAGTGAATTAGAAGTATGGCCAGGCTATAAAATCTAAAACACACATCCAGTGATGTATTTTATCCAGCAAGACTATACCTCTTAAACTTCCTTAAGCAATGCCACCATATAGGGACCGAATGGAACAAATACCAAAGCCTATTGTGGACATTTTCACATTCAAACCACCATAGTCCCTCTCTAGTTTCCTGGACTTATAGATGGTTCAACTTAAACTCACAGAATTAAGATTCAACTTTATGATCTACATGAGTAGGAACATGTGACTTTTGTTTTTCTGGGCCTGGGTTACTTCAATATAATGTCTTCCAATTCCATCCATTAACCTGTAAATTTCACAATTTCTTTTTGCTTCATGATTGAATGGGATTCTAACTGTGTACAGGTACCAAAATTTCATTATCCATTCATCAGCTGCTGGATGTCTAAGCTGTTTCCAATTTCTGGATATTATAAATAGAGCAGCAGTGAACATGAATGAGGAAATGTCTCTATAAAGAGCTCAAAACTGAATATCAAGAAAATAAGGAAATTTAAAAGTGGGACATGGAACTAAACAGGGAGTTCTCAGAAGAAATACATAGCTAAGAAATATGTTTAAGACTGTTCACAATCCTTGGCCATTAGAGAAGAGCAATTAAAATTCCTTTGAAATTTCACCTTACCTTGGTCAGAAAGGCTAGGGTTAAGAAAACAAAATACAGCAAATGCTGATGAAAATGGGGGGGGGAGCACTCTTAGACCCAGTTGGGGAGAGTGGAAACTAGTGTATTTACTATGGAAATCAGTACGGCAACTCTTCACATAGCTGGGGGAGCTGGGGAGACTGCCCAATAGTTAAGATCGTTTTTGTTCTTGAAGGGGAACCAGGTTCACCTCCTATCATCCATACCTGGCAGTTTGCAACTGCTCTAGGGAGTCTGATGTCTCTGGCCTCCAAAGGCATTTACATTCAGGGGCACATACCCACATGAGCACACACAAACAACACACACACACACACACACACACACAACACACACCAACATACACACACACACACACACAACACATACAATTAAAGCATTTAATACAAATATTTTTTAAAAATTAGAACTTGTTTCACTATGTGACCAGGCACACAAATCTCATTCTGATTTCCAAGAGGCTCTATTTTATGTCACTTTTATATGAAAGAAGTTTTTGGCCACTTCTTTCCTAGTTTAAATTATCTGACAGTATAGTCGATCAAGTACAACATAAACTAAGCCAATATAGTTTTACATTTCTGATTACTCTATAATTCTAAAACAAGCGAAATGTCAAATCCTGTCAGCTGAACAGGCACACCTCAGAGATTACACTTCAGATCCACTGCAAATGAGAGGTCTCTTTTAGGTGTTTCCCAAACACAGCCTTTATTCTGTGTTCCTCACATTTGGACACATGAAAGTGAATGTTTCTGTGGGACTCTGAGATTACCATAATGTTGGTACCAAAGCCTTTTCTTAGGACCATGTGATTCAGGGGTTTCCAGTTGTGGAACCCTGAACTATTCCCATTACCTTTCCCCAGCATAATTCCTACTAACAATACTTGGTTTAAATGGAAACTAGATGGCACACATGCAGCATCCTCTGCCTAATGGCAGTTAATGTCCAACACATGTACAGTTCTGGCTTATTATAATTTGCAGGAATATTTTTAAACCTCATCTATTGGTTGGCTGATTTTATGGTTTCAACTGGTTTCTAGTTTGTCAAAGAAAAGAAATGGGAAATAATTTATTCATTTAAAGATGAAACATTAGATGCACTCTTTTTTTCTTGATTTGAAATAAACAAAAGGAGAAATTAGAGATAAAAGAGGATAGTAGATGTGCATGAGTCCAGGGGAAAAAAGCCTTTAAGTGGGAGAAAATGAGGCAGGGAATCTCAAGTATGAGAAAAATGTAAAATTTATTTCTTTTGAGAAGGTGCAATCTGTCTTTCTTCATATAGCAAAATTTTTATAGCAGGATGGAAGCTCTAAAATCCAACAATGTGCCTGATTATGTGTCAGTCCTCTGAGGAAACAAAAAGCATTAGGAGGCCATGACCTTCTAACCTTAAATTCAAATGCTTTGGGGCCCACGTGAGTATGGGCATTCAGAAGCATTGGAATGAGGTTTGTTTAGAGGAGAAACATAAACACTATTCCAGAATCTGTATCTCAGTTTACAACAGAGACTATAACATCTTGGAATCTAGCTACACAACACATTTTCCCTACCATTTATGCTTTGAGGCATAAGTTCTTTGTCCCTAATAAATATAAGCAATAACACTAGCAAAAGGGGGATGCTTTGTTGTGTAGTATCTTTCAGGCAAAAGTCCTCCCTGGACAAGCAGTACAGGGCTGGGGTTGTGAAGAGCTCGGGATGCTCTTCAGAGAATTTGTATTTGATTTCCAGCACAAACATGGTGGTTCACAACCTTACCAGTGCCAACTTCTGACCTCCTCAGGTACTAGGCAGCAAGCAGTACACAGACATACATGCAGGCAAAAATCTATTTTATTACATAAAAGTAAGTAAATAACAAATAAGAGTGAAAATATTCTCAGAAAGTATATGTTTTTTTTAAAGTATACACCCTTGGATGTTTATATGTGTGTCTGCATGGGTGTGTGTGTGTGCAGGTGTATGTGGTATATATCTGTGTATGTGTGTGTGGTGTGTATGAGTGTAGGTATGTGTGTACAGTGTGTGTGTATGTAGTCTATGCTTGTGTATGTGTGTATGCTTGTGTGTGCAGTGTTTGTGTGTGTGCAGTGAATGTATGTGTATGTGTGTATGCATGTGTATGTGTATGCAGTGTGTGTGTGCAGTGTATGTATGTTTTTGTGGTGCATGCATTTATATGTCAATTTGAATTCTTTTCTTTTCTTTTTTTTTCCGACAGTTTCTCTTTGTAGCTATGTAGCTTTGAAACCTATCCTGCCACTCACTCTGTAGCCCAGGCTAGCCTGACACTCACATAAGAATCCTCCTGCCTCTGCCTCCTGTGTCAGTGCCTTTCTGGAGTGCTCTCTACCCTATAAATTGAACAGTTTCTCACTTGAACACAGAACTTGCTGGTTTCATGTCTTTGCCTCTCAGATGCTGAGATGACAGGTGAGCACCCACACCCACACCTCTTTTATGGATGAAGGGAATTTATATCCCTATCTTCACACATATATGCAAGGGCTTTGCCTACTTGTCCATCTACCTTTGCCCACTTAGCCATCTTCCTGGCCCCTAAAACTGGGTTTTTGAGGACAGCATTGAGCCAGTGGATCACACTGAGCCAGTACTTTTAGAGTAGAGGGCCTTTCATGGTCCAGTTGTGCTTGATCTAAGGACATAGAATACCGGCTATCACAGACACCAACGATGGACTGGGACAAAGGGTCTCTAGTTTTTTCTCATGCAATGAGGGTTAATGATGTTGACACTTGTAGGAGTAATTGAGACAAACTTTATTAGGGATAACTACATAAAATTAAGAAATTAATAAAAGATTAGAGAAACTCTCAAGATATATTTAGTATGAAGGAAAGTTAAATTGTCAACTCCGGAAACAGGGCATGAGTGGAGTGCCAAGGCAAGTTGATTCTGAAGATTTTTATCAGGTTATGACAAAAAACTAGGGACATGTTACTAGTTGGCCATATAGAAGACTATTGATGTTTAATAAGGATCTGGATAAACAATTAGGCCGAACAGAGGTTTATTCAGGGAGAAAAAATTCACAACATAGACAGGTGAACACCAGCAGGTTCCTGCTCCCAAGGATGACTCCAGAAGTCCTCCTGTCCCCATGCAGCTCCTCCTCAGACCTAGTTTCACAGGTCATTCTAGCCCCGGCTCCACCCCCAATGGTCATGGTCAGTTCCACAGAAGGAGACAAAGTGAATATCCCACTACAATTCCCCTTTTATTCTAAAGAAAAGATTTAGGCTTGATACAAAACTATACACAAAATAGTAAATAACAAGTGTGCTCTAAGAAAAGGAAAATCAAAAATAAAACGACCTACATATCTAGTCTAGTCTATGCTTATGAAAGCATAACGGAGTTTACAATAGGGTTGTCCTAAATTAGGAAACTTAATTCTAGTACCTAATATATCTAACTAGGAAGAGAGAATAATAGTTGTGATAGTTTAGTCTTCAACCTCATCAAAACCTGAGAAGGAAAATAACGACACTAGGGTAGACAGGAAGTGTGGATGAGCAACTTCCAAAAAGGTGCAGCGAGGACAGAAACAGCAGGCTTCCTGGACAGTCACCCAAGGTCTCACAGCAAAGTTGGTACACCCAGTTTTGGCTAAGGCCAAGAGTACTTGACAGACCACAACAACAGCAGGGAGATAGAAAGGCTCTCTTACCCTGACATGGCAAGGTTCAGCAGTCTTCTATATTTGTCTCCTGCAAGCACATAGGACCACATGTCAAAATCAGTGGTCAAGGTGGGGGCAGTTCTTTGCCCAAGAGGACATTAGCCGAAGCAAGGATGAACTCCAGAAGGAGCAACAACAATGTCCAACATATTTTTGGGAAAGTGCATGGTGCTGTCAGGAGCAATAGTGTCTCATGTCAATAGCGTACTAATATCAAAACATTTAAATGTCATGTTCTGCATGTCTATGAAGTGACTGAAGCATCTATGTCTGACTAATCTCATAGGTAAAGGAAACATGGGTGAAGATAATCTGTAATACTCAGAAACTTAGCTAAAAAAAACTGATTAAAACTTCCTTGAGTAAAGCAGGGATTAATACCTAAACAATATAACTATGTACATATATATACACATGTAAATCCCTAAAATAGAGGTAGAGTAGAAATGTCTAGACAAGAGGTAGAACTATAAAGGGCAGCATGATAAATATCCCCAAATGTATTAATACACAAAATGTCTTGAACATAAGTAAAAGTATACATACATAGAATATGGTAAGAATAATGCGCAAAAAAAAATAAGTGGAAAGATTTCACACAATATGACAAAATACAATATACAATTCTCCCGGGAAGGGAATATAAACTTAATTTTACATAGCTTACCACAAATAAGAATATATAACAATGTAAGCTGTATAATACTATTATCTCACTCTTACTCAATAATTCACAAGAAGATGGGCTTATCTAAAATAGCCTCCACCATCTTGGATAGACCGCGGCTAACACAGCTATGACTTTCCTTTTAGCAATGTTGTTGTTTACCAGATAAAGACTCGTGGCCAGAAAAAAGATAAAGATTTACATTAAAGACAGATTCACATTAAGAAAAAGCTAAAGGTTTATATTGTGTTTTAAAATATACGTAGGCTTGGGAGAAAAAAGAATAAAATGGTTTTAAAAAGACAAAGAGGAGCTGAGTGTGGGGGCACACGCCTTTAATCCCAGCACTCGGGAGACAGAGGCAAGCAGATCTCTGTGATTGCAAAGTAAATCTCGAATGCAGAGTAAATTCCAGGACAGATAAAAGTTACACAAAGAAACCCTGTCTCAAAAAATAAAAAAATAAAAAGTAAAAGAAACAGAGTAATAAAAAAGCCACTAAAGAAGGAAAGCACAAAAATCTGTGGATACTATACACTATTCTGTTGTCTTTAAATTGTTTGACTGCTGAGGAAATAACAACTGTAAAAAGAAATGCTGCTGGATTAATTCAATTTATATATTCTAAAAATGCTTTGACTTCCAAATTTAAGTCTAAGGAAAAGTTACTGGGGAAAAGGATTTCTATTTTTGTTTCCACAGAAAATGAAAAGCTATGGATTCCTTCCAGACTAATGTGGTTTGGTCAAAACAGACCCCCGAAACAGAGGCATAGGTGATCCAACATTCAAAACAGTTGAGACATAGCAGCCTTGCAGACTACAACCAAGATATCTTCTTAGGATCCCCATGACAGCGCCCCCTACCAGCAGGAAGCAGTTTGGAAAGAACGACGCCCAAATATTGTTTATAAATGTTTATTTTCATTTAAATGGGGTTGGTTATGAATGACAACAACCAATCTCTTTTTAAAGGTAAAAAGGGGATTATGGTATAGATATAAATATTTGTTTTCAAATGGATTTTCATTTATTGATACAATTTAAGGTCAATTTTGTAATGTGTATATTTCTCCTCTTGTTTAGGTATTGTGTTTATATAGCTTATTTAAAAATGTATAACTTAGTACAGATTATAGAGTTGCCTATAATAGTCAAAACTTAGAGTTAAGTTAGTTAGGATTTCTAGATATACAGAGATGTATTTGAGATGAATAAGCATTCTTCAAACCTTTCAAAGACCTACAGAATATGGCATTTAAAATGGTTTATGGTTTTTCTTAACAGTGAGGAACAACTGCTCCTGGCAATACCACCTGCGTCAAAAAGGAAGATGGACATGGAAGAAACACATTATGAAGTTTACTTTCAATATGGCAAAACTAGCCATTTGGCGAGATACTGCTATTGTCTGGACTATTTGACTTTATGCTGTATAAACTGGACATGCAGGACCCACAGAAAAGTGACTACTGATACAAGATGGACATTGCTACAGGATTCCTGCTTCATGGAAGAGTCTGCCAGACAGTCTGCAGGACACAGAGAAAAGTGACTGACAAATTGCCAATACAAGAAGACAGTTTAGACTTTCCTGCTTTGCTGAAGAGTCTGCCAGAAACACTATGGCCTATGGCCTGAAGATGGAAAATTACAGAAGAACTTAGGGTGACTGACCAGGCAGTGAGTTGTCTCTGTCATTTCTGGAGTTTATATATTATCCTTCTATGGTCTTTGAAGGAGTTAAAGACAAATAGTTATGGTTATAGTTTTCCTTAGTTAAGATTAAAGATAAGTTACAAAAGGGACTTTAGACTCACAAAGATAGAATAGATGATGAGATATTTTCTTAAATCTTACTAAATGTTAATGGACTAAATAATGTTAACTGTGATTCTTATTTGATAATTGTTGTGTGATATATTTTGCTATGGTAAATTTAAAACCCTTATTTTTATTTAGACAGAAAAGAGGAGATGATGGGAGATGTCATTCTGTAAATATGTTTCTCATACTGGTTAATGAATAAAGCACTGTTGGCCAATAGGAAAGCAAGATAGGCAGGACTAGGAGACAAGGAGGAAAGAGGAAGTAGTAGGGAAGAGTCAACATGGAGAGACGGAAGGAGCAGGATGCCAGCAGCCTCTCTCTCCGGTAAGATGAGACCACAAGGAAATACTTAGATTAATAGAAATGGGTTAATACTTAAGATGGAGCTAGCCAATAAAAAACAAGTACCGGCCAACAGCATTATATCTAATATAGAGTCTCTGTGTGTTATTTGGGGCTGGAGTGGCGGTGGGACCAGACCGGCCGGAAAACCTTACTCGTTACAAACTAGTTTAGGAATGAAAGGAGAATTATAAACATATATGGAAAGAGAATTGATGGTGTAGACTTGTGGTAAGTCGCAAATATAGGAACCAACTTATCATAACTACTAGGGAATAGGTCAGTATTGAGTACCCAGTGCCTTCACATGTTACCATGGGAAGGTTTGGCTTCCAAGAGACCAGGGAAACACATGCTGGATGTTATTGCCCTTTTACATATTCTTACTTCAAATGCAGCTAATAGTAAAATTTCCGAAGAAGACCTCTACAAGTTTTCCAAAGGAAACCCTAGACCATTCCATAGATAAGTAGTTAACTAGCATTAAGAATGATTAGGTTGTGCTTCCATAGCTGTAAAAACAAAGAGAGCTTGTATAATAAACAGTGACTGAGGAGTCTATAAGGTCAAAGTCATCAACATCAGCCAATAAATACTAACAATCCAGGTCAATAACCAAAACATAGCAGACAATGAGCTATTTCAGCCACCGCTGAGCAGGTGAGAGAGAAGTGTATGTGGCAGTTTGGAGCAGGATAGCATGCTTTGAATGTGGGGTCTTCTGTAGTGGGATATTCACTTTGTCTCCTTCTGTGGCACTGACCACGCCCATTGGGGGTGGAGCCAGGGGCGGAAGTGACCTCAGGAAAACTCCCTTAAAGGAGCCGTGCAAAGTGTCTGCTTGTCTCTTGCAAAACAGAGTCCAACCCAGAAAAATGCTGCTAGCAAGAAGCCTTGCTTGTATTTGTTTTTTTTTTTGTTTGTTTGTTTTGTTTTTAAAATCCTTTTAAAGTGTTTGTTAAATTTTAAGTGGAAATTTTTATTAGCCACATTGTGGTGCCTTATATGAGTTGACTCTTCCCTACTACTTTCTCTTTCCTCCTTGTCTCCTAGTCCTGCCTATCTTGCTTTCCTTTTGGCCAACAGTGCTTTATTCATTAACCAGTATGAGAAACATATTTACAGAATGACATCTCCCATCACTAGTTTTTAATACATTTTAGCTATTCACTCTGAAGTAATATACATATTAAGCTAACTGGAACAAGCTAACAGGACAAACCCTTTGGAGTTCAAAAGGCACACTTGAGTTTACTCAGTGTGTGGAGGTTATAAAAAGGAAGCTAGGACAGACAGCAAAACAGGATTCTTTCAGTGAAGATCATGGTCTCACCAAGAGGTATGGTACCTCTCAGTTTACACAGAAGCACAGAGCAAAACTAAAGGTTGTCTCAGAACATAGAGCTAGAGACCAGGTTTTTCTCCCTGTTTACCACAAGGCTGGTCATTCTGTCCTAATTGTAACCTGGTATAATTGTGTTTGTATCTTGCCTTCCTTCTGTTTCTAAAAGTGTTTGATTTATTCCATGAAAATTGCTGTGTAACTGCTTCCTGGGAGTAGAAACATTTCCCAGAAGGGGGAGGGATGTTGGTTACATGCAGAAAGTAAAGGATACATACCACACAGAGGAAACTGAGGCAGTGACAAGACATGCAAAAGCTGAAGGCTATAGAAACAATTACCCATTTCTGTAAAGAGCAGGCTCTACTCAGATGAATGGCCTTCAAGTCATGGGAGAACTCCAGGGTGCAGTTTTTCTGAGTTGCCACACACAGAAGGTGTGATACTGCTGTATTCCAGTCACCAATGTCCCTGTAAGTAATGCTAATAAACCCACGGTCTCACTTAGCTAGACTTAAGAAGAATTCTTTCTTTGCTCTGTTGTTAGTCTCTTATCTTGGGTTAGTAAATGACTATTCCTGGGCCTCTTCACTCCCAACAAAATATCCTTTCGGGTCTATTCCTGTTTGAAACTGGATCAATGGGCTTGAGACTTTTGTGCATGGGAAGACATGTCGATTCCCTTGAATCCTGTGTTTCTTCTTGATGAAGGAAAGTGCCTCAAAATTCCAGAATGAGGAAGTCTTCCCGAAGCTGAAGCTACACTGTGTCCTTGGGATATTTTTATGTGACATTTTTGTTTTTTAGGAAAAGATGGATGGTTGTTGGAATTTTATGGAGAAACTATGTTGGAGGAGATAAAAGGAGAGAGATGGATAGAGGGAGAAAGAGAGAGAAAGTAAGAGGGAAGGTACAGAGAGATAGAAAAGCAGAGAGACAGAGAAACCTGACATTTTCATTCTGTTGTACTTGGTTTTAACAGGCCCCCATCTATGCTGTGTTGGTGGCTAAATTAGCTTACTCCTTTACAGTATCACTCAGTCAAGGGCAATGCTTTTCAAACTATTTGTGATCTTGGTTTTTGTTGTTGTTGTTGTGTTTTGTTATTTCCAATGTTAAACTGCTATAGATACTTGTAAAGGTTATGTTTTAATTTCTCTGTGGGCCAAGCTATAGACTCCACTTTGGAAGCAGTGCTCAATATGTGGTCTGTAAATCAGAAAACTTCTCGATGGATCTGAGGCTTGTTTCTGGTGCCCAATCAGTCAGGCTTGATGACACATACCTATAAGCCAGAAGGAAAATAAGGAAAAGAGCAATGAATTTAAAGCCATCCTGAGCTATATAACAAGCTCAAAGTCAGGCTAGGGAATGCACAAGACCCCAGGAAAAAGGGAAAGCATAAGAAAAGGACAGTGAATAGGGAAGGCAAGAAAAATACATCCACTCAGGCACACACCAAACCTACTACCAACCAGCATCTCTCATTTTGACTATGTCCTAAGGTGATTTATTCTCATTTTAAAGCCCACAGAAAGCTTTCATTCCTTTATCTTCCTTTTGTTTTGGTTCTGCCTCCCAGGAATGTACTTTATCTTTAGCAAACGTTTTTTTTCACAGCTTAAAATGACTAGAATCTTCTCATCCAGGTCCCGGATCAAGTGTCGCCTCTGTAGAGAAGATATCTCCGCTCTCCAATGAAAGTAGCACCCCCTTGAGTTTCGCATTACTCTATGCTACCTTTGTATCATTTTCCAGTATCTAGCATTACTGTCCTCTTGTCTACCCCTGTTAGGAAACAAGCTCTAGGAGAGCAGAGATCTTTCTTCTCCACCCGCATCCCACGCTAGCCCTGCATCTGAGGTAGGCTCCATGCCACCTGTACTGCCTTGCCTTTCTGATGAATTCTACCCACTCCTGGCTGGTACTGCTCTGCTGTCTCTGTTGCCTTCTCTGTAGAGTGGAAAGATTAATTCAAAATGGTTTATAAAATCATAAGGCTGTCACCTGTGTATCTACCCCAGAATACCCATATTTAAGTGCCTTTATCAGACACAGTTCAGGGAGGGCTCTGGTTTCCATACCTGACTCTTCCAAGTTCTGTCCTCCGTTTCACACCTGTTTCACACGCTGTAACTGGGCAGCCCTGGCAGTTTCACTTATCATATCCACAATGAACCATGTCTAGAGACTGCTAACCTGGCAAGCCTGATGCATGTCTGGTCTGATCCAGCCTGAATCTGCTCACTGAGGGCAGTCACAAAGACTTGACAGGTATCAGGAGAGGTAGCATAGACTGTCTCTGGGCTTTTTTTTTTTCTTTTTTAAAGCATCAAAAATGCATATGTCCTTTAAAATCACCATAAAAAATACTTTTATTTTTGTAGCTTTTTGTGAGTGGCAGAAGAGCGCTTTCAATTCCCCCCCTCTCTCTTTCTTTCTTTCTCTCTCTCTCTCTCTCCTTCACTCCGAGACATAGACACACAGCCCAGGAAGGCCTTGAACACTTAATGTTCCTGACTTCAACTCCTAAATACTGAGATTACAAGTATACACCATCACACATAAGCTACAAGCTATTTCATTTTAAACAGCCATCACACATTCAGTTTAAAGCAAGTTGGCTTGCCCTCATGTTTGGATGAACTGTAACTTTTCTATCTACCTCTGTTTTGATTTCTCTGTTAGGGGATGGATCTGTAGATGACATGAAAAACAGCCAAAGTATCTTTTTTACTCTACAAGATGACAAAAGTTTCCTCCAATGGCAGATATCCAAGGCTGGTTTTGTCTGTTACCCAGTGATTTAGTGAGTTATTTGGAGACCTCCTCCACTCTCTCTCCTTGGATATCTGCCCATTTATGAGAATGATGTATGTTCTTACTGACCTCATAAAAATGCCCAGGAACCCCCACTTTCCTGGTGCACAGTCCAGTACTCTTCCTGCCAGGGCCCATACATCTAGGAAGGCAGTTCTTTTTGTCAAACTTATCTCATCATGGTACTAGTTCAGAATGAATACCTGCCAAGGACCACAGACAAACTCAACACATCCAAATCTGTGATGTGGGACCCATGACTACAAAGATTTCCATAGTTCAACTTGCCCATGAAGAACCAGGTAGTGATCTCCTTATCCTCCAAATTCCAGAGGAGCCCATCTAGTCTCCAAAATCTTTCTTACTGGTATCAATTTTAATAGCTGCATCATGCAAGGCCTAAGGGGTTTTGCAGTCCAGCAAGCATCTGGATAAAAGATAAAGTGCCTCCTGTTAGTAGAACTTCCAGACTCTCTGAATGATTGATTCTTTAGAAGACCCCTGAGTTTTATCTAGGGATATAGTGAGGAAGAAAGAGCCTGCCCACTAGAAGGAATGACACTCCCTACCAAACACACAGTATCTATAAAGAGCTTCTCACTCTGAAAACTTGCCTTTGAATGCCTTGTGTGCAGTGTGGCCTGAAAGGGGAGGAGGGGTAAAGCGGAGGGGCCATGATACATCTCTGAGCAACAATGAGGCTTTCTCCATCCCTCTGCATAGCACATGTGGGTCAAATATCCCTCCAGCCTCCAAGTTTGTCACTTTACCAAATTTTTACTTCATTCTAATTGACATAGGAAATGCTTTTAATATCTGTGAGAACTTTGTGCCTATTATTGGGGCGTTCTGTCATAGTAAAACCTACTAGAAACTATTCAACTCAACTGCAGTTAATTTTGTATTATATTTCTCTGCGTGTGTGTTTTTTCTTTTTGTTTGTTTGTTTTTTTTGTGTAACTCCAGGAATGTAGTTAGGGCACTCAGAATTGTAGAGGACAAGTAACCAACCACATTTTAACTGGGCCCCTTAGTGGCCAGAGGCTCTATATAACTGTTAATTTAAAAGAAGCAGCCTCATTTGGTATCCATTCCGATTCAGGGTTTAAGGAGGCTTTTGATATATACCAGTGCACTTTTAGTTTAAAGACAGTCTCATGTGATCCAAACTGGCCTTGAACTTCTGATCCTCCTCCCAAGAGCTGGGTTTACAGGCCTGCAGCCACTTGAGGCTGACTTGGTGCTGAAGCCCCTGCTTCCAGGATGCTGACTAGTGACAAGCCAGCAGCTCAGCTCTATCTCTGTTGTGTAAGCATTTTTGTCTTTAATTATTTTTCTTTTCAAAAGTAACTGAGCTTCTGGGCATTTTTGTTTCAGTTTGTTGCCAACTCAGAAAAAAAAAAAAAGAAGAAGAAGGAAGAGGGTGGGAGACAGTCACTTGCTGAATCTGTGGCAATATTTGCCATTGTATATTGACTATTTCGAGTCACTCCCAGCTGGGATTTCTTGGGAAAGTGTCCATTTTGTTTGGTATTCTACCTGTGGCTTCAGACTTTGTAATTCTTACTAAGGAACTCATTCAGGATTAGTATTGCTTCCTTTTCATTTACCTCAATCTTTTTAAAATCAATCCCTTGTTATATTTTTACTCTTGAAAACTACTAGCTTTTGAATTTGGACTCTGGTTTTTTTATTTTTATTTTTTATTGTAATTTTATCTAGACTGAGAGAGAATTAGGAGAATTTAGGCAGATAGAGAAATCAAATTTAGGCAGATAGAGAAATCAAAGGGTACCTCTTTAAGAGGGTTGCTGCTAGCCACCAGTAGTGGGGAAAGCATCCCTTCCCTCATCTCTGAGGGAAGAAAGAACCCCATGGAGGATAACAAGGTGATACCAGAAAGGAAGATGGGGAGGGAATTCAGGGAAAGGAAGGTTCCAAGGGCTCTATAAGACCACCATTCTGCCTACAGCCCTGGGGTCCTCCCTTACTTATGGGAGCTGTTGCTTGCTTGAATAAAATCTGTAGCTTTTGCTTTCTCTAATAAATGTATGCGTGTGTGTGTGTGTGTGTGTGTGTGTGTGTGTGTGTGTGTGCGCACGCGCGCGCGCGCGCGACCTGAACCTTGTCAATCAGGTAAGTTGACAATGGTATCCCTTTGGTATTATTAAGAAGAAAGTGAAGAGCCACTGAGGAAGGAACCTGCTGTCAACCTCTGCTACCCATAAGCACATACAGATGGACATTTACATGCACATGCACATTCACACACAGATAAACACACACACACACAGATAAACACGCACAAGCACACACACAAGCACACACACACATACACACACACAGATAAACACACACATACATGCACACACAAGCACACACAGATACACACACACACATACACACACACAGAGATAAACACACACATACATGCACACACAGATACACACACACACACACACGTACACACACGCGCGCACACGTTTATTAGAAACAAAGAATTGGGTTGCTTGAACTGCCCCACTAGTCTACGACCATCTCTGAAAGGCTCTGCGTTCTAATTCATCACATATCAGTTTCTCCGTTGTAGTATTATCTCTGAAATTGGAGAAAAACCAAAACAAATGTTGGAAAACAAAAATGAATGACTTAATCTACAATATCTTTGTTATCTAATAAACAAGGAATTGCACTTTCTGAAAAAGGATTCATAATTTGAATGTGATATATTCTTAGAAACCCTAGTTTAGTGGGGACAAGCAAAGTGGTAAAGCAAGTATAGGTGCTTGCTGCTAAACCTGAGAACCCAAGTTCAATCCCCAGGAACCACACAATACAGTAAGAGAACCAAATGCATGAAATTGCCCTTTGACCTCTACATTCACACACCATGACATATGTGTGTGTGTGTGTGTGTGTGCATAATATATATTTTAAAAAATAAATTTTAGTTTAGTAAGAAATGAGATGGAAAAATTGAAAGGAACTGGGTAAAAGTCAGAAATCTAATGAGTAAATCAGTCACATTCTTATGAGGGAATATTTACATTTTTACTATAGTGAGTTTGGCTCTTCCATAATCTCTGGATTCAGGCTCTTTACATATGTGATTGTTGCCATGTCTCTATGGAATATTTCAAATTGTTGGAATTAGATAACATGATTGGATTGGCGTGTATAATACCATTTCTAGTTTTAAACTATAGGGTAATTTTATGTATATGCAACACACAGATTTTTCTGAATTACCAAGGGTTTTTAAACTTAGATACAACTAATAAATTTGACAGAAAATAAGAAAGAAACTAGACCGTATAAGAACTGGTATATTTTCTCCAAGAACTATTGAAATTTGTATTCAGTAGTCAGTATCAAAGAGGTCAGAGAGAGTATACAATACCTTATTTTAATAAAGGTAGCCATGACCTTCTAGTCTGTTATCTTAATACTATTAAGTAATAGATATCCTTGGCAGGGAAAAGCAATAAGGTAACTGCCTACCTCTCAATATGTAATGACTAATAGTTGAGTACTTGTTAAGAACCAGGCACTAAAATAATCACAGGAATCAAAGCAAGGGCCCAGCACCTGCTCTAAGGTACCCACACTGGAAAGAACAAATCAGATCAGAGTAGATGGTGGCATTACAGAAGAGCTGGTGCATGGTGTCCGTTATAAGAAGTCCTCTAAAAGGCATTATGATACAAGTCTGTACTTCCTCCATAAGAGGCTGTGGTAGCAGAATCTTGTGTTGGGGGTCATCCTGGGCTACATGACAGGACCCTGTCTTAAAAACAAACAAACAAAAAAACCCTTGTGGTACTTTTATTTTTTCAGAGTTTTCAGAGGAAGAGAATTTCTGTATGAAAACTTTTTTACCTTTAAATGCTACACTTTAAGTGTAATTATGTTACACATTTCAATTGAAAGATTTATTTTTTAAAAAATCCTTAGATTTCCTGAGTAGTGTAAACATTGTTGGGGTCCATACAGGTAGGATTATTTAAAAAGTAGAATTGAGTAGACAACAAATGCTATTGAATGTGACAAAGGCTTCAGTGACTCTCACAGCATGACCTGGAATTGCAAGATCCTACCTTAAAGTAAGGGGCCTGGCCTTCTATAGAAACAAGGAAAAATGGGATGGAGAGATGTCTCAGTGGTTAAGAGTACTAGCTGTTCTTTCAGAGGATCTAAGTTCAGTTTCCAGCACCTGCACTGTGCAGCTTACAACTTCCTGCAAGTCCGGTTCCAAGGGTTCCATAACCTTCTTCTGCCCTCAGTAGGTAACTGCACATACCCATACACACACACACACACACACACACACACACACACACACACACACACACACACACAAGAAATCTTTAAAAGTCAACCAATCAATCAAAGTAAGTTGAATAACTTATCAGACTTTATTTCCAAGTATTGTATCAACATTTTCACCCTCATTTTTATCTTTATGGATTTTGCAGACACAAATTTCATATATTTTCTAACATTGTTTAAATTTTCAAAAGTTCTAGCTACATTAAAATGTGGTTTTCTTGCGCTTTGATCACTGATTCAACCTTATAGGTTAAATCATACAATGCCAAGTACAGCAAGACAAAGGCCATCCAGTCAGCTCATTTGAAGAATCCACAGTAGGAGACAAAGAGTCTCAGAGGAGAACCTGGGCAAGCACAAAGTCAAAAGCAGGAGGAAGGCAGGAAAAGTCACCAAATATTAGGATCAAGCTAGAAGTTAGAATTAGGAAGAAACTAGGGCTGAGGAAGATTAGGCCAGGGCTGTGAACAACCCCTGTGGACCACAGTTTGCACATATTGGCCATTTAGCATTGACTTTCTAGTGAAAGTCAGCTCATCTTAAAAGCATGCAAAAGACAGGAAATAGTTTCAAACCTCTGGATTATTTCAAGTGTAAAAGCATGAGCCAAACAGACAAAAAAGTGATATTCATCCAGGCCAGCTAATGTTGATGTTGAGCATCTTGCCTAATTTCATACAGTCCTATCTATCCTATCCAGAGTTATAAGTTCTTCCTGTAGCTATAGCCATGATTGTCATGAATGTGTGTGCTGTGGATGTGAATCGGTGTAGACTGTGAAAGTGCATTTATATAGGCATACCATGACAATTGACAGTGACTAGCACTTATAGTAAGCAGGTATCAGAAGATCAAATGCCAGCCAGGCACTTGCACATATTAGCATGCAATGAAGTTAGAACTTGAACTAATATAGTGTAGGACACAGGGTCTGAACAGTAAACCCTAGGAAACCCTTTACTCTTTCAACAACTCTAATAGTAGTCCTCTCCATACACATTCATGGATAGGCAAACAGTTACAAAGAAACTGTTGCTTATCTTAGTTCATACAGAAAGAAGATGATTAACGAATTTGAACTGAGTAATTAGTTTTCTCCCTGTCTCCAGAATCATTGAATGGCCCTGATTTTACATAGCAGGAATAATCTAGATTGGCTTCTCAGAGAGTATTGTATATATTTCTGATATTTGATACTAAATATTTCAGCTAACATATTGTTTGGTGTGGATATCCTAATGGGCTTTAATTTGGAGTTTCTTCTTCTAGACATAGACTTTTCTTTTTTGAGTAGACTGGTTTATAGCGTTAACAACATAGATGGTAATGATACAGTTGTGTTTAGGAATGGGGGTACTTGTACACTTCTTTCAGTAATTGTTGCCAATGCTCTTGACTACTCTTGCTGATTGTGCTCTCTGTGGGGCCATTTCTTTGTTCCACACAGATGTTCCTTTCTGTGGCCAGCTGGCTTTAGGATACCTTACATGGCTGCCTTGAATGGAAGGGAAAATGTTTTTCTTCTTAGGTTCTCTTGCTATTTCTGGGTATGTACTTGTTCTAAGAAGGTATGTCACGCCTGATGACAGACCACCACTTAGAAACTGACCTTCTCAACACTTTGCGTGGCTGGAGTCAAGAAGAGTCTCTGAGGAGATTTCCTGTGTCATAATCAGCATCATTTATTTTACCACACCCATTCCTATTCTAATCCCTGTGGCAAGTGTGTAAGGTGAAATGAGTCTATTGGCCAAGGACTATTTTGACAAAATTTATCCTTAACATTATTCTAAACTCTCTTATGCAGCCACAAAACAATTAATGGTGGGATATGTGAAGAGTCACTATCCCTAGTAGGTCAGGATATTCAACATTTTTTTCTCATTTTCAATATATAACAGAATAGTATCTTCCTGCAAAATAAAGAAAAAGAAAGCACACACATTTCTTGCCCCAAACCAAACACCTCACAAATCAAAAGCTTTTTAGGAAAACATGTCTTCTCATATTTACTGTAAATTAACATATTCATAATGCAAGCCAGCTAGATATTAAATATACTATTTTTAATGCTAAAGAATATCCATTTTTTTCTACCTGTATTTGGTAATTTGGTGAGAGGTTAAAATAACACCTTAGTTAACCTTAAAGTTCTTGACTATTAAAGAAATTCTATATATTAAGTAGGACCTATTCAATAAGATATTGATGATGGAGTGTCTAGGGTATTAGTAATTTCTCAGAAGCACTTTGTGATCCTCTCTAAAAACCTAGTTCTAATTTGGGGTCAAGGGCCAGTTGCAAAGGCCTTTTGACTCTTCTTCTATCATCTTAAGTCAGAAAGCATTCATTTAAAAAAAATCGGTCATGTATTAAACCTTGTTCTGGTTAAGGGTTATTTGAAGAAAACTTGACATTTAGTTTGCTGTAAAGCCTATAAAAATCTGTGCTGGAGAATGTTTATGAAATACCACCCATGTTACATGTGTACTTGAAATTAAGAAACTTGATCTTAAGTTACTCCTTGGAATTCATTTGATATTTTTATTATTGTATTTGCAAGAAAAGAAAATTAGTTTTAGTTGTGATTAAATATGTTTTGGCATTCATTTCCTCTTGTAAGTAATTTTAAAAAGTTCTATTTTTCCCTGAGCACACATTTCCACATACCTATTATTACTACCCTACTTTATGCATTAGTATCTTGGGAAGAATTTGCCCCTTAATGTAGAACCAGGGATTACAATGTTATCATCTTTGAGACTTTTTTAAAACAACTATTAAGAGGATGCTACAATTACAACACATTAAAATATGTCTACTATTGTAAAAAAAAAAATAATCTTATAACAATTGCATCAGCTTTCACCAGAGTAAATATAGCAAAACTTCTAATGAACTACATGGATGGCTAAATATACCGAAAAGGTTTGTTTGTTTGTTTGTTTTGTTTTTTGAGAGAGGGTCTCTTTACATAGTGCTGGATGTCCTGAAACAATTGTGTGAACTAGGCTGGACTCCTGAACTCATAGAGATCTGTCTGCCTCTGCCTACTGAGTGCTAGGATTGAAGACATGTGCTCCCATGTCTGGCAAAAGATGTTATCTATAGCAAATCATGAAATTATGATTAGGTTCTATTTTGATTTTATTAATCAAGTCTTCATTTCTTTTTCATATACACATGATGTAAAATAATGAGAGCTGTGAAATAGTTACATGTTCCACAGTCCACATGCTATTCAGCAACAGGCTAGGTTTGAATTTAAAGTATCAAGATGCTTTTGAGTGATAGGTGTTTTTCAAAAGTATAATGATTTTTTAAATTAGCTTTTAAAACTATTTCCATAGCAACAATAATATATCTTATCTTGTTAGCTACCAGAATAAATGGTTCCATTTCCTCCAAGTGAAGGAGGATTACAATGATCCACAGTTATCCACTAAATGAAGCAGAAATTTGAGGATAGACTTATTAACAATATTTAACAGAGCCCTCGAAATGCAATTCCCCTGTCTTATCCCCAGCTTTTTAGCAGACCACCTGCTTTGTCCTCTCCTTTCTCTCTGTCCCCATCCTCAGGGAACAAAGCAGATCTTCTACAGGCACCTCCAATCCATCCCTTTGTCTCAACAGGTAACATGAAGAACTCTATCCTCTGAAACCTGCTGGTGACATTCAGCCTGGGAATCAGGTAGGCAAATATCAGTCTCTTTTCTGTCCTCCATTTCAAATTCCCAGTCTCATCCTATGTCCAGTAACAGAACAGTTGCAGGGACCTGTTTCCTATCTCCAACTCCATTCCAGGGGACTCCCCCAATCCTTATGGCAGATCCATATTTCCTCCCTGCTACAGACCCTCTCTACTACCACCCCCCACCCTTCTTGTCCATTACCTTTCCTTCATATCAGATCCCAATACCTAGTAACACTTTCTACTGGGACCCTCAGTGCCCACACCTGGGAGGGACTCAGAAGCACTCCTACCAACCAAACCCCAACTACTACATTCTTTTAAGATCCAAAGAAAGCAACAGAAAATAAGGAATAATAATAATAAAAAAACCCACCCTACATAGACAAGACCTGATATCAACACCTAGAATTAAAATCATCCCAAAGGCCTGGACAGTATCATAAAAACACAGTAACAGTCAGGACAATATATTTCCATTAGAATTAAGCAATGCTCCTATAGCAGGCCCTGTGATATGTAACATAGCTGAAACACACACTACAAGGACTTCAAAACAGCTATGATGAATATTTTTCAAGGCCCTCAAAGAAGGCATGAATAGATTCCACACAAACAGTGGAATAAAATGAAGACAACAGTTCAGAATACGAGAGCAGAAATGGAATCACTAAAGAAATCCTAACCCAAGATAACACTGAGAGTGAAAAACATACAAAGTCAAACAAAACCTCAGAGGTAAGCCTCATCAACAGAATACTGGCATAGAAGAAATAACCTCAGTCATCGAAGAAGACAGGATAGAAGAAATGGATACCCCAGACAATGAAAATGGCAAATTGAAGATGGATAGATAGATAGAAAGAAAGATGGATGGATGGATGGATGGATGGATAGATAGATAGATAGATAGATAGATAGATAGATAGATAGATAGATAGATAGATAGATAAATCCAGGCACAAACCATCCAGGAAATCTGGGACACTGTGAGAAAAAAATACGCTGCCTCTGTTGTCAAGCAATCATGGATATGGATCCATTCAGCCTAGAACTCAACTTTAACTAAATATGATGAGTTTTCTAACTTCAAAGTCTGATGAGGAAATGGGTCAAAATAGGTGGAAATCAAGGAACACCGTCATGCAACTTCAATCAATTAGAAGAAGAGACCAGTGCAACAAGACACTAAATGGAAAAGATGACTTTATTTAAAACTGTTCAGAATTGCAACAGACTTAGCAGTAGCAATTTTGGGAGTTGGAAAATAAAAGCTGGCCTTCCCTCAGATTCTATCAGCACAGGATTAAGTTATCAGAATGTGGCTTGAAAATTCAGTAAAAATAAGTCTGATAAAAAGAAAAAGAGAGAAAGAATTTATACAATTTGAAATTGTGAGATATACTAGTTATGATTTTTTTTATTGCTGTGATGAAACACTATGAAAAGCAACCTGGAGAGAAAAAGCTTTATTTGGCTTACATATCACAGTCCATTGAGAAAGCCACAGCAACAACCCAAACAAGCAAGAAGCTGGAAGCAGGAACTGATGCAGAGGCCATGAAGGGGGCTGCTTATTGGCTTGCTCACATGATTTTCTCATTCTGTTTTCTTATAGAATGCAAGACCACCAGGCCAAGGGTGTCCCACCAGCATTGAGCTGGGCTCTACATGGATCACTGATTAAGAAAATGCAATGGTTCTCGGCCTTTCTAAGGGTACCCCTTAATATAGCTTCTCATTCTGTGGTGACCTCCAACTATAAAATTATTTTCATTGCTAGTTCATAACTGTAATTTGACCTCTGTTATGAATCAGAATGTAAACATCTGATATGCAGATAGTCTTAGGTCATTTGACCCCCCAAATGGTCTCAACCCACAAGTTGAGAACCACCGTTCTACAGGCTTGCCTATGGCTGATCTTATGCAGGCATCTTCTCAGTTTAGGCTCCCTTCCCTCCAATGACTCTAGCTTGTGTCAAGCTGGCACAAAACTAGCCATCACAGGAAATAATGTTCATAGTTTTACTTCCCAAATTTATTTTTTAAAATACTATGTTCCATGGAAGATACTAGCGGCCTGTAATCCAGGGGATGATAAAAACTGGGGCCAGTTCAGTTGCAACCATAATAGATGCTTTATATTTGTGTGAGTTTGCAATTAAGCAGATTACAAGTTAACTACAGTTCCTTTTCTTCGGTGCTAAATAGGTTGTCAGCATAGCTCCTCTGGAATGTGGTGTTGTCCTTTCACTGAGGCAGGTCACACCTTGGCTAGGGGCTTGAAGTGAATGGAGAGGCAGCTTGGGTGACTTTGCTGAATAGCTAGTACAGCTTTGTGAAGAAAGTAGTCGGGAAAGGAGGCCTCAAAATTTTATTTTCTAGCTTAAATATGTATCTCTCTGATGATAAAGTTAATATTCCACACATGGAAAGAAATTGGGAAATTTCACACCAGTCCATTGAGTGACCACATGTGTGTAGAAATTTCTTCTTCAAAGGCCTTTCTATGGTCTGTGTGCATATTCTCAACAGTTCAGGCCCTTTCTAATGATGTCTGCCAGTGTGAACTTTGGAGCCAAAGTGTTTTCATTCTGAGTTCAGTAGCCCCCATCTGCATCTCATCAGATGATATGCTTTTTATTCATGTATAACAGATCATCTATTAGCTTCTAGATTACTCTAGTTATTGTCAACTCCCAAAGAGACCCTAGACAAGTTTGTGTGGCTCCACCAAGAATTTCTTACCCTGCCCCTTACCCTAAACCTTTCCAGCCCAGGGGTTGGGCTTAGCACCCCCCAGGACACTAAATAACTCAGCCATTTTGGCTACTGCTCTCTTGAATCCCAGACTTGCTCTCTTTTGGTCTCCTGATTTGGTTTTTGACCCACTTCTCTTCTCAACCTCTGCCCCTACCACCACCTCCTCTTATGGACCAGTTCATTCTGGACCCTTTCTAATGCCTCTGGCTATTGTCTCCATCATATCTTCAATAAGCTCTTCTCCTCAACTGTGTATTCATTTTCACCCTCTTCTCACCCAAAGCTCATCTTTTAAGGATGTAGCTGTAGCTCAGTCAGTGGAATAGCATTTATTCTGATGGCATATTGGTGGAATTGGCCAAAAATAATTGTCCTATAAATTGTCAGGGAAAACTTTCATGAGTCAAGGTGGTGTGGTATGTAGTAAACATAGGAGACTCTGCTACCAAGCTGAGTCAAGCAGGAAGGGACAGGGGCTAATGATGCTAGTTATTCTGCCCTGCAGGATTGCTAGTGTCTGGTGCCAGAAGAGCCTGCCAACAGGAAGTAAAATCTTCTACAGTGCTGGTTCTCAACCTTCCTAATGCTGTAACCCTTTAATATAGTTCCTAATGCTGTGTTGACCACAACCCCAAAATTACTTCATAGTTCTTCCATAACTTTAATTTTGCTGCTGTTATAAATCATAATGTAAATATCTGCTATACAGGATATCTGAAATGCAACTACTGTGAAAGAGTCCCTTGACCCCCACAATAGGGGTCATGACCCACAGGTTGAGAACTGCTGCATCTGCAGTGTCTCACTCTCACACTCTACTGACAAAGTTTAAGATTGCTCTAGCTAGAAAAGGGAAAATATTCAGAGTCTGCTTCCCATATAACAGGGAAGAATGGGTGGATTTGGACTTGAGAAAAACAGATCTTGTAAAAACACTTAGAGTGGGTTATGTCATACAGTAAGTGTTCAAGAACTATTATTGTTGATTCAGTCACATGTGCACACGAATGTTCTGAAATGAGACCACTTCTTTTATACATACATTTTGTATCCTGAAATTAACATTTTTGACTGTTTTTATTTATTAAACATTTCTTAGTGTTCTTGGTTTTATTTTTCCATCTATATAATTATCCATGTGTAAATAGCATAACTCATTGAACAGTTAAACTGTTATGTATATTAGGAATTGATAACATCACTGACCGTAGGGAAAATACTAATTAATACCACAATGTTCTTTCCTCAGACCTGTTTATAATGGTTCTTATCAAAGTGAGGAAAGATAAATGCTGGCGAGGATGTGGGAGGTAATGGGAGAGTCATATTGGAACACAGTATGGACATTGCCCCAAAGTTCAGAAGAGAACTGTCACAGGCTCTAGAAATCCACTACTCAATGTGAACCCACAAGAATATATGTAGATGCCTGCACTCTGTGTTCATTTCAGCATTGTTTGCAATAGCCAAGTCTTGTGTGACCTTTTCCTGAAACAACAAATCTCTCTTCACCCTAGGTAGTGCCAAATTCAGTATGGCTTGGTGAAATGGTGACTGCACTCACTGTGAGACAGTGACTTTAAGTTAGGGTTAGTTAAGTTGGGGAGGGGTTAGGTAAAAGAGCAACATTTGTGTGGCTGTGCCACTGAAGAAGTTATTTCTTCCCAACAACTGTTATAAGTCCTTGGGAAGGGGCATGCGCTTATGAATTTAACCCCTAATAACTATTAGTAGTGCATAAGTCTTTAGGGATGGACAGATTCCTAGGAACCCTTCTCCTTGCCATGACAGGAAGTCAATGGGCTCAATCTTGAACAAGTATCTTTTAGTTAATCACAACTTCGTGGAATTCAAAAGGGCCTTGTTGGGGATGAAGGAGAACATTCTGGAACACCAAAATAAAGAAGCAGCCTGTGTCCACAGATAGATAGATGATTTAAAAAAAATGGTATATATACAGTGGAAAATTTATATTCTAAAAAGAAGGAAATCCTTTCATTTTCAACAGCATGGATGACCACACGTGGCATTATGTAAGGTAAAATAAGCTGGTCAATGATACTTCACATCCTCACTTACTTGTGGAATTGATCCACAAGTACACACACATACACACACGCACACACACACACACAAATGACCTTACACATTCATATATACATGCACATACACAAAATAAACACTAATAAAATTTAAATAAATAATGAAAGCTAGACTAATTATCCCTTATTATTTGTTTAGTAATCTGTGATTTTCCAATTGGCTGGTCTTTCTCCCTTATACACACATATTCTGTTTCATTTTTGATATTTGTTAATGTCTAGGTATCATCTATGTGTATCCTCTAGAAGAGTAAACAGTGTTCTTTACCACTGAGGCCTTGAGTAGCACCAGAAAATATTTACTTTTTAAAAATTAAGGGAAATTGTACTAAAAAGAATATTTGTTAAAGCTAAAATCTAGTTGAATTATGTATAGATATTTGTTTTGTGTTATGTATTTGTTTTTCTTTCTTTTTCCATGTACTTGTGTGTATTTGTGTTCACATGTGAATATGAATATGTAGGTCAAGTGTATTGAGTGTGGAGGCCAGAAGTTGACTTCATATATCATCCTCAATTACTTGCTCTCCATCTTATATATTGAGGCAGCTTTTCTCCATGGAACCTAGAACTCACTAGTTTTGCCAAACTAGCAAGCCACCTTGCCCTGAGAATCCCCTGTTTTTGCCTCTGAGTGCTGGGATTTCAAGAATTAACACAACTACCTGATCTTTATGTAGGTGCTGGAGATCCAAACTCTAGTCTCCACCATTGCATGACAAGGCTTTAATTTCTAATCCACCTCCCTAGACCCAAGGCATATTCTTATAGAAAATAATACTTGAGTCAACTTAAGTTTTACTTCACCATTATTTGATGGGAGATATCATTCTGTACATGTTTCTCATACTGGTTAATGAATAAAGCATTGTTGGCCAATAGGAAAGGAAGATAGGAGAGGACTAGAAGACAAGTAGTAAGGAGCCAAGATGGAGAGACTGGGGAGACCAGACGCCTGCCCCACTCCCTGGTAAGAAAAGACCACGTGAAAATACATAGATCAACAGAAATGGGTTAGTACTTAAGACAGAGCTAGCCGATAAGAAACTAGTAATGAGCCAATAGAATTATATCAAATACAGAGTCTCAGTGTATTAATTGGGGCAGGCGTGGTGGCGGGACAAGTCTGGCGGTGGGCAGAAAAACCATACTCCCTACAATTATTCACAAGATACAAATATAACCTGAGTGTGTCCATGAATGGATGAGTGAATAAAGAAAATATGGCCTGTCTATACTTAGTAGAGTACTAGACGGGATTTTTCTCTAAACTTGGGAATGAGGCAAGGGTTTCCACTCTCACTGCTTCTTTTCAAAAATTGTTTGAAATCTTAGCTAAATCAATAGAGACAGAAGAAAAACAATGATACAAATAAGAGGGAATCAAATTATCTCTATTTGCAGATGATACAATTTTATTTTTAATAGATCTTATAGACACCACTAAAAACCTCAGTTTTGATAAACAATTTAACAAAGTAACAGGATAATGAATTGACATACAAAAATCTACATATTTTTATATACCAATGATAAACTCAGTCATCAGGAAATAAGCTGTAGCTAAACAAAATACTAATGAATCTAAGCAAGGACGTAAAACAACCCTACAAAGCAATCCACATTGAAGAAATAAAGACACTAGAAAATGCTCTGCACTAGCAGAATTGAAACTATTGAATGACTGTATTTCCCAAAGCAACTTATGGGTTCAATGTCATCCCAATCAAAATTGCAATGACATTCTCAGAGAGAGAGAGAGACAGAGATAGAGAGAGAGAGAATTCATATAGAAACACAAAGACCTTGAGCAATCCTGAGCAAAAAGAGTAATTTTAAATTATACTAAAGTATTATTGTAAAAAAGATTACATGGTAATGACACAAAAGCATGTAACTCAATACTACTGAATAAAGGAATCGTATACAAGCCAGTATAATTCAGCTACACAATTCTCAGTGAGTCCATAATAGCAAGAACTGGCAAGTGGGACTGCATTAGATTTGAAAGCTTTCTAGAAAGAAGAATGCCAGGAGTCAAGACATGGCTTGGCAGGGAAAGACACACGCTGCCAAGCCAGAGGACCTGAGCTTCATCCTAGGACCCACACAGTTTAAGGCAAAAACTAACCTCCACAAGTTTTTCTCTTACCTTCACACACACACACACACACACACACACACACACACACACACACACACACACAGAGAGAGAGAGAGAGAGAGAGAGAGAGAGAGAGAGAGAGAGAGAGATTTTTAATTCAGAAAACATCAGAATGACAAACCAGCCTACAAATTTTTGCTAGCTATTCATTTTACAGAATTAATATATATAATATGTTCAACACAAAATAAGAAGTAATCTTAGTCCATTCTTACCCAGACTTACCCTTTTTATCTTCTTAAGAATGCCACCTGCAAGTTGATGTTGCTTTCCTGCCTGAGTCAGAAAGCAGCCACTTGAATGTTTCCTCCCCCATTAATAAAGGATCTCTCCGTGAAAACAGGTGTTTGGGTGTGATCTTTGCCCAACTCAGGGTCTGGAATGGAGCCCCCGCTGTGCAAGAGTCTCCTTCAGGGCTCTCATGTGTCCCAGTTACCATTTCTTCTCTGGCTATCATGGACTCTTATACTCTGGAACCATATTAAACACTTTCTTTTATAACTTGCCTTAGACCCAGTATTTTATCACAACAAAATAAAAGTGACTAAGACACCATATGATTTAGCTGTATGTAGCACATTGCTCAAAGGTAGGACTCTGAAATCATAAAAGTCAGCTGACTTGAAGACATCTGTGTGCCCATATTTATCACAGCATAATGGACAAGCTATGGTATCAATATTAGAATGCATTTAAAGGTTGTGGCATATATGTACAATGGAGTATTGGTCAGCTACAAATAGAAATAAAGTCATGTCATTCACAGGAAAATGGATGGAACTGGAAGCTCCTCTTACGTGAGACTCTGAAAAACAAATATTACATGTAGAACCTATCGGAGGACAAAGACAGGGAATGAAAGGGGAGCCAGCGAGCCTATGGAATTTTCACAATGAAGCCTGTTGTTTTGAAGTTATTAAATACCAACAGAAAAGATTAAAGTTACTCTCCATATCTGATTTTTTTAAGATAGTATATTCAATCATTAAATTTTTAAGATTATTTAATTTCCCAATGTAATGGGCAAGTAGTCCCTTAATAACCTCTAGTAAAAGTAATCATGGATTTCTCTTTTGCCAGTATCTTTAAATCTAATCTTGAAAGAAATTTCAATTAAAGATACTATAAAAAGCTTAACCGTGTTAGGATGTCTAAAATTAACTTGGGAAGGAATGCTATTTTGTCATTTCAACCAAGGAGCATGTTATGTCTTTAAAACCCTTGGTGAAGCCTTTTTCATTTCTTTTTTCTTTTTCTTTTCTTTCTTTCTTTCTTTTTTTTTTGCTGTAGTCCCTATATATTGTTAATTTTTATCCCTATATGTTTTATGACACATATCATTTTTCCTGCCACTGAGATTAAAATCAACCTTCCCTTTATAGCATCCACATGGTAACTTCAGGGCTGGGAAGAAGTGGATGAAGCAGGAATTATAGGCCTGATCATGCAGCCAGGTTGTCCCATCTGTCTGGATTGAACATATTGCACTAATTGATTGGCTGAACATCTGCCTTTCACCCCACAGAGTTCCATCCCTGCTCTGTACCACACCCCTGTCAGTCAGTGAGAGTTCAGACCAGAAATCATAGGGGAAGAAACCAAAGGAAGGGATTTCTTTCCAGGCTACCCTCTCTGCTTAGATGGTCTGGGGACTGTGTCCACCCAGACTTTTGTGCCTTTTCAGAGCCCTTCAGATGGTCTCACTTTAGTATAACTCTCTGCTCTCAGTGGTCTCGGTGCTGAAGAGCCACTTGGGGTTAATCTGGCCTACACCTGTGCCTGAGTAATGTCTGCATTACACATCATACAATATGTCTCTTCCTTGTATCCTGATAGGGTGTTCACTAAAGACAAAGGGCACAGAGAGAAGTATTTTTTATATTTTGATCATATTCTTAAGAATGACTCTTTGGCAGCCTTGCAGACTACAGCCAGGATTTCTGCATCTTCTTAGAATACCCCATGACAGTGACCCTTACCAATAGGAAGTAGTTTGGAAAGAACGATGCCCAAATTCCCAAATACTGTCTATAAATGTTTGCTTTCATTTAAATGGACTTGGTTATAAAAAAAATAAAATAAAAAATGACTCTGCTTTTAATATGATTTTGGTAGTTGATGTAAGATGTACTATGCATGGTAGTTCTTAATTCTCTTTGAGGTATTCTGATATTTATCCATGTGTTACTAGAATTTATCACCTACATTTTAGCCTTAAAATATTTATGTATGTATATAGTTTGATTTTAGTTTTGAATAGCTGACCTGTTATTTCAGTTTCATAATTATATCATTAAGCTATCATTTTGAACCTAGAATAACAACAAATTTAATCTTACTATTTCATTTTACATTCTTACAACTTTCTTTTGTTTGTTTTTTTCTTTTTTCTTTTTTTTTTTTTTCTTTTTCTTTTTTTTTTTTGAGACTGGGGTTCTGGTATTGGAACCTGTCGTGGAACTAGCACTGTAGACAAGGCTGGTGTTGAACTCACAAAGTTCTGCTTTCCTCTGCCTCCCAAGTGTCAAGTGCTGGGATTAAAGTCATGTGCCACCAATGCCCAGCTTAGAACTTTCTTTGAAGTGAAAGATAGACCCTGTGATACCATTTGAAATAATAACAGTAGACAAAAGAGTAGCACACTTGAACTGACATCGCTTAATAATCCAAGGTTTACTAACTTAATGGTTTTTATGCTACTTTTTACAGTTTTGTTTTTATTTTTTAATCAGATGTAACAGGTAACCTGTGTTGAGAGATCCACCCAGCTGCACCTGTGGCTCTGACCATGCTCAAACGGGCATGGTCACAGGTAGGTAGGTGAGTGTGTGGTATTTGCTCTGGGGTCAGGGACAGTCTTGCTCTCTCTTGGTTCCAGTCGGGGTCACCGGGAGTAGCCTGAGTGTGGATCCTTGGAACGGGAACCCGTGGATCATTGGATTCTCATGTAAGTGACTTCTCCCAGAATAAAATATATAACCCATATTTTATCCTCTTCCCATGTATCTTAATCTATACATCATTAGTAACTATCCTCTTAGGTTTTCTTTTATTCTGAAAATAAATACAAACCTCTTTTTTATTGTGTTTCTTTTATCAGTTTAATCACTATAAAGTTATAAACTTTATATAAACCTAACAATAGCTTAAAAGTCTGCATAGTGTATACTTTCCCTAGTAAATTAACTGCATAGTCGATCTAAAAATCTATGACACCCATTTAAAGTAAATGGTAATTTTAGTAGTTCGTCCTTATTATACTGTGCTGTATATGACATCTAGCATGGATTTTCTCCACCCCCCCCCCCCGCCCATAAGTTAATTCCATCATAGAGAGGTCTGGAGTAATCTAATTGAATGTCTTTATGAGCGATTATTCTTTCAGTGCAAGAACTTGAAATTTTAGAGCTGTAACATTATTGTTGAGCTATTGACATAAGAAAATAAACACTGACATTTAAGTTCAAAGCAGAAGAGCTAGTCAGGTACTGAGGAAATAAGGCTTCAAGGGTTGTTCTCTTACTTTCAAAAGACAGTAAACTTGTTTGATTCAATTAGACAGAATCTGAAAATATGAAATTTAATGTTTTTCATGAAAAAGTGACAGAAAACAACCAATAGCAATAAAAAGTCACTTGCGATCAGAGAGCTAAAGCTATTCAAGGAGATGTAGAGCTGGCTTGCAAGTTGAGCCATTTAACTCCATGGTGCAGCATTTATTACTGAAGTGTTCTCTTGTTGTCATCCTTCCTCATCTCCTACCACCCCAACTGAGCATGTTCCCTCACTCTAAAGTCACTGGCATGTGAGAATTCCCTTCCTACACGGTAAGCTTGCTTTACGTGCTCTGCCTTCCAGTATCCTTGTGTGGTTTAGGAACAAGTGTGAGAGTGCACAGTCTTCATTAAAAGCCAGAACTATTGGATAAGCTCATTAGAGTCAAGTGGGAATTGCAGACTCCAGAAATTAAAATATCCGAACATCTGTTAAAGCTCATTCTGTGCTTCTTTGTTCTTGTCTTTCTGAAAAAAAAAAAAAATCTCTGATCAACTTTTGAAACAGTATATTAAAAGAATAAGTAAAATTCAGTTGGATGAAAGTTCAATGAGTTAGAATCTGGAGTAGTTCTTGGAAAATGTCCTTAATGTCTTTTGAAACCTAAATCAAGAAAATTCCCAAGCAACAATGTAGGAAAACTGGGGAATTATATTTACCAACTGTGTAAGAAGAGATAGAAAACAGTTAAAACAAATAACTTATTCATGGATACAAGAAAGGAAAGTCAACTGACAGCTATTTTATCAGCAATATTTAAATTACCAGGAAGTTAAAATTCTTGTTTCTTCACTTCTCTTGGAGCTATGTGTGTGCTTTAGTTTTATTTCTTATGAAATGCTCTCTCCTGTCCTAAGAGCCAGTCTCATGAAATAGTTATCTTCTCTTTTGTTTCCTATGTAATTCCAGTTGGTTTTTCCTTATAATAGCAAAGTGAAATGTTCACAGGACTTGTTCAAACTTTAGGTTTCCATAGCACATACAACATGTGCATGCAAAATCTTCATGCATCCCAGGGTTGCCATGCTGTACAACACTTGCTGTCCAGGAACACTAAATCCCTTGCTCATCTGTTAAAATGATTCATCATTGTTCACTCTGTACTCGCCAAAGTGGGATTTCTTCATCTTTATCCAAAATTTTTTTCATTTTTTTTTTAGGGCAACAAATTTTACAATGATAAGAAAATAACTCATCAACTTTATTTTAGGGAATATGGTTTCATTATTGAAGCCATCACTTCCATAGTTTACACTGAGAGAATGTCAAACAATATTGACTACATCTGCATGGCTGGCTGCCACATGCTGGGATTCTGGAAGGTAACTCCATTGCAGACTGCCACAGCTCACTGGGTGTACTTTCATCTCCAGCAGAACACTCAAGGGAGGTGGGCGCTCCCAAGACTTTTCTTGACTCTTGTTTTATTCTCTTTGATATAAAATTACAAATATGGCTGTTTGATTGTCCAGTTTTAAGGCATATGGTTTTTGAACTTCCAAATATTGTTTTATCAAGTGTATCTCCAAATTTTGTGGTAGTATCTGGAAAGCTCAATACAAAAGACCTTCCAGCTATGAGCAGCAACTTTCTTCATGATTATCAGTACTTGTTCATCTTTATCCAAAGGCTGTTTCCATGCTGTCCAACTTCCCAGTTCCAAGCTCCAAAACTGTCATCCACACTGGTGTGTTCTAGACTCTTGATTCCAAGTGAGGGTTGGGATTCATAATATGGACAGTTTCATAGGCCTCTCCTCTCTTATTTTCCATTCCACAGGTTCCCATTTATATATTGTCATTCTTGATCTTGCCCAAATGCTGACACAGGTCCAGCTCCCCTTAACTCCTTTGTTGTAAGGTTTTCCCAATCCTCTTTTTACTGCAAGAAAGGAAATAATTAAGCAGACATGGGCAATGGATACCTGTAAAAGTATTTGATAAGCAGTTATGAATAATTTATTGGTTTTTGAATAGCTTAATGTATTCACAGGGTAAAGTGAAAACAGGAAGTACAATGTTAAAATTGCGTTTTGTGTTCATCCATTGTTCTTATTTATGTATTTGCCACCTTAGAAACTTTTGCCTGTGGTTTGCTGTGCATCACTTTAGAATCTTAAGAAGATTCCCATACCCAGGCAGACATATTTATGATTATTTTGCACAAAGGCTAGCATGCTATAGATACTCATTTGAATCTTATATAGTGGTTTGAGTAAGAATGGACTACATAGACTCATATGTTTGAATATTTGGTTCCCAGTTGGTGGACTATTTAGAAAGGATTAGGAAATGTGGTCTTGTTGGAGGTGGTGTGTCACTGAGGGTGGGCTTTGACATTTCAAAAGCCCACACCAAACCAAGTCTTGCCTTCTCTGGTATTTTTTGCTATGCTTCAAGAGGATGGGCACACCAACTCTCCAAACAGTATTTAAGCTCTAAGTGCTTCACTCTATCCTTATTCTCGATTTTCACCAGCTCTTTGATTCAGAACATAATTATACTCCTAGAGCCTTGGTGTTCTTGATTTCCAACCACTGAAAATAGAATGCTGTATATAAGTTCTCTTATATATAGTAACTCAGTCTCTAGAACTCATTCTATAAACTGGCACTAGTAACAGGTGTAAAACCAAGTTGTCTTGTCTTTTACATTGAGGCAAATATACCATTATATTACATGTTACAGGAACTAGATGATGAATTATATATAAAGAGTGTGATCCCTGATCACTGCCCATTACTGTTGTTTTACTAGGACACGAGAAATGCTTCCATAATGTGGATGTAAAAGAAAAGATCTTAAGATACATTGGGGAGATCGGAGAGATGGCTCACAAGTTAAAAGTGCTCTCAACTCATTCATAGGGCTGGAGTTAGGTTTCCAGCACCCACACTGGGCAACTCAAAAATGCCTGTAACTCTAGCTTCAGATGATAAAATGGCCTCTTTTGGGGTCTACAGACACCCACATACATGTGTGCATACATACAGGTACACAAATAAATCTTGTCTCTTGTCTGAGTACTTGAACACTTAAGAGCTGAAGGAAAGGAATTGTTCTTTCTGTTTCCCTCCCTCACCTCCCCCACCATGTGGTGTGCACGCATATTGTATTGCAGGTATGTTCACCTGAGCATGCACCCGTGGACATCAGCATCTTCCACTATTGCTCCAGGATCTCCCTGTGAGCCTGTAGCTCACTGGTTAGTTGGGCTTTCTGTCCAATACATCCTCCTGTTACTCCCTAGTGCTGGAATAACTGCCAGACCTAGCTTTTTATATGATTGATGACAATCAGAATTCATGCTTCCAGGGCAAAATGTTCATCTTCAGAATCATCTCTCAAGTCCTTTTAGTTGATTCATTTTGCATACTTCAGCATCATTTAAGATGGGATATTTTTTTTTATCCCATTTGTGGCAACTTTCCTGTCTCTTTCTTAAAGCAACTCCTGGGATCACTTAAAAGACATCCATGTTTTATTTTCATATATCCAGGTGCATTTTATTCTGCCATTTGTTTTCTGTTAAACAAAGGAATTTTAAAGATCTGTGTAGAATTGTTTATTCCTTTGAATTGTAACTAAATTTGTACTACTAGAGATTTGAGGAGCTTCCAAATTTTACTATTATAAATGAAACAATGCTGCCAATAAACTTGGATAAGTCCTTTATTTTTGGAGAATACTTACCTAGAACAAAATTCCTAGTCATGATGAAGTTTTTTGTTGATTAGGCATCACTAGTTTAAAGTGATAGAAACATTTAAGTGTCTACACACAGATATAGACATGGACACACACACACACACACTTCCTATTCTTCCCATATTTTCTCCAATATTAAATATTGGAGCCCTCAGTTTCTTTGATTATCTTCATACTGGATTCTCTGTGTTCTTATTGTGGCCCATTACCTGTGCCAGCATATATCTTGCTGCCAATTGTGCTGTGCCATGCTTTATCTGATAGGTGCCCTAGTCTATTGTTATATAATGGGTATTGTTATTTTGTAGATATTCAACATTTATATCAGTGTCTTTTGTGGTTTTGGATTTCTTTTTGTATTTTGCTTAGGAAATAGTCTCTTAATCCAAAATTTCAAGATTTTTTTTTCTTATTCCCTATCATTTCTCCAACAACTCATTTTCCTTCTCTCCTGAAGGTTCAATGTGACAAATTCTTAAACAGATGTACTCACACAGGGACTAAAATACCCCCCCCCGAAGACTTGCGAATCTGGGCAGAGAAAAGGCCCCTGGTATAATTAATTATGCCCAGATTTAGGGATGTGAGGGTTATTTGAAAATTTAGTGTGATGACTTATATACAATGATTTTAACCAACGGGGAAATCCATGAACATTTTTGTTCATTAAAAAAAAATTTGTGTGTATGTCTGTGTATCTGTGTTGGAAGGAGGTAGTGCCTTTTTTCATATCTTGTTTAAACAGCCATATTGTTAATGGGTATCATGGATGAAGCTCCCTTTTCATTTCTATGAGACACAATCTCACAACAGCTTTCCAGGTCCTCTGGCTCTTATAATCTTTCCATAACTCTCTTCTTTGTTGTTCTCTGAACCATAGGTAGAGGAGCTGTGTTGTAGATGTATCAATTGAGGCTAGTTATCTCAGACCATGATCACTTGTTCTTTGTATTTTGACTAGTTGTGATCTTTTTGTAATGGTCTCCTTCTGTTCCAAAGAGTAATTTCTTTGGTGAAGGGCGAGAACTACAATTGAGTTTTCCAAAGAGGAAATAAAAGTGACTAAGAAATAGCTCACAAAATGTCCATCATCTCTAGCAATCAGAACAGTACAAATCAGAAAAAAAAAAAAAAAAAAAAACCTTTGAAATTTCATCCCACGCCTGTCAGAATGGCAAATATCAATATTTGACATTTGACAACATATGCTGGAGGAGATATGGGGGAAGAGGAATCCTTATTCACTCATGGTAGTCCAGTCACTTTGGATATCAGTGTAGAGAGCTTTCAAAAAGCTAAAAGCAAATCTACCATATGACCTAGCTATACAACTGTTTGATACAAGCCCAAAGGACTCAATGGCCTAGTCTACAGATACTTGTTTAGCCAGGTTCATCCATTCCATTAACAATAGCCAGGAAGTGGAAACAATCTAAATGTCATTAAACTCGTGAATGGACAATAAAAATGTGATATTTCTGCATTGGGAAATATTATTCAGCTATAAATAAAACAGAAATAATGAAATTTATAGGCAAATGAAAGGAACTAGAAAGTATTATGTTGAGTGAAATAACCCAAACCAAGAGAATGAAATGTCATGTGTTCTCTCTCATATGTGGTACCTAGATCCAAATCTTCAGATGTGAGTATATAACCTAGACTATTTGCAAAAACTAGGAAAGCAAAAGGAGATCTGAGTGGAAGAGCATAAGAGAAGGGAATAGAAGGATCTAAGTGATATGGAAGAGGAAAATGGTTAAAATGGATAGTTGGTGTGAGGGAGGGTAGTCAATATAGAAGAAGAGGTAAGAAGGTAAAATAAAAGTAAAGATGTTCAAAAAGCCATATGAAAGTATTACTTATTTAACTGAATTAAGTCTATTTGTATACATATACATACATAGTTCAAGGGAAGTTATCTCACTTGATCTGACAATGCCCCCTCCCAAGAGCCAGAGACAATCTAATACAAAACAATATAACCCTCCTTTAAAGTTGTTGGTCTGGTTATGGGAGTTCAAGAGACACTTAAAACAATAGAGGTTGTTGCTGTTGCTCTTTGTTTTTTCCCAGAAGCTAAGTCTCTAATTTTGAGGACATCATGTACTTCAGACATAAGACATGGAGATATGAGCTGAGTCTGACCTGAAAACCTCCTTCCTGGGGGTAACAATGACCACAGTGGTGTGCAGTAGTGGTATGCATACCTAGGTGACAGCCAACAGCTGTGTAATTGGACTTCAGGCTTGCTTAAGAGGAGGGAAATCATATCTGGTACTGGAAATATAGTCAGCCACCTAGGATTATTGTAGTCATGTATCTTAGAATGAAATCAGATTTCTTTTTTTTATTACTATCTTTAAAAAATATTTATTACATTTATTTGTTTACATAATATGTATATGGGATGGGGGCACATATGTACTAGCATCCATGTAGAAGTTAGAGACCAGGGGGAGTTAGTTCTCTCCTTTCACAACATGTGTTTCAGGAATTGGAGTTGGATCATTCATTAGATTTGGTGGTAGTTGCCTTTGTCCTCTGAGCCATATCACCATCAATTTCTAATTGTATGATCTTGAACAAGTCACTTTACAAGAGCCCCCCCCCCACCAATGTGTATGTTCCTGCCACAGTGCACATGTGGAGGTCAAAGGACAATTTTGGGCATTGGTCTCCATCTTCCACTTTGTTTGAGACAGAGATGTATATTGTTTGCTGCTATGTGTCATAGGCCAGCTGACCCTACAGCTTGTGGACTTTCCTTTCTCCACTGTGGAAATTCTGAGATAACAGACATGATGACTGTGTTTAGCTTTAAATGGTTTCCAGTGATCTAAACTCATGCGTGATGCTTGTGTGACAAACACTTTGGCAGCTGTGCGATCTCCCCAGTCCCATTTTAGCTTTCTGTAGGTCTGGATTTGCCATCTATGAAATGAGTAACTATTTCATGTTTTAATTTGACAACTAAATGAAGTCATGGTTGTTCCTGAGTGTGTTCACCTGACTCTTACAATTGCCTGAAAGATAAGATTTCAATATATCTTATTGTCATTACCTTGACAGGAGTAAGTAGCAATAATTTTAAAACCATGATGTTTATTTGGGAGCTTGTTATTGATCAATTTGGACTCCACATGTAGGTTGATTATAGATTATAGATGAATATGTTGATGTGATATGGCTTTATCAGTCTTAGGCCAGAATAATATTGAATTAGTCTTTTGGATGCTATTAAAAGTTGAAATTTAAAATATAAGGGTGAATATATTTTGTGCTCACTGTCTAAAAAAGTGAAAATAGAGCTATGTAAATGATAGACTGTCTATGAATACCTAAAGCACAGATATGTAAATGATACACTATTAGTCTATGAATACCTAAAGCGCCTCCTCGGAAAACAAAGGAATCCCAGCCATGTTATCATGCCAAGCTTTATGGAACTTTCTGTTTCTCCTCAAATAGCCACTCAAGGCAAGACCAGAGTTTTGAGTTATGCCAGCTGTGGGCGGGAGAAAACAGGAGTAGGTGGGGAAGACTGATCTGGGTAGGAGGTAGGCTGATTGCCAGATTCCCCAGGGTGATAGAGAAAGCTTTTTATTATAATTTAGTAGAAAGTCTTGTGCCAAAATGTTTCCATAAATACATATGAATGTTGGTTCTTGTTGAAAAATGCAAATCAGATGGTTGTAATGTTTTAAGCCTCACTTGGAATACCTTAAATAGCAATCACAAACATTTATGTGTGTACATGTACACATTTCAATGTATACCAAATTAGACACACAGAAAATGCATTTTAAATCGTATTAATAGGCCCCCACCAGCGTCCTAACATTGAGGGCTGAAATGCAAACCCACTGCTGTGGCAACCCTGGAGGCATTGTGGGAACTTTCACCACCACAGCAAGTACTCATTAGGCCTTCCTTTAGGTTGTATTTAAACAATCACAGCCCAAACACACTGAGCCAAACATCTGGACAGTCTAGCTCTAGCATTTCTATCCCAAAATATTAATCTTCTACTTAGGGGCCATCAAAACAATATCAGACAATTTAAATATGCTGGTGTTTGACCAGAAGCCTGGCTGTACTATATCAAGTGTAGTAGACCATAGAGCTTTGTATTGCTCAGGTGAGTTTTAGAAACACCTCATAGATCTAGAGTGTTCCTGTAAGTTACTGAGACCAGGAACATTCAGACACAACTTGATTGATATAGACAGTAAATAAATACAAGTGGCTTTACTAACATTTTCCTGAGATAACCAAATTTCTGAGCTTGGCAGTTCAGTTCTAAATAACCTGTTCTTAGGAATACAAGGAGAGATTCCAAGACTATTGGTTGACCTAGCTAATTGCAAAACTTTCTAAATACAGTGTAAATTAATAAAAGATTTCATACTTGAATTGTAGGGTAAATCCTCATGTTTTATGGAAAAATAAAGAAAATATCTTTAGTAATAATGATGACCCTGTGCCTGTCATAAAATTGTTACTTCAAATATATATATATATCTCACACAGGACTTAGCTCAGACACTGTGCTATGTCTGAAGGCTTTGCAGCAGGGTCTGGGTTTTTACTTAAGAAAAGAACATCTTCTTTCTGGGAAGCAACTAACTTACCATTGCCCCCACAAGAAATCACCAATAAGATGTCATAGCTCTCTGGTGCACCTCACAGTTACTTAGAGTAAGGAACAGATGCCCCCCTCAAAGATACTGTTTTATGTAAGCATCTCACAGTCTAAACTTTGACAAGAGGTCTTTCAGTGAAGCTCTCACATAAATTAACACAAGCTCTTTTTGCCACTAATGTTCATACAAATAGCATTTAATCATTAGGCATTCTTCAGAACCTCAAGAAGGTAGGTAGGAACTGTATTTTCCACTTGCAGTGTTATATACTGAGGCTTGTCAAGCACCGTAGGTGGCAGAGATGAATAAGGCCTTCTAAGAGCTTGCCCTCTGATGTGAACTGTTATTGTACATTCTCACCCACTCCAGGGAATTGTCTGTAAATGTATAGAGAGGATGCACTTAGGGATCTCATGATGCCTTGGATGTTGGGGACTCTGAGACAAAGACTCAGAGATGAGGTGGGTAGTGGTTTGCCATGTTACATGCATATGTGGTCTCTATAAGATATGATTTTATTATATTGTTATGTATGGTATAACAAATATCATTGTAACAAGGAAGGCTGAAGCTGAGGGGTAACAATGGAGATGGCCCTAGCATGCATGCACAAAGAGGCTGACTTTCAATGATTTCTGACATGGCCCTTTCTAGCTGGCTCTTTCCAGCCTGAGGACCAGAGCACTGCAGGTATATAGGAGATATCAGCACAGCAGGTTTGAACCTGGGCCACACATGAGAATCACCTGGGAAAACAAACACCTACAAGTCCAAATGCCTGACCCAAGATTCTAACCAGCCATTAACAGTTTCTAAAAATTAATCAACTTTATTTTTAGAGCAGTTTTAGATTCATGGCAAATTTGTGCCATTGCACAACAGGAATTGCAGAACTTTTGTGCAGGAATTGCCATAGATTCCACACATGTATAAATCTCCTTACCATTAACATCCAGAAGAAGAATGGTGCATTTTTTACAACTGAAGAATCCTCCCTTTCTTAGCAAACTGACACTGCCTGAATCTCTTCATTCTAGGGGTAAGGCCTTGTGAGAATTTAATACATCCACATTGGCATGTCAACTGGTGATGTTATTTTTTTTTTTAGATCTTGCTTAGGCAATCATATTGTTGTGATTTCCTGGTTGAAGCTTCCCTGGTATATACCGAAGAGAATATTTCCCATTAGATGACCTGTTTTGGTCTCCTTGCTTTCCCAATCTTTCTACCACATCTTCCTGTTCCCAGCCCATTGGGTTTAGGGTTGTGTTCAGATATACCAGTCAAGGCCAGGAACCCCATAGACAGCCATGTTTTGTGTTTTAACCAGTTGTGGCTTGCCCTGGTGCTTTTTGTCTGCTCAAAAAAGAAATTTCTTTGATGAGGAGTGAGGGTTACACTTATCCCTGGGTATAAGGATATGCATTTGAAATATAGTTATAAACAATACTGCTTTAGGAAAATGGCAATAGTAAGTTATCTAAGGCCCATGACCTCAGTAAGCATGAGTAGTTGTCTAGGTTTATAGTACCCAATGTGAACCCTGTTCTATTGAGAGTTCTTCCAGTCCAATTAGACAGCTGCTGGTTACATCCCAGATGTAAACGGCACTATTGGATCTTCCAGAGTATCTTGCTGTTCTTATCATTGTTCATATTGTATGTTTGCCCTGATGGCAAGCATCCGTACCTCCTGAACCATCTTACTGATGCCTCAGGATATTTTTGTTGTTGTTTCTTTAATACAAGTTTTCTCTGTGTATCCCTGAGTGTCTTGGAACTTGAGACCAGGATGGTCATAACTCAGAGATCTGCCTGTTTTTGCCTTGTAGGTTCTGGGATTAAAGACAGGCACTACCATGCCCAACTCCCTCAAATTTTTAATAACTTGACTTGATATAGAGGATTGAGGAAGAGGAGTGCATGATATAGTGACAGGAACACAAGTATAGCATGCTGCCTTGAAACATGGTCAGATTGAAGACATTGTCTAAGGATAAATCAAAATCATTTGCAACAAGAACTGTACATAAACTCTGCATTGCTGAAGTGAAATGTGTCAAAGACTCTCAGAGATGATGGAAACAGTGATCACCCTATAACGCTTTACTTTTCTATGGAAACAATTCATTTCCCTTCATTTTCTTCTCAACTTATCAGAACCACCATCTCTCAGGAGCATTTTGGCTAGGAAGGAGGCTTCTGCTTTTGCATGGGCATAAATAAGATGAATGGTGGTAACCTGTTACAGCCAGAAAGGCATGTCTTTATCATGCTCACTCAAGATAAGACAAACAACTGCATGGAGAATCCTTATCCTCCCAAATAAAATTTCATTTTCATGCATGTATTATGAAAAAGCTTCTAAAGCTAATCATCTGAGAAGAAGAATTATGGTTGATGATGAATTTATGTCTGGGGAATGAAAATGTGAACCTGAGTATCTACTGTTTTCAAGAACTAGGTGTGTTTCTTTACCAGTAGATGTCACTGCAGGCATTACACACAGACTATTTCTAGGAAACTTTCTCATATGAATGTTGGTATAATTTAATTGGTAGAACACAGTTATGATAGGCATAAGGGGTATTTATTCTGAAGCAATATATTTTATCATGGTCATGAACTTGTAAAAACATTGGCTTGAGGAAGCTAGCATGTATGCTTTAAATGGACTTAATACAATATGCAGCATAAGTAACAGAAACTTAGGAGCTTTTAAATATATACAGTGGGCTTTCCTGGATGTGCTAAGGTTGGCTTTTTCAGCATTATTCTATAGAATATAACTCGTAGGAATAATTTAACAAGAATTCACAAACATGACTTTTACTCTTTAAATCTTTATTCCTTCAACTATCCTTGTAAGTTTTCTTAGAGAAGAAAGATCTTTAGCTGACATAATATTAACTATCCTATTTTGCTTTCTGTGGCCTCTTAAGCATATATTGTCCTATAACAGGAAGCTAAATTACTAAGTCTTTTAGAAAAGTATGTTTTAACAATGTCTGGGGAACTTACACAGAGAAGCACTGGCCACAATGAAACAGATCTGTTTTTACACTTGTGGTCTCAGAGGGGACTGCCTAGTGCAGTTAAGTTGGCAAGGTTGAGTTAAACTGTTGTGTGAAGGGTTATCACTAGAAATCCCTGCATTTGGAAATATGTATGCTCTTTTGAGGTGGTCTATACTCATGTATACTTTAAGGGCAAGGTATGTGAACATGCCACTAGTCACGATGAGACTGGGTCTCATTTGACAAGTCAAAGTTTAATTTGGTCATAGAGTTTTTCAAGGTGGTTAGAGAGCAGTCTAATTTACTTAAGATGTTTAATGATGCACTCAATATTTTAAATAATAAATTAAAAATTGGTTTGTTTTTAAACCAGAAACTGCATATGATATAAAAGTGATCCTCTGTGAATTGTTCTGGTCAGGCCTACCTCCATTGAGTTCACCAAGAAAGAGGAGAAAACCCCAAACACTTGAGTTTTTCATCTCCTTGGTGCTAAATTAGCTTGGGAAAAATGTTGCTTTCTATCCTCTTTCATACCAGTAAGCAGGGCTTTGTGAACTCCTTCTCTTGCCATTGTCTGTAAACCACGAGGATACATATACATACATACATACATACAAACATACATACATACATACATATATACATACATATTTCACAAGACATTTCCCTTTTTCATTGCTGGTCCCTATGTGGCTTGAATCGGTGCAGGTCTTATACATACTGTTACATGTCATGACATGGCCAAGAACAGAGTTTCTTAAAAAGAAATCATATTCTTGACAAAAATGTCAATTCTTGAGAAATAGTTACCAAGCACTTTCTTAAGCCTGAAGCAATGGGTCTTTGCTAACTGCACAATACAGATGCTGTACTTTACAAAGCCCACACTGTAGATCCCACAGCAGAGGCACAACAGTGACAAAGACTTGCATCTGTCAACTGCATGATATGACCTGTAGTTTTTGGAGAAACACTAGTTCACAAAGGTTGGTTTAGTAGATATTTCAAACTTTAAACTTGTATTAAAATAGGCCATCAACTGATATACTTTAATCACAGTGGCTAGAACCATTCCTTTCGTATTCATTCCTTTTGTCAGAATGCCTTTGATTTTTATTGAAAACCAGTATCTGAAAGGGTTTAATGGACCTTCATTGTTTGGAGAATGAGATTATTACTGAGCATGGTAGCTAGACTTCACAGTGCTCCAAATTTCAACCCTTGAAATAATTATGACCTGCTTTCTTTCTTTTTTTCTTTTTCTTTTCTGGATGACTTTAGAGTTCTTTATTTTTAAGACAGGGAATCATTTCATAACCATATTTCTTTCTCTTATACAGCTCTCAGACTTCAGCTCCATGAAGGCACAGAGCCAAAGTGATGGTCTGAGAGCAATGGTTTTCATTTTTGTAACAGCCTCACTATTAAACTCTGTTGACTTGCTTTCATTCTCATATACTTCTGCCCTAATATTCTACATGCTTTACATGGGACTTTTGGGGCCAGGTAGAGACGTATAAATAAATCAAAATATATAAAAACTAAATATGTTTCTAAAATAGAATCATACCCTGGCTAAAATCTACATAGCTTACTATTTGTCTATCTGCTGTCACAATAAGAAATGAGATAGAAATACCACTCTGCTTACTTAAATGGAGAATAAGCAACACTAATATCCTAACACCATACCATATTTTTTATGCTATATAGCAGCATAATTCTTAAAATTTAAGTTGTATGTGTACTGGGTTGATGAAACTCACACAGGTTAAGCCAGTAAGGAAGCTGTATGGGAGACAGTAATTACTTGACAGCATGCAGGAAGCAGATTCGCATATTTTATATTAAGGTTCAAGTCAAGGAAGTAAGGATAGGTTGGAACTGGAACTCAAGGCATCTTTGAGTTGTAAAAGCAAAGGCTATTATTTTACCAGAAGGATTCTCTTTCCTAAGTACAGAATATGGTTTGCTTGTGGACTGGGAGAACCATTGAACAGGGGAGATGAAGGAAGGCCAGAATAGAGAAAAAGAAACAGACACTGAGTTAGGTGAGGGGAAAAATGACTCATTGAAATCCATTTCAGAATCATGGTTTTGCTATTTGATTTTGGACTCAAGATATTTTGGCAAAATACAGTAAAGCTGAGACAGGAAATTAGTCTCCATTTATAAAGTATTTGGATGATTTTGCAAATGGGAAAGATATCATTAAAATAGAGGGAAAATTCCTTTCATTTTAATAAGAAAATAAGTAGTAAGAATGATGGCTAAGTAATGTCTTAAAATTCAATCTTCATTCCATATTTATGGCTCCATTGACACACTGCATAATTGATTGATAGGAATTTTCATTTCAAAGTAGGATTTATATGTTGCTTTTAATCCCAATACTATTATGAAATTGGTTTCTATTTTTCTTATTATTTTACAACTTCCCAGAAAAATTTTAAGCAAGTCTAGTCAGATTTCTTCAGAAAAGATAAGGCTTAGGGAAAAAAAAGCCATAAGCATTCAAAATAACTTTTGTAACAAAGAGAAAAGAGAATACTATTTGTGTAGATTTGAGAATTACTTCTCAGTATGTCCTAACTTGTTTCCTGGGAATGATGTTGTCAAACACAGACAAAAGCACATATTTACTACTTAGAGTTAGTTATCAAATGAATCCTACAGAAACACATTATTTTAAATTTGGTTTTGGCTTGAAATATGCTTCTCCCTTGACATCTGGATGGGCTTAGTCATTACAATTTGTCATCTCAGAGACACAAGCTCTTTTTTGATTTGGAAGCCATACTGTTCCTAAGTGACCAAGAGAAACTTTCTGCTTTGTAAATGAGAAAGTGGAATTTGCTCTAATGAAGTGACTGAGACACAGTCACTCACTGAGCCCGTGACAGAGTTAAGTTGGAGTCCATCTGTCTCCCTCAGTCTCACACTCTCATCTCAACTCTGGGGTAATTACATTTTTAAATGCTCATGTGTCTACAACATGAGAATTAACCATGAGGTGGTTGTAATAGGACACTGGATCTGGTATTCGACTTTTCTCCTTCTAGTTATGCAAGCTGGGGAAGAATCACTCTAGTTTTCTCCATTTCGTCCTTTCATAAAGTACTTATGAGAGTCACACAAGAAGCATAGAGAAGATGCCTGCAAAAGTTCAATTTCAAACAAGCATTAGATTCCCCTGTTAGTCTCTCCAGCTATAATTGGCACAAATGAATGTTACATTGTCAATTCAGAGTCACCATTTTTGTGACATGTTATTAGCAGAAGTGAGGCGTCAGAAGTCAAGGCCTACAACGTGTTCATTTGGAATTGTGTGTTGCTAATTATGTGCAGGCTTACTAGGAACACATTTGCTCAAATGTTTTGCTTCCAGTCTTAAAGTTTTCTGTAGTTGGAAACTTAGCACTTAAGAAGTAATTATAAGACTTTTATTGTGTCCTAACTTTATCTGGATTTTATTTCATGATCTGGACTGAAAGAGAAATGGGAAAACTGAGTAATTGTCTCACATCCTCCACAGGGTACTCAAGATATATTCTTCATGACTGACTATATAAAATTAATATAAGCTACTAATACTCTTTAAGTGATAGTAGTTTGACCTATTTTTTAGATTGTTTAAATTCACTGTATAATGTCATAAAAATCACTGCAACATTTGGACACATGGGTGAAGAACACAATAATTGTGCCTCAGTTTTGTTGTCCTATGGTCTGAGGAATTCACAAAATTATCTGAAGAGGTGAAATAGTAGATTCATAGCAGAATGTTCCATTTTTAAGAAACTGAAGATGTTGTGAAGACCATGCCAAGAGAAAATGATGATATTTCTAGACCCATTAATCTTAACTCTCCCCTGTTAACTTCAAGTCCAAGGACTTTTACTAATATATTTTGTATTGACAGACGCTCAAAATTGTTTTCATATGTACACTATGGCCAGTGTTGCTCCTTGAGCAATGGTGGAATTTTAGTGGTAAAGGAAAATAGGTTTCTATTTTTTTTTTCTGTTTTGAGGCTAAATGATCACTTTGAAAATTAGAATTCTTTTCAGATTTCTAGGTATTTTTGGACTGTAGTTGTTTCTTTGTACCACACCTCTAGGACTCAGCTGGTCAAATTTTAAAAGCCAAGAATTTTAACAGCTTGACAACAAACATGATTAGAATGAACAAAACCTCAGCTATGATTACTTCTTAGGGTGATCATCATCTCCACCACGTGGAACACTGGCTTTTCCCTACACTAGACTCTGTTTTCTTCACTCTTCTAGAATGGAGAAACTAGATAACCTTTGGCCCTCTCTGGGCCTGATTTTTTTTTTAGCTGGTTTACCTACATGTAATTGTTCAACCATTTCAACAAAAGCTTCTCGAATTAATATGAAATGAACACACAGGTGTTTGGCACCATATGGCCAAACATCTGGGTAGGTGCACCAAAAATTTTCAGTTTCTGAAGACATTTAATTTGTTAAAGATACTGTGTCTGAACTTTTGATATAATACTAGAAAGGTAGACCGTTAGCATTAACTATGTTCTAAAACTTGAGCCACATCGAATTAACAAATCAGAAAAGATATCGGCTACCTTTGCACATCTTTTAACAGCAAACATCTAACCCTGGGAAAGAAAGCTAAGTCTCATTACTTGTTGAACTTCTTAACATCTGGTCTTTCTTCTCTTCACCCATCATCGCCATAAGGTGACCATGGAAACAGCAACCTGGATTTTATTAAGAGAACCAGGCAAACCTGTGCGGTAATAGGGAGGTAGTCCATCTCTCACTTAGCAGTTGTTATAAGGCTGAAATACCTTAAAGGGTTTTTCCTTTACACTGAAGTTCTTTTTTGGGTACACATAAACAGGCCTGCATACCAAAAACATGCAGTCACTGCCTACATTCACTAGATGGGAATTGGGCCTGCAGCCATACCACCAACAGACTAAGAATTTGCCAACGCTCACAAAGAAGAGTCAGGCCAGATTTTCTCTGGAAAAATTAACTCTGAAATATCAAGTCAGGAGAGTAACAGAATGTCAGAACATATTCCAGAAGACTCTGAGATATAATCAAATCAGAAATGTTCAGTCTGCAGCATGGCTCTGTGACCTTAGTCCTTGCTAAACTGATAAGTGGTAAATAGTGGAATTCCTGTAACCTTCAGTGGGGTGCCTCCTTTCTCCTGGCTTTTTGTTATTCAGTTTGCAGGGTGTTTTTTGTTTTTGTTTCCCCCCCCCCTATTTTCCCAAGACACTGTTTTGAATTAAATCTTAAAAAAAAAAAAAACCCAACAAACAACAATAAAACAAACAAAAAAATTTGCTTACCCAGTTAATCAATGCTCATCCCTTCATTCCATGGTATTCATTTTATGTGTTACCCTAAGTGAAACTCTTAAAGCCCATTCCCCCACACATCTTTTTCTGTTTGATTCATCTCTCAGCTCTGAAGCTTTTCCTAGCACTCCTCACCTGGTTGGAGTCAGCATATTTCATTATTCCAAGCACTGATATAGGATCTCAAATCCAAATTACCTCAGAGCCATTGACACTATATTTAAGAAAAAAGTTCTGGAGAACTTTCCCCAAAATATTCCATACAAAAATTACATTCCAACACCAGTGATCACATGTGTGAATGCTGAGTTTTCCATTATCTGTATCATTCCATCACCTGCTCTGTTCCTGCCATTTTCAGTACCATCACCCTTTGTCTGATTCTTCTTTTCAGGAAGCAAAAGACTTTACATCTGTTTCCCTCTAGCATCTCCTACCTGGTACCACTTCAACAGCAAACCATGGTTCTCCTTAAATAATTCAGGCACACACATTAGTTAACATATGGATAGAACTCTCAGTGTGATACAATAGTGCCCCCCCACACCTCGAAGTGATATGCTTATCCTAATTTCCGGAATCTGTGAATTAACTAGATTGGCTCAATCTAATTTATATAGATCCTCAGAAGAGACTTTTCAGCAGCAGGAAGAATGAGGTTTAGCAGCAGACAGGAGGTCAGAGAGATGCGAATCTTCAGGCTTTACAGAGGGAGGAAGGCAGCCACATGGAATGTGATCTCCCACAGGTGATAAATTAGCATTGTTTAAACTATAGGCCTTCTGATAAATCATTAACAGCAGCAATGAAAACAAATGTACATGAGTTAAAATTTTAGCATTTACTAAAATGATTATAAACTGAGAACATCATATCACTGGGTTTTAAAAGCTCTAGTCCAGTGGCAGGATTGCTCTTCCAGGCCAAGCTATCTTCCTTCAGAGGCCAAGATACTGCCTAATTACTGTAACAAATGAATATAAACTAATGTGCTAATCAGTTTTATCCCACAAGCTTAGAACATTTTCAAGTTTGACAAAAATAAAACCCTTAGTGGATAACGTAGTTCACCACTGAAGTAATTGAATTGATGTGGAGAAATATAAAGTCAATGATTAGGTGTCTTGTACATATGAGCTGTTAAATGTAGATTTTTTGGGGCCGAATCTCCATTTAATATACTTTAAAAATAAGGCTCAAAGATACTATCCACTTAGCACCAGTGCCCAGATCATTAATTGACTCATGTATTTATTTATTCAATAGCTCTTAAGTACATATTATCGGCCATAAATAATTAAAAGCATGTGTAGAACCATACGCTATATCTGGCTTGAAAGACTTACATGAGGGAACAGAATTAATTCCCTGGACTCAGTAGTTCTGAGGAAGTAAAGGCAGGCTTGCAGCAACAACGGAAGCACAAGAATTTTGTGAAGGGAAAAGGGGAAAGAAATGCAAAAGCCGCTGAAGACACCTTCACATAATTAATGGCCAAAGTTTGAGGTTGGCTTTCAGAGCGTAAGTAATCAATCAGAGGTATTAATTCAATACAAATAGTGTGCCAGGTGTGGCATGGCTAACAGCACAGCTTATGACAGTTTTTGCTCTTGCTTCTGGAGCTTGCTAGTGCTCTGTTTCTTGAGGACCACTGACACTGAACAAGTAATTACATAATAAATGAAGGTTAACAGGCTGTACCTACCATATGTGCAAACAGAGCCTCAATTAAGAATCAGATATTGGAGGGACCAGTGTGAAAGCTCCCTCCAAGGCTAAATGTTTTGCTGCCAAACTTGACAACTGGAGTTCAACTTGGAAGAAGAGAACTGAGTCTTACAAGTTGTTCCCAGGCTTCCACACTCACACTGTGACTCATGCACAATAAATATGTAGTTATAAAAAACAGGATGAAAGCATCAGAGATGTTTGACTATCCATGAGGCGAAAGCAAGGCAAAGACAGAGCTGGTGCTTATTTTGTTTCAGAGACTATTTGCCTGAAAGCCTCCCTTTCTTAATGAGGGATGCTGGTCTTAATGATTATTGAGCTGAAATACAAATTTCATAATGAACCCCACCAAATGCAGCTTTCACTGTTTTCTTCAACTGAGAAAGAAGAATCCAGGACTTTTTTATTTTAGCAGTTTTATAACATGTCAGGAATCTAGGATTGTTTTTAACCTTTCCTAGCCTGCCTTAGATGTTGGCTTTTCTCTGCTGGTCAGACCAGCCATGCCATTTCTGTTTGAACTTGGGACACATGGTCCTTTTCAAAAGCATGGAGGGGAAGGGAGGCACAGTTACTCCAAATGTACCCTTCTTTCTATTTGGAAAAAGTAATCTCTAGGAGCATCTCATTCTCTGTCCCTCCCTAAAAATATTTCCCCTACTATGGATGGTTTGTGGAGGATGCATGATGTAAAGTAAAACCTGAAGAATGATATATTACTGCAGGGAGCTGCCTTGTGTGACAGTAGACATTTTAGGGCCATCGTGGCTTCTCTCCTGGGATAGCATAGGACAAGATGAGATCTACAGTTCCTCGACTCTGGAGAAAAGATGGGCTTCTCAGTCTGTGAGTTGCACTATTGAGACAGAGGCCCAAAAGCTGAACACTTACTCTGAGGTGTGTTTATTTGAACCTATCACTTATACCATTTGATTTCTAACTGAGTAGTAAATCAAAGTGAAAATCAGCAGTCTGCTGCAGACTTTGAGTATCTCCCATGGCCCATATATGCAAGGCCTTCCCTTTAAGTCAGAACACAATGGGTTGTTGGTGAAAACTTGTGTCGGTGGGCGGGTTCTACTAGAAGGAAATTAGATCATTAGTATGTGTACTTGAAAGAAATGTTGGGACCAGTCTCCTCCTTTTCTTTTCCCTTTGCTTCTTAGCTGCTGTGAGGTAAGCAAACCATGTACTGGAGCCATGTTGTGCTGTGCTACCACAGATCCAAAGACCATGGTGCCAAGCCATATTGGACTGAAAAACTGAAACTGTAAGGCAGAACAAACCCTTGTTGCTCATAAATTCATTTTGTCAAGTAGTTTGCTTGTCACATTTGTGGAAAGCTAACATAAATTCTGACTATAATCTACTATTCTCATAACTTGGGTTTGTCTTTAGTCATCTGGCCTAGTTTTCATTACTCAAGACTCAGGATCCTTGAGAGGGAAAGAGATCAGGAAAATGAGTATCTTATAGTAAGAAAAATGATGATAATAATAAAAAAATGGAACTCTGTTCTTATTTATTGGAGGTGGGGTGGGGCACATGTGCCCTGGCATTAGTGTGGATGTCAGAGGACAAGGTAAGGTAATATTCTTTCCTTTTGCCAAGTGGGTATTGATCATCAGGCTTGACATCAGCCTTCTTTTACCAGCTGTGCCTAGTATCACTACCTAGTATCTACAAATCAGTCTCTATTGTATCCCTTTCTGTCTGTTTATTAGGCAACCAACAGTATGTGGGAATAAATATAAATTATAGAACTTAAGAAACATCTATCATTTATGAACAAAGATTGCCATAATGATATGAGACATTCTGTGTTATGAAAGGCAGACTTTCCCTTTAGTTCTATAAATTATTGATTCCCTATTAAGTAAATTCTAGATTATCTAGATTCTTCCCAACTTGTTTCTCTTGCCCAGACCACAGTGATAACACATAGGTTTGGTGACATTTTTTTTTATTAGTTTTGTGTATCAAAGACAATGGATTTTCAGTTTTAGAAAATTGGCATACATCCTCATTTCTAAGGCTGAGCAATCAAGTGCTGTTAGGAACTATAGAATGACAAGTTCCATTTGTGTGCTGAGTGTTTCAATTGGCTACAGATAATGATGTTTGAGACAATTCTATGTTTAATATTAATAAAAGCTAGGTATAATTGTAGTGGAGTTTAAGACAGGCTACCCAAATATTTTAAGCTGGAGGAATTTGGGGGAAAATCATAATTAGAACAGTCCCCCATCTCCCAATCTTCTACCCTGTAGCTGTCCCTCAAACCTTCCCCTGAAACAGATCTTTTAAGATTCTCATTCAAGGATATCTGTTCAACTATGTTCATAGCAGCATTATTTGTAGTAGCCACAACCTGGAAGCAACCTACATGCCTCTCAATTGAAGAATGGATACCAAAGTTGTGATACATTTACACAATGGAGTATTACCCAGTGGGAAAAAAAAACAATAGAATCTTGAAATTTGCAGGTAAATGGATGGAACTAGAAGAAACCATCCTGAGTGAGGTAACCCAGTCACAAAAAGACAAACATGGTATGTACTCACTCATATGTGGATATTAGACATAGAGCCTACAATTGACACTGCCAGAAAAGATAGGAAACAAGGAGGACTCTAAGAGAGATATACATGGTCCCATGGAGAAGGGGAAAGGGCCAAGATCTCCTGAGAAAATTGGGATCGTGGGGTGGGGGAGGGGAGAGGGAGTTAGGAAAAAGAGAAAGGAAGAAGAGGAGTGCAGAGGAAGACATGAGGGACCAGGAAGATTAAGTCAAGGGCAGAATACAAGAGAGAAAGAAAAGAGATACCTTAATAGAGGAGCCATTATAGGTTTAGAGAGAAATTGGCACTAGGGAAATGTCCAGAGATATACTAGGATGACCCCAACTAACAATCTAAGCAATAGGGGAGAGGCTATCTTAAATGCCCTTCTCCTATAATGAGGTTGATGGTTACCTTATATGTCATTATAGAGCCTTAATCCAGTAGCTGATGGAAACAGACCCACAGCTAAGAACCGAGGCAAATTTCTGTAATCCAGTTGTAGAGAGGGAGGAGTGGTGAGCAAAGGGGTCAAGACCATGCTGGGGAAACTCACAGAAACAGCTGACATGAAAAAGGGGGATCTTGGAAACCAGCATAGGACAGAATCAGGCTCCCTGCATGTGGGTGACAGTTAGGAGTCCTGGGCAGTCTATGGGGCCCCTGGTAATGATACACCATTTATACCTAGTATACGAAAGGACATTGGGAGCCCTCTCCCCATAGAGGGATACTCTCAGCCTAGGCTCTCCTTTAAATGATATGACAGACTTTGATGATTCCCCCATAGAAGGCCTCACCCTTTCTATGGAGAAGAGGGATGGGATGGGAGTAGTTAGGGGAGGGCTGGGAGAATGGGAGGGAGAAGGAACTGGGATTGATATATAAAATGTAGGGCCTGCCCTACAATCTGTTAATTGGGTGAAGGCCTAGAGATTTAAATAAAAGACAAGACAGCAGGTCATTCCTGCAACAGGAATGCCCTAATGCTGAAGGCCGTTTATTGAGGGGAAGGAGCTGGTGTATATACTGACTCACTGTACAGTGGAAAACAATCAAGGGCTTAGTTCCTCCCCAGCAGATGTATGTTACCAAATCAAGAAGAGTACCAAGAACTACTCTGGTGCAAGATATTTTGCTAAAACTGCAGAATGTTCCAGCCAACAGCTCAAGCTTGCTCAAGGTGCTTTGGGGGTCCATGCAGGGCCCTACAAAAAATAAGATTGTTTCTAATTTAAATTAAAAAAAATAAATAAAAACATCAAAAGGGGGGGGGGGAATGGTGACTTCAGGGTAAGATCCCACCTAGCTAAGTTTCCCACTTGTGAAAAAGAGTTAAAGAAAAATTAGAACCAGGTGTGATGGTACACGCCTTTAATCCGAGGACTTGGAAGGCAGAGGCCGGCAGATCTCTGAGTTTGAGGCTAGCCTGGTCTATAGAGCAAGTTTCAGAACAGCCGTGTTTAGGCAATGAAGGAAAACAGAAAGCTGGTGAAGATTTAATTGAATGAGAGGGCTGTGTTTCAGTCCCAACAAGCTGCAGATCTCAGCAGGTTCAGTCACATGGTTCTGGCTTTAGAGTTAAGGATAGAAGAAATGGGTTATTTGCTTCTGTGCCTAAAGAAAGATGCTGAGACCAGGCATGTGTCAATGATGTCCCTGAATGGAAGCCTAGAGAGGCTATTTTGTGAAACTGTGAAATTGAAGCCTAGATTGTCTTGGAGACAGCAAGATGTTAAATATGCCAAAGCCATGGGATACCTATGAAGGAGAGCTGTTGTCAGGGAGTGGAAATAGCCCAAGAGCAAGAAGTGTGTTGCAGTCAACAAAGCTGAACAGAGTTGGAGATCTGAAGAGCACTTTTACATCAGACATGGAGATGCAGAGCTTAGAGTTTGCCCAGCTGGTTTTTGGTTTTGCTTTGGTCCAGTATTTCCTCATTATACTCCCTTCCCTATGTTTTGGAATGGTAATGTATATCCCATTCCATTATATGTTGGAAGTATGTGATCTGCTTTTCAATTTGATAGGGGATTGTAGTTAAGAGACTCTATGGTTCTCAGGAGAGACTTTGAACTTTGGATTTTTAAATATTGATGACACTGTGATAGACTATGAGGACTTTTGAAGTTGGACTAAATTGTGATATTTTTACAAGACTATGGGGGCCTGCTGTGGAATAATTCTGAACACTATGTATTATTCTCACTGCATAATTAAAAAAAATAACAGTCCGGTATCCTGGCAGGAAGTTATGCAGGAAAGGTAAACAGAGAATGATGGGGTGAAGAATGTCAGAGTTAGGGGAGATGCCAGTCAGCTGCTGGGGGAACAGGACATGTAGGGTACAGGTAAAGCCACAAGCAAAACATAGATTAATAGAAATGGGTTAATTTAAATGTAAGAACTGGTTAGTAATAAGCCTAAACTATTGGTCAAGCATTTATTAATAATAGTCTCTGTGTGGCAATTTGGAAGCAGCTGCTGAAAAGGGGAGCAGGCAGTCAGAACAGAAAAAGTTTGCCTACAGGAGCCATGGAGTGGAATGCTATAATTTGAATATAATTGGCCCCATAATGTCATAGGGAATGGCAGTATTAGGAGGTGTGGTTTTGTTGGAGTGGACATGGCTTTGTTGGCAGAAGTGTGTCACTGTGGACATAGGCTTTGGTTTCTGATGTTCAGGATACCTCCTAGTGTCTCAGTTGACTTCCTGTTACCTGCTAGCCAAGATGTAGCCAGCAGAATATCTGCCTGTATGCCACCATGCTCCCTGCCATGATGAGAATGAACTGAACCTCTGAAACTGTATGCACACCACCCCAACTAAATGCTTTTCTTTATAAGAGTTGCCATGGTCATGGTGTCTCTTTAAAGCAATAAAAACCCTAAGGGAGACACCCCCTTTTACAGTTACTCCATTAAAAGAGCATAAATCAGGCTCCTCGAATTCTCAAAGGCAGTTCCTATTATAACTTAAATAGAGTAGTAGTGGGGTGGCTGACATTTCTGAAGATGCTGACAAAGGGATTGTAAAAGTTTTATAAGTCAACCCACATTACCAACTACCCCAAGTGTTTAAACAATAAACACCACTGATAAAATGTACTTTGTTACAAACATCAGCATGCAAGGCTAGAGTGTGCTTAAATATAACAAGACTATTAAGAGAATGTACAAAATTAAAATTTAGAACAACTGAAAGAAATTAGGTTTGAAAAAAGTCACTGTGCACTGAAAAGAAGGGGGAAAACAACAAAAACCTATAGTTCATGGTAAGTCTACATTACAGTTGGAAGAGCGCCAGCTAGTTACAGAACACAAAATGAGTGAAAATCTCCCAGAGTACAATTGATTCAGCCTAGGCTCTCTGGAATCCTTTCCAAATATATTCCCAATTAAAGTATTCTGCTTCACTATTGGATGTCAAAAAGTGCTAAAATTAGGGAATACTAAAGTGGGAATGTAAAGCCCACCAATGGCCAAGAGCTCATTTACACAACACTTTGGATGAGTCCATCTCTCCACAGGTCATAAGGGACAAGTTTTCCTTTTTACAAGGGATCCTACTCACCAGACATTCATCTCTTTAGAGCTGTAAGCAAGCAGTGGCCTTTGCTTTCAATTATGATAACTAGTTAATAATGATGCATATTTACTGGATAGTACAAACAAAATTATTTACATAAATATTGATGCTAGATTTATGCAACATTCATCCCTCAAAGTACTATCTAGGGACAAAAGAAATCAAAACCATAAGATATGATTGCTAATAATTCCAGCATAAATCTAACAGGATTATTGTGTAACTTTTTCTGGGCCTGGAACTGACTCAAATTTGGGGATGTACTTATAGAGGAGGAAAAATATTTTTCCCTCACCTATTCTTGATTCATGGTTGAGTCCAATACAGAGAAAGATAAATTACCAAGAGAAAAGCAATCAATTTTGAGTTTCATGTGGCATAGGAATCTTCAGAAGGAAATGAATTCCCAAAGAAACACTTAAACATATGTAATTTTATGCTAAATCTGTTGATGAAAGTGGATAGTCATGGATAAGTAAGAGTGGACAATAGGGAATGTTGTCAAATGATATAAGACAGGGGAACACAGCAGGGGCGGCTTGTCCACATTCTCCATGTATTGTATGAGAGCATTTCTCTCCGTGGGTAGACAACAGCAAATCCTTGAATGAGAATCTATTTTCTTGTTTTTATTTAAACTAGAAACAATCTTATTTTATATATCAATCCCAGTTCCATTTCCCTCCAATTCTTCAGGCCCCCTACTGACCCCCATCCCATCCCTCTTCTGCTCCATAGAAAGGGTGAGGCATTCTATGAGGGAATCATCAAAGTCTGTGACATCATTTGGAGGATGTGTCTAGGATTGTGTCTAGGCTGAGAGTATCCCTCAATGGGGAGTGGGCTTCCAATGTCCATTCGTATACTAGGTATAAATGGTGTATCATTACCAGGGGCCCCATAGACTGCCCAGGACTCCTATCTATCACCAATGTGCAGGGAGCCTGATTGTGTCCTATGCTGGTTTCCAAGTTGTCAGTCTCAGGTCCATAACCTCCCCCTTTTTCATGTCAGCTATTTCTGTGGGTGTTCCCAGCATGGTCTTGACCCCTTTGCTCATCACTCCCCCTTCTCTAAAACTGGATTACAGGAATTTGGCTCAGTGCTTAGCTGTGGGTCTCTGCTTCTGTTTCCATCAACTACTGGATGAAGGCTCTATGATAGCATATAAGGTAGCCATCAATCTCATTATAGGGGAAGGGCATTTAAGATAGCCTCTCCCCTATTGCTTAGATTGTTAGTTGCAATCATCATAGTATCTCTGGATATTTCCCTAGTACCAGATTTCTCTCTAAATCATATAATGGCTCCCTCTATTAAGGTATCTCTCTTCTTGCTCTCCTATATTCTGCCCCTGACTCAATCTTCCTGGTCCCTCATGTCTTCCTCTGCCTTCCTCTTCTCCCTTTCTCTTTCTCCTAACTCCCTCTCCCTTCCCCCTGATCACCACTCCCTTTATTCCATATCTTAATGCATTTATTTCCTTGAACACAAGATTTAGCTCCATTCCACTTCCTGGCAGTCTTTTTCTTGTCAAAATTTACATTTTTCAATTTGCTCTGTTCAGCTTCCTCCTTTTCATTATGAATCTTTATTCGAGTTACCACTAATATCCACACAACAGTCTACACTAGGCTGTTTTGAAATGTCTTCTGCCAATGGAATTAATCCCAAACTCTTCACTTTAGCCTCAGGCAGACTCTTCAGACAAGAGCAAAAGACAGCAACTTTCTTCACCAAAGTATCACAAGAATGATCTCTAGGCAACATACTAAAATTCTTTCCTGAAACCTATTGAGTGAGCCCCGGACTGTTCAAATAATCTTAGCACTTCTGTCTTCCATGCTCCAACCAGTATGGCCCATTAAACAGTGCTTAAAATATTCTACTGCTTTCATAATCCAAAGTACTAAAGTACAAATTCCTCCAAACACACAGTCAAGACCCATCACAGCAACACCCCAGTCCCTGTCTTAGTTAGGGTTTTTATTGCTGTGAAGAGACAGCATGACCATGGCAACCCTTATAAAGAAAACATTTAATTGGGGTGGCTTACTTACAGTTTCAGAGGTTCAGTCCATTATCATCATGGTGGGGAGCAAGGCAGTGTGCAGGCAGACATGGTGTTGGTGAAACAGATCTGGCAGGTGACAGGAGAGGGGCTGAGACACAGGGCAGTATCCTGAGCATAAGAAACCTCAAAGCCCACCCCCACAGTGATGCACTTCCTCCAACAATGCCATATCTACTCCAACAAAGCCATACCTCCTAATAGTACCATTCCCCTCCCTGTGAGATTATGGGGCACACCATAGGAAAAGTTCTATCTTCTATATCTTTGGTCTGTGTTTTAGGACTAAATACTCCTTTAGTGTGTGGACAAACTCAGTTTGCAGGAACAACTAGAGAGCAGATGGACCCTGTGGTCTCCTGACTTAATTGACTGACACAGACAAGTATTCTATTGTTAAGAAAATGTCATTCTTCTCTGTGAACAAAGATGAGTAAGATGGATATTAACCTCAAAAGTCAAATTAAATATTCAAATTCTTCTATTTATATCTGCCAATGATAGTGTTGATAAATATTAGGTTCCTGTTTTTAATCTAAAAAAGAATGGGAAAATAAATATAAAAGGCTACCAAACAGCAAAATTAAAACAAAAACTCTATACTGCAGGGCACAGAGGAAAGGCAACCAATGATTAGTTTAAATACAGATAGGGTGGAAGGCTGAAGAAAGGACAAATATTTGAAGTGTGTCTTGTACTTTAGGCAAGACTGGTGCAAGAACAGACAGGAAGGGACTTCAGAACCAGCAATATCTGCTACTCACACTGTTACAGTGGGCTGAGCAATGGTTGTCAGGCTGTGTGTGGAAAGTTGTTATCTACTTTCCTATACATCTTCAGAGGTTATGATTCATTTATAGTTTTGCAATTATATTTATTATTTATTATCTACCTATCATCTATCTATCATTGTGTGAGTGTGTGTGTGTGTGTGTGTTTCTGTATGTGCACCCTAGTGTAAATATCCACAGATGTCAGAAGTGGATGTTAGATCCCCTAAAATTGTTGTTATGGATGAACTGCCCCATATGGGTCTTGGGAAGAAGACTTGAGTCCTCTGTAAGAGCTAAAGATGCTTTTAATTGCTGAGTTACCTCTTTGCTCCCCCACAATAATTTATTCTTATTCTAAAATTGCCAATTATTTTTATGTTGCTTTCCCCTTAAGTCTATGCATTTTTTTTCAGACATCTAAACCTTTGGCCTATTACAAATTTACATTTGCTATGAGGTGCCCTCTATTGAACCAATCATTTATTTAATTATGTGGGTTTTTTTTTTCCTTATCTGGACTAGATGCCTCTTTTATATTCCAAATTCCTTTATTCATTTAAACTTATTTCTAGATTCTTTGTATTATGTCACTGCACTGTCATTCATTCATATCCTACCACCACACTGCTTAAGTGACTCAGAATTTGAAACATACTCTCTGTGAAGTTTTGTTAATTCCCAGCCAATCATAAATTCTCCTTACTCATCTGAACCAACATTAGGGCAGACTCATCCCTCTGGCTTCTTCTCTTCCACATGTCACATTTACCTAGAACATATTTACTACAAAAGAGGAATCTCTACAGCATGCTTAGCACCTGACAGATCTAAAGGAGAATCTTTAGGGGCAAAACAAGAGTGTTGTATATTTCCAGAGATGTGTTCTCTGGACTTGAGAAAGGTGCTGATGAGAACTGGAACTCCATCCATCAACACAGAGAGCAAGATGAAAATTGCAGCAGGCAGCAGTCAAAGCAGATGCAATTTTCATCCTGTTAAGTATGCTTACAATTGTGCATTAAATATTTAAAACTATGCTTATTTTTCAGGCAAGTGGAATGGCTCAGAGAGTAAAGTTACCAGCTGCTAAAACTGACAAGCTAAGCTGGATCCCTGGAATCCACTTGGTGGAAGGAGAGGACTGACTCCTACTAGCTAGCTGTTCTCTAACCTGCACATGTACATCATGACATATGTTCACACATGAACTTACACACACACACACACACACACACACACACACACACACACACACATGAACACATGCTGATACACAGGAAATAAAATATAAAGCAGCTATTTGAAGCCAACGCTCACACCACTACTGAAAAGTAATTTTTATTCAATCATCTTTCCTTTATATTTGCTATGATGGTAAAACTTCATATGAAAAGCAGTGTATACAGATGTTTTCCTGTTGCTTCCAACGTTAACACCACAGCTATATTAAACACACACACAGACACACGACCTACACACATATACACACACATTTCTAAAAAACAGTCAAAATGTTTTCAGTGAGTCTGTTAAGAATGTTTTGCTAAAAGTATGGTAGAGTTATTAGAGCATAGATGTAGAAAATGTCCCTTTCTATCTGTTGCTGGCAATTTTAGCACTTCTAGAAGGAAAAGAAAGAAATGGATCACAAGATCATGCAACAGTGATCAAAGCAAGTTCTTCCATCAACAGGGCAATTCATGCAAATCTCTGAACACCAAAGGTTTCTTCTAGCTAAGCAACTCTGCAAGGAGTCCCTCTGGGGGGAAAAAAAGCTGTCCTAGAAAGTGGAATCAGCTTCTTCTTCTTCTTTTTTTTTTTTTTTTTTTTTTTTTGTATGTATAACCTCTACACCTTTGCTATTCAAAGTGTGGTCATTAAACCACCAACCTCAGTGGCACCCAGTGACTTACCAGAAAGGTTGAAACCTCCAGCCCAGATCCAGAGAAATAACCTACATTTGAACAAGACACCCTGGGGAATCCTAAGCAGTGGGACTTTGAAAGAACTGTAGAACTAACCAGTGTCTAATCAAACTGCTAAAGGCAAGTATTCCCAAGCCCCTTGCTTTAGGGACTTCTTGTACCCTAGGTTGCTAATAGTTTCTCATACATGTGAGGTGAACATGCCCCCCCCCATTCCTTCCTCCTTCTCTTACTCTCCCAGCTCTGTTTCTCTCTTTCCTTCTCTCCCACACAGCTTTTGTTATGACCTCCCAAAGGCAATTATGCCTTACACCTCTGGGTAAAATTCTACTGAAGCATGCCTTGATAAAAGGAAAGAAAATACCAACGGACAATGCCAGGACCAGCATGTTCCTTTAGAAGTAAAATATGAAAATAGCATAAACTGTCTATGAAACTCAGTCCAAAATCTAATTTCATCACTTGGAACTTTTCTATGAACAGTCATTTGAACATCACTGGACCCTTGATCTTTAAAACTTGTGGTATTAAACAGGTATATTTCAGTCTTGAGAAGTCTAGAGAAACTAAAGCTCTGAGGAAGCACCCAACACAGGATAAATGTGTGACAAACAGGAAACAAATATACCTGTTTCCTGTCATTCTAAGGGATCTTTGTCAGCGGAACCTTTATGGTGAGAGGGGTGACAATGTCTGCCTCTGCCTCAGAGAGAGTAATTGGATGCAAGTGTGTTTAAAGGGCAGCCTTTGGCATTTAAAGACGAAGGGTATGACTTTTATGTGGAACAAGCCCCAGGAGGGCTCTGTTTCATAGCGCCAGGCCAGCTTCAGTTCAGCCTGCACAAATATTTCTTAGGAAGCTTACCATTAGGAAATTGTAAGGAATGTTGTCCTTTTAATCATGTGACTCGGTCACTTCAAACTGAGGAGGGAATTTTATTTTACAGCCAAATTCTTTCTGTGGGAACATAGTAGACTAATTTGATGATTACAAAGTGGAAGGCAACGGGCAGAAACTCATTTTCGGTGTGGCGAGTGTCTGCCTTTGGTAAAGGAGGGTACACTGAACAGCAATAAAGGCAGACAGAGCAGGATGGGTAGACCTCCCTCAGGCCCAGTTCTCAGGGCCACAGTGGGAAAGGCACAATGGAAGGCTTTTCAAGGCTGCAGCTGTTCAGCCCCCCGTGGCGCACCCACTGAGCAAAGGACAGCATTCCAATGCACTGGCAAGCCTTCAGGACCAGAGCCGAACCGATTTCCTGAAATCTATCAAAAATTGTAGAGTCACGCATAGAAAGGCCACACATATTTGAAATTACAACAGCTTAGCAATTATTTGAACGAGGAAGAACACACAGCTCACTTTGTCCTTTTTGTAGATTCTTAGGCTCCCTTGGGATTAAATTTCAATACAGCCCACCCTGCCCAACCTCCACCCCCAGGTTGGCTTCAATAATTTCAACTTCCTGAAGTTTGGCACACTTGAACCTGACTCTCATTGTGATGAGTTGCTTATGTAGATTGCCAAGCAGGCATCAGACCTATACAACTTTTTATTCTGCTTTCCTTTTAAAGAAGGAACAATATGTAATGAGACTGAAAAAGGTAAAACCCGAATCGCAAATTTAGGAGCAACTTTCGAAGTTTTTGTTAAGGAAGCAGACTGTACATATGAGAGCCGATTTCACTTTAGGTGTTTTCTTTTTGTCTTTTTTCTTTTTCTTCTCTCTGTAATTGAGCTGTTCATATATGAGGATGCTGGAGCTTTGATAGCATCTCTGTACTTGCTATAAAATTTGGATTCCCCCCCCCCCCCCCGGAGACACTGGTGAGATAGCTTTTGGAGATTTTTGAAAGTCCTAGTGGGTGGCCCTCATTCATCACTCAGAGTGAAAGAAACTAGTAAAAGATGCTCTGGCTGATTGCTTCTGGTTTCCTCCTGTAGGATACTGTAGCTAATCAACCAGAAGAGAAGTGTGTAAGCAAGCTCCAACACATTTGTATTTATCTCCCAAGTTAATGTAGGTAGACTTAACTCCCTCCCTTGGCCACTGTCAGTTTACTTTCCTGTTTCCATGACTCTTTCTTTCTTTCTTTCTTTCTTTCTTTCTTTCTTTCTTTTCTTCTTCTTCTTCTTCTTCTTCTTCTTCTTCTTCTTCTTCTTTTTCTTCTTCTTCTTCTTCTTCTTCCTTTTTTAGCCCCAGCAAGCCCTTTGGAACACAGCTTCCATTACTTGCCCTCATACCATCCAGCATAATGAGATATATCACACAATGGTTCAGTGAATTAAAATGGGGCTGGTGAGGAGAGGGGAACCTTGACACAGTCCCAAATGATCTCACAATTATCCTGAGATTTTCAACTGTTTCTTAATCCCCAGATCTCCAACTTTAGTACTTTCCCTAGCAATTTATTCTGAATGAGTATTGGGATTCTTCCTTGAATCATTTGTTCTATGTAAAAACTATATAAAACTGTCAAGGGACACCTCAACTATCACTTATAAACACTGAGCATTTTCTTTACTTTGGCATTTGCAGTGGCTGATGGGAAGAGGGCTGGTGTAAGGATCCCTTGAATTTCTAGAGTACAGAATCAATGACCTATCCTATCAGACAATTACAAGGTAAATTCATGCTCCCCCCCCCCCACCATCACAAGATGAGCAGACTTAACTGACTTTCTCTATTACATAGTATATAGTCTCCTTTGAAAAGGATTAGGAAGGAAACTCCTAGCTGATTAGGAAGGAAACTCTCATGTTTTACTAGTTCTAAGTCTTGGTATGGCCATCTTCTAACTTTTATGAAATAAAAGTATTTCTCATATGGAAGGGGCTCGTGTTTGATTGCCAATAGTTTGTCTTCTTAGTGACACATTGGATTAGTAATCCAATTTTATAAACACCTTTTCTTAGATTTGATGAATTATAACACAACCTTGACAATTTACTTTGAAAGAATTTTTCCCTTTCAAATCTAGAATTCAGTAGGAACCACAGTCCTGGCCATCTCTATATTTTGTGCTCTAAAATAAAAACAATTAAAAATAAAATCACTTAAAGTAATACAAGTTAAGGAAAAGCAGAGATTTTTTATAATATAACATTTCCATTTATTTCCATTGACTTTGAGCTCTTTCCCTGAGCTTTCTTCTCTGTTTATGCCTCCTTATAATATCCAAGGGTTTCTTTTTGAAGATGATAAAACCATAGTTGTCAAATAACCACCAATGACCATACATTTCCACTTCCAAGAAGAAACGCAATTTGTGTAGGATTGATGCATTCAGACTGCAGTAGTGAAAGTCCCCAAAGTTTTAACTCAGCTGTGCCAGGGCTGGTTTCTGCTAGACTCAGAACAATAAAATAGAGTGAGTGCTCCTAACAGCATTTACACCAGACTTCTTCAAGTATGTGTACAAAGGTCTTACACAGTGTTCTGTTCATTCTTGGTGTCTAATCTTTGTCAGTATTTGTGCTAGAGTTTGAACAAAGTTGGGAGAGAAGACACTTATTGAATACCAATCAACCAAAAGCCATCATTGTTATTGACCAGGTAGGAATGAAAGTTGGAACCAATAATCCAAACTCCCACCCACACAGTGAAATGACATCTACAGAGTCTCAGTGTGTTATTTGGGGCTGGCTTGGTGGCGGAACAAGAGCAGGTGGTGGGCAGAAAAACCGTACACCTTACAAATGGCGCCCACGTGGCTAGTAAGAACTTCCACTTAAAATTTAACAAAAGGTTAAAAATGGGTTTTAGAAACAAAAGAACAGAGATAAGCAAGGTTTCTTGGTAGCAGCATTTTTCTCAGTTGAACTCTGCTTTGCTAGAGACAAGCAGATATTCGCACGGCTCCTTTAAGGGAAGATTCCTTACTTTGAATAAGCGGCAAAAAAACGCATAGCTTTTAAATAACTCTGCTAACAATTTATTGGTGTGTATGAGAGATGGCAATGGCAGTGACCACATCTCCAAGCCGGCAGCATGCGGCTGGATGGCAGCGTTGACTAGGGCAGTGAGCACAGCTTTCCGTGCTGGCGGTAAAATACCCGCCACCATCTTTGGTAAACCGCGGCTGACACAGCTATGACTTTCATTTTAGCAATGTTGTTGTTTACCAGATAAAAGACTTGTAGCCAGACGAAGATAAAGATTTACAGTAAAGACAGATTCATATTAAGAAAAACCTCTAAAGGTTTACAGTGTGTTTTAAAATATACGTAGACATGAAAAAAATGGTTTTAAAGAGACAAAGAGGAACTGGGTGTTGTAGCACACGCCTTTAATCCCAGCACTCAAGAGACAGAGGCAAGCAGATCTCTGTGATTTGTAAAGTAAACCTGGTATGCCGAGTAAATTCCAGGACAGATAAGAGTTACACAGGGACAGTAAAACCCATGTCAAAAAATAAAAAAATTAAAGTAAAATAAACAGAGTAATAATAAAGCCACGTAAAGATGAAAAGCTCAGAGAGAATCTGGTTACTGTATGCTATTGTGTTGTCTCTACATTGTTTAACTGCTGAGAAAATAACAACTGATAAAGGAAATGTTGCTGCATTAATTCAATTTATATATTTTAAAAATGCTTTGACTCCAACATTTAAGTTCAAGGACAAGTTACTGGGGAAAAGGATTTCTGTTTTTGTTTCCACAGAAAATAATAAGCTGTGGATTCCTTCCAGACTAATGTGGTTTGAGCAAGCCAGACCGCCTGAAACAGAGTACCAGGTGATCCTACATTCCAAACAGCTAAACAAAACAGCCTTACAGACTACAGCCAAGATTTCTACATCTTCTCAGGATCCCCCATGACAGTGCCCCCTATCAGCAGGAAGTAGTTTGGAAAGAACGACGCCCAAATTCCCAAATATTTATAAATGTTTGTTTTCATTTAAATGGACTTGGGTATAAATGGTTAATGATCACAGCCAGTTCTTTTTAAAGGTAAAAAGGGGGTCAAGATGGAGAGTCAGGAGAGAGCAGTATGCAGCAGCCGGCTCCCGGGAAGAAGAACACGTGGACACACATAGATTAACACAAATGGGTTAATAACTAAGGCAGAGCTAGCCGATAAGAAACTAGTACCTGGCCAACAGTATAATATCAAATACAGAGTCTCTGTGTATTATTTGGAGCTGGTGCAGCAGCAGGACAATACCAGGCGGAGGGAGGAAAAAACCGTACTCGTTACAGACATCTGTCTGTTTTCTGGTACAGAATCCTCATGTGTTGGCTTTGTTCACAACTTGAACTTTGTTGTTTCAGTAAAGTTTGAAATTCAGTGGCTATCATCTCTTTTCCAGAGAACTTTCTATAAATATATTTATCTGGCTATAAACAAAAATACATGCTTTTCCAAATGGCTTATTGGAAGTATTGGTTTATATTGGTGTTGTTTGTTATTAGCTCTCACAAAAGTTTAAGACCCATGCACATAGTTCAAACATCTTTCCTAAGTTTAAAAATATAATCACTAGAGAAAATAGACTCAACGTTGGAGGTGTGTCAGGAGACAAGGGGTATCAGTTGAATGAAATTAAGAAAAAAGTCTGAAAGCAAGTGTGAAAAGCAATAAATTAAAATGCTAGTGTAAACAGGGTCCTGAAGTTACTGCCTTTCTACAGAATGCAAACAGATCTTTTCCCTCCCAGTGAGTAAGCTTCTGTGCAACAACTTTTACCATACTTTCATAACAAAATAAGATTAGGTAAGCTAGAGCAATATTCAAAGCATAGGCAATAGAAATATTTAACACTATTCACTTCTAGTGAGTTTGTGGATAGTGTAATCACCAACTAATGGCTTTTTTATGGAGAACTTAGGTCTCACCATAAAATGTATGTGGAAGAAAAAGCCAAATTATATCATGGTAACCTTGAATGAAACATCTCACAGCTCTGAGATATCTTTTAATTAACAGTTACATCATAACTGCTTCTACATGTAGATACAACCTAAAAATATCGTGTGTACATACGTATGTATGTATATATGAATATGTTTGTGTGTGGCAGAGCAAAGGACAACTCTATGTGTTAACCTAAAATACACTGCCCACCTCTTTTCAGACAGAGATTTTCACAGGCTTAGAGCACACCAATAGGGCTAGACTGGCTGGTAGTGTGTCCCAGGCATCCTCCTGTGTGTCTCCATTGCAGCAACACTGGGATTGGAATATGCCTGACTTAACTTACACTCAGCATTTTCACAAGGGTTCTTTCAATTAAACTCAGGTCCTCAAACTTGTGAGGCAAACACTTTACTAAGGGTGGCACCTGCACAGCCCTTGGGTACCACTCCAGTTCTATCTTTGACTCTGGCTCCCTCTGCAGCAATCATTCTTGCTATCTGTATTTGCCTGTGTGTAATTTATTTCTCAATTCCAAGTTACAGCACTTATCTATGCCTCTGTGAGTTGTTATGCAATTGCTTTAGGTCTCAATTTTCTCATTTTAGAATTGTAATGCCACTTTTTATTCTTTTTTACTATTTTTTTTTTTATCGAATGGGGCTTGCTATAGTTAGTGGTACACCTTTAACCACAGCCTTCCTGCACTCTGGAGGCAGAGGCAAGTAATTCTCTATTAGTTGGAGACCAACCTGGTCCAAGACAGAGAGATGGCTCAGTGGTTAAGAGGCCAACCTTGTGTATAGACCAGCCAGAGTTACAGGGAGAGGCTATATCATCAAAACAAAAAATTGAAGGCATGAAACAGTTTTCACAGTACTGCTTTAAAAGTTCCTGGCTGCTTGATGTTTCCCAACCAGATGTAAGTATCCATCACCCTTTTTTCTCACTGTATCTCCCATACAAATGTAGCAGCTCTGGTACTGAAATGTGAATATGATACAGAAAATAATTAACTGCAATCTATGTTCTTGAAGAAATTACATGTGGTTAAATTTCTGCCAAATCAATTACTTTATCCATTTAGCTCACCCCATTTGATGCACGATAGAGAGCAATGAACTAGCATTTTCAATTTTTATAATGTATAGGCTGTCATTATCCTTTAATCTATAAAAATCAACTTAGTCTAAGTAATTATTCTGGAGCACCCCCAAATATCCCTCTCTGCAGATGAGTCAGCTTGTTTCCCTCAGTAATTCATCCTTGCAACAGTGGTTGGGTGACTCGTTCTGTCCCTTCTGTTATTTACATGTAAGCGGATACTTCTAACCCTTTTGGGATTTTTCCTTCCATTTCCTTCCAGGGACCTTTGCCATACAAATTCCTGTGCCTGTTATATCCCCATTGTTTTTCTAAAAATGTATCACAAACATGTTCAGTTGGCTTTCCCTACTGTATCGTGTACCATGGACCATTTTTATTGTCAGAAGCAAGGAGTTTGTAACAAAGACTCTGCAGCCAGACTCACTGAGTCTTATGACTAAGAGCATATGACCTTAGGCAATTTGTTTATTGCTTTAGCTTCCTCATCTGTGAAACAAGTAAGTCAATTGAGTGAGTTAATTTGTATAAAATGCTTAAGAAGGTGCATGAGCCATAACACATGTTACATAAATGCTTGCTTGCCATTAAGACTGTTGTGATACTCTAAGATGAACTTATGGTTTTGCCAGTCCAAAAAGTTAGACATTGAGAAGAAAAGCCACATAGCAAAACAAATAAACATAGACACAGAGCCAGGCTACTGGTGTGTAGTGGGATATTCACTTTGTCTCCTTCTGTAGTAATGACCACGTCCATGCGGGGTGGAGCCAGGGGCAGAAGTCCTCCTGTCCCCATGGAGCTAGCAAGAGAGTGTTCCCCTTCCCTGGCTCCTCTTCAGACCTATTTCCACAGGTCACTTAAGCCCCTGGCTCCTCCCCCCAACGGGCGTGGTCAGTGCCACAGAAGGAGACAAAGTGAATAACCCTCTACACTGGTGGTGGAGTAAGGGCAGTGGTTAGAAGGGAAAGCTAAAGGAGGATATGTGGGATGACAATTTATTCAGTGGATGGAAATCAGAAGGCTGAGAACTGTTGATCATTTCCCAACAGGAAGCTCACCTAACACTTTCTGTTACCATGAAAATATGTCCTCAGGGAGGAAGTTTTCAGGTTAGTTCCAATCATGTCCTCTGGCCCTGGGTCCAAAGTGCCTGAAGTCTTCAGCGGTAGGGACTTACTTTCCACCTCATGGGGGGCAACAAAGGGTAACAAAAATAGCCTGTAATGTTGTGGGAGCCTCATAGACAGCCCTGACCAACAACTTAAAAGAGGGCCTCTCCTCCTAGGTGATGGAATTCTGTTAGCTTGTCTATGACTCTTTGAGGTGGCATTGTCATCCCAAATAGAAAAAAAAATCATTTAAACTATATCTATATTTAGATGCTGATTTATGTATTAGGTATTTTTTGGGGTAGAGAGATGATTTTTTTTTTTCAGTCATCCTTACTGTTATTTTACCTATCTCTCTTCTTGCCCATCTCCCTTCTTCTATATCTGTCTCCATCCTCTTCCCTAATTAGAGCACCCTTGTTTTTCCCATTTTCTCCTTCAGAACACTTGTACTCTGCTAATCTATTGCTCCTCCATTCTTCCTGCAATGGTCCCTTTTTACTTTCCTGGTTTCTACACCAACATGGCTGCCTAAAAAAGACCTGAACAAGGATGACTTCAATAGACATATTAATGTGAAAAAAGGAATGTTCATAATGCTTCACCCTGAAGGACGTATTGCATGCTGAGAGCAGGAAAAATAGTAGTCTTCCTCAGGGAAGTACACACCAATTGGTTATCCAAAACCAAATGATCAGCCCTCAGAACATTCATGCAATTTACATATGGACTGAGTAATTTGTGTTTATATGTTTAGGAACACAAACACAGAAAACATCAACAACAACTCTTTCAACAGTGGCCATGAATTTGAAAGATAGAAGGAGTTGGGTATACATGGAAGGCTTTTGGAGGGAGGAAAGGGAAAAGGAAACAATGTAATTATATTATAATCTGAAACATATTAAAAATAAGAGACAAATAAATATGAGAAAATTGTGGAATACGGGACACAGTTACCTAGGAAAATATCATTAACTAGCACACTGCATTTAAAGAAAGATTTCTTTTTTATATTGAACAAATTATTTATTTACATCCTGTCTAGTTTCCTCTCTGTCCTCTCCTTCAAGCCCCACCCACCTACCTCCCCTCTGCTCCACCACCATCCTCTCTACTTCTATTCAGAAAAGGGCAGACTTCTCATGGATGTCAACAAAACATGGCATATCAAGTTGCACTAAGATTAAATAGTGCCCCATCCCATATCTTGTATTAAAGCTGGGCAAGGCAATCCAGTAAGAAGAATAGAGTCCCAAAAGCCAACAAAAGTGTCAAAGACAGCTCCTGCTCTCACTCTTAGGAGTCCCACAAGATGACCAAGCTACATAACTGTGACGTATATGCAGAGGGCTGAGGTCAGTTCCATGCAGGCCCCGTGGTTGTGGATTCAGTCTCTGTGAGCTCGTATGAGCCCAGGTTAGTTGAGTCTGTGGGTTTTCTTGTGATTTCCTTGACAAAAGAGGTATTTTAAAGTACCAAGGACTAGATAGATTGAGGGTGAAGGGAGTGCAGTAAACATATTTGACAATAAAGGACAAAACACATCTAGTTTGTGAGTATATTGAAGATGAGTAAGGATCTGAAAGAGGACAAACAGGGTCAGATCTCTCCCGGAGAAGTGAGGAACTCATGATAACCTTATTATCAACAGGCAAGAAGAGTGCCTGTGTGACTTCCTAAGGAAGTAAGGGTGACATGAGGCATATGACAGAAATAATGAGTATGTACAGGATTTTCTGCCTTCAAGACTCTCCCATCAATTAGAACTGTGACCTATGCCAGCTCCTAATACCTAATATTATCAGCAATGATCTCTGTGGTGTTAAAGGTTCTGTCCATTGTTAAATTCTGATGCTGATTTATGCAAAAATGAAGAGTGAGTAGGTAAGACGCATAGCTGCCCGATGACCTATGAAGTAAGAAAAATGAAAGCAAAAGTCATCTCTAGTCAGTAATGAAAATGAGCTGATAATATACAAACCCATGGGAAAGTAACTCATGTTTGCAGCCAGACCAAAATTTAAACAATACATTCTACATTGCCAAAGAAGGGAAACTTGAGTGTTCATAGTCAGAGGCTACATTGTTGTGATGGGGAGGAAGTTACACAATTGTATGCACAGGTCAGGGTGAGGAAGCTGCAGGCAAGACTTGTCTTTGCTGGTTTAAGTAGGATCTCACTACTCACTACATCTGTCTCCCCACCCACTATGTATCTCGTGTGTGTGTGTGTGTGTGTGTGTGTGTGTGTGTGTGTGTGTGTGTGTGTGTGTGTAACATTGGGGACTAGCCTCAGAGTTTTGGTGTATGTTAGACAAACATTCTGCCACAGAGCTACCCTCTCAACCCCTCTTTATTTTTACCTCTGAAACAAAGTCTTGCTAAATCTGCCAATGTGCTAAGTCTGTGGGTCTTGAGCTTATTAAATAGTTCAAACTAGCCTCAGTCTGTAATTCTCCTACCTAAACTCTGGAGTACCTGGGATTACAGGCTCAATCATTACACTTAGCTGCTTTTGTTTTTATTCTTCTTTCTTTTCCTTTCTTTCCTTCCTTCTTCCTTCCTTCCTTCCTTCCTTCCTTCCTTCTTCCTTTCTTTCTGGGGAAATCCTTCCTCCCAAATAAAACTCAGAGCAAGGAGTTGATAACCTTGGAGCAAGAAAGTCTATGCATATAGTACCCAGGTAATTGACAGGAATAAATGGCTATGTTAATAACTTTAAGTAGTAAATGGTTGCTGTTGCTGAACATTTCTTTATTTGTATTAACTTGTTCCATATGCTTTATATGCTATAAAACATTATCATGGTTTTCAATGAGCTCTGGTTCATGGGAGACTTCCCAGGTCAATCTGGGATGAAGAGATGACCCAGCAACTGACTGCCTGCCTTTCCCTGCCCTTATGTCACCAAGAGAAGCACTAGTTTAATTAGTTTCATAAACTGGTTGTAAGAGTTAGTGCATAGACATGATGCTGTTGTTTGAAAATACTATAGGAAGATATGTATAGGATAGATAGAGACTACATGTCATCTCCATGTGTCATTTTAAAATACTATACAAATAAGACTGGAGAACTTTTAACTCTAACTTTCATTTATATTTTAAATATAATTGCATGTCTTAATTAGATAAAGCTTAGGACCTTTTACAAAGAGCCCTGGGAAGCGATGCAAAAGATCTGTGCCTGTTTATGTTTCTCTTCATAATTTTTTTCTTATTAAAGGAACTGTGCGTGTTGTTGAGTATCATAAACCATGAGCTACATAGTTCCTGCCTTTCAAGAGTTTAAAACTCACCTCAGAAGGCTTATGAAGTCAAACCATGGGGCTGTGTATTTTCAGTTTTGTGTGTGTGTTTTCTTTTTCTTTTCCTTTCTTTCCTTCTTTCCTTCCTCCTTTCTTTCTTTCTTTCTTTCTTTCTTTCTTTCTTTCTTTCTTTCTTTCTTTTGTACTAATTCTTCATTTGAGTTTCCCCCAAAAGAGAAAAGCTTCATTTCAGCTCTTCTCTGACAAGATTTTTGTCATTTGTTTGAAATTCCAGAGCAAGGTGCACATGCAAGACAATTGAAATCACAACATAATTTTGTGAGTGTTTTATGGGCTGTTCATCCTCCTATGATTTCTTATTTATTCAGTTGGAGTGAGGAATGGAAGGAAGTGGCTATAATGATCACCTAGTACTATAATCCTAGCCATGCACCACACCAACTGGAGCTTCCTGTTTTCAAAACCTTTGACAGCCACCTCTGTCTTCCCACCTGCCAGGCTCATTCCCCTCTCCATCTGTTGGGTTGACACTGATGACACTCATCGGCCTTTTGTTTTCATACCTCTTCAAATTTAAATATTGTCCTCCTTTTTGTGCTTACTCAGAACACACTCCTGTGATCTGCATGGCTACTGCTAGTAAGGTTTCATGTTTCCAGGGATCTGGTTACTATTTAGGAGTTCCTAATCAAATAAGTGGTAAAGGCCTTTTTGAGTGTGTGTATGTGTGTATAGGACATGGGAAGAGGGAGTACTGGCTTTTAAACTATAACTCACCTTGATTTAAAAAGCTATCCAACCTTATATGTATATCTTCTTCCTTATATACCTTCACTGAAGTATTTAAATCACCCTAAATAAAAAATAAATATACTTAAAATAAATACTTCAAAATTCTACTTCTAATTCCTTTTATTAAATTTTCCATGAAAAATTCCATCATGGACTTCCTCCTCTCTTTGATGATTTTATTATTTTAAATCTCTGTACTTCATATTCTGACATCCACTAATTGACTTAATATTGGATATTGACAACAGGAAAGGCCTCTAATTCATGCCTTTGTGCCATAAATGTTACCAAAAGTTGAACATTTTTGTCACTTGTGGTAGGGAGACTCCTGCTGTCATGGGCAAGGGGTCTCAGAGGATATGGTTAGCTAAGTGGCTTCTGGATTGCAGACTTCTGAACTTCCCTTCAGGTTTGCCTGCCCTCAAGTTCATTCTCTGGCTTCCATTTCCTCTCACCTCAGGAGGACCCTTCTGTCACCCTTTTTTCTTGTAATCTCTGCTTATAATTTATTTCATTGTTACACTTTCCCATTACTTTCCTCTTGAATTTTACAATTTATTATCCTTTAGAGAATTAATTTTTGTACTTTTTAGCCACAGAAACCTTTATACAAGTAAAACATTACGCTGCAGTCAAATGTGGGAAACAGATAACTTTCCAGCTGTTCTTGGTTTGGGGGGGGGGGTTGGGAGGTGGCCAAGGCAGGGGCTGGACCCATGCCTCTGACAGCAACCCATAGGGGGTTGCTTGTCCTTGGAGCAGGGCCTGGAAGTGGCTGATTCATAGGTGGACTCTGGCTGCCCTTTTGAACCATCTGAGGATCTTCCTCAAGAAACCCCTTCCCAGCCTCACCCAAGAGTTTATGATCTGACCATGGGTTTAGGATTCAGACAACAGTTTGTTTTCTTCAAGGCTTTGAAAATGCTAATGTGCATCCTAGGATGAGAACCAGCTCTTTAGAGTAAGGCCTCTCCCCCCCCAGGAGCATCTTAAAATCTTCCAGGTTCTGACTTTGCACCAGGAGAATGGCTCCAGCATCTGTATTTCCATCGTGACCCCAGATGATGTTGCTTTGTTGCTCTAAGGAATACATTTTTGAGTCCCACTACTTTGAAGAAAAGGTGAAAATTGGACAAGATTATTCCACATCTCTGATGTCTGAGAACTCAACCTCCACTACATTTGCTCTTTTATAACCAATATTTCTGACTTGTAAGGTATAATTTTATTGTTCAGAAGTATTATCATGGAAGCTATTTGTGTCAGGATTTTGGAATCTTAGATTATGGTTTCTTCTTTGATTATGTTCATAAATCTGCCACAGTGTTTTTCTGGGCAATAATTGTGTTGGAGCCAGTTTTTTTTTTTTTCAGTCATAGGAACAGTGGAATAACTTGCCAAACATGTCTTGCTTTAAAATGAACAAATGAACCAAAATTATATGGACTTTCACAGTGTGTGTTACAGTCCCTGGGCTGGGCTCAGAAAGCTGGCAGAAGAAGGCTTGTATCAGGCCGAATTGTGTAGCACATCACTAAGCTGCCCTTGGCCTTCACAGAGACCTGGGAAATGAGTGGTAAAATATTCACTTTATGACAGCCTCTGGGATAACTAGCTTTTCAAAAAGATGTTGATAAAGAGGGAAACTCTGGAGGCTTGAGTATCTGCTCACCACTTATCTGCTTGGAGAAGGTACAGGTTCAGGGGCTGAGATCACAGGGCCTATGTGTTCCAGCTGGGTGTGCACAAGTCATCTCTTTAAACTGAGAAGTCCAAGGTGGGATGAGCTACAGAGTAGAGGTGACAATTTTCCTTACATTAATGTAATGATAATGATAATGTAATGATAAACATTAATGTACTTACACCCAATGATTCATATATCTTCACTTTGACAAGTGTTAGCTTGGGGAAGTGTTATTTGGTCTTGGAATGTTTGTTGGTGACTAGTAAGAGTTGAATTGAGTCCCCAAAATGTCAAGTTCTACTAAACAGTATCTCTGAAATAAGGTCTTATTTGGAATAAACTTGCAGATAATTTGTTACACAAAGATAAGAATGGACACTAATATAATGTGATGGTGTTTTTACTAAAAAATGAGAACTTTAAACACTGAACACAATACATATGTTCTCTCTCTCTCTATCTCTCTCTCTCTCAAACACACACACACACACACACACACACACACACAGTGTGAGAAACATGTAAAGATAATAAAGGCAGAGGTAATGCTTCCAGACAGAGTCAGGAGTCAACCCCCCCTAGCCCTAGTACTCTATCTACCAGAAACATGATGCAATGACTTTTTGTGGTTTAAACTAACTAGCAAGCCACGACCCTGACCTAATTTTTAGCAGAAATAATAAATATAAATATCTTGGAGCAATAGTTACTACCAGTGAAAATGATCTATGATATCTCTCAGAATATAGGAAAGCAAAGGCCAAAATTCTGTGTTTCATTTGAAAATGAAATCAAAATTATAATTGTGAGGGCTAACAACTATTCCATCTTTCTTAGCTGGGGTTACCTTGCTATGATGAAATGGCATGACCAAGGCAGTTTATAAAAGGAAATGTTTAATTATGGGCTTGTTTACAGTTTCAGAGCGTTAGTCCATGATCACCATGGTGGGGAGCATAATGGCAGGCAGGCAGCTATGGTGCTAGAGAAGTAGCTGAGAGTTCACAACTGATCAGCAAGTTACAGGCCGAGAGAGGCTGGATTTGGTGGGGGCTTTTGCAAGCTCAAAGCCCACTCCCAGTGACAAACTTTCTCCAAGGCCATACATACCCAAATAAAGCTACACCTCCTAAGATTTTCCAAATAGTTCCACTAAATATGGATCAAGCATTCAAACATATGAGCCCATGGGACCATTCTCTTTCAAACCACTACACCATCCTGATTTCTTACGAATATAGTCTTAGTAATGACTTAACATTTCAGAAAGCAGATCATGTAAGGAATATACTCACTATAAATGTTACAAATATGGTAGGAATGGTATCTTTCTTGTTGAGAAGATCTTAAGTTTAATTAGAGAACTGTTGGTTATCATCAAGGGATATGTGTCACAACTTTACATTTTAAGGTTATTTTGCTGTTCTAGTCACTGATATGGTTTACAAGTGTCATATCTGGGTGGGACCATTGGCTACATTCCTCTTTTGGAAACTTGCATGGTGAATTATGGTACTAGAAATTTATCTAACTACTACTGCTAATGAAATTATGGTTATGGGAGAAAAAATCTACAACCACTACTTTACTAAACCTGTTTAGTAAACTCTAATAGCAATATATAAACATTTGTCATTATAGCCACATATAAAGATTAAAAAACTCTTTGTCAAGGAAACTTCTATTTGAAACATACAGAGACAACTACAGAAAGTCACAACCAAAATGTAGAGTTGTGGAACTCCATCCTAATGGACCTATCTATCACACACTCCCACACCTAAGGCTCAGGGAAAGGGCCTGAGGATCAGAAAGCCGTGAGTTTGTGTCTCACAGTAATAGCAGAAGCTGCACTAATTAAGTCTCACCAATATGAATGGTCAAACTTGAACTGAAGAAGATAATATCAATGTGCTAAACCAAATGGAGAAAAGCCCACGAAGCCTCAGTCCTACACAAAGAACTATAGGCAACTGAGGAAAACTGCTAGCTTGAGAACAGTCTTCCCCAATGAAGAACATAACATTTGGATTTGTAAGCTTTGCATCTACGTTCATAAATGATATTGATCTATAATTCATGCTGTTTCTTTCTAAACATAGCTTATTTAGCCTTTATGGTGCTTCTTGTATGCAAATAATCAGCCTTGAAACATACATACAAATCCAATTCAAGATCACATTAAAAAGATTAATCAACAAATATTAACAATTAATCACCATATATATTAACAATTAGTGAAAAAGAGGTCATGAGTTTGCAGGAGAGTGGGAGGAGTATAAGGGAAGCTCTAGAGGGAAGGAAGGGAAGGGAAAATGTTATGACTGAAGTCTAATATCAAAAAGTAAAAAAATTCAGAAAAGTAAGGAGGAGAAGAGGAGAAGTAAAAGATGAAGCAGATAAGATCCAAGTTATCCCTCTAGCAGATAGGAATTGCATCTCTGAGCTCTTGGGCTAAGCCACATATTTGCTTCTGTAGGTCTGTCAGTCCCTTGCCCTGTGCAACCTTTCTGGTCCAGGTCAAGTTGGGAGCTGCATAAGAGTGTTTTCTTGGATATTACCCAAGCAATTTCACAGTGTCTTTAAGGCTGGCTGTCACCTCTTGTTATACTAGTTGTTAGTGAATTGAAGTTACCATAATCTCTCTAAGCAATAATCAGCACTGACCTGCTTACTTCTTCCTGACTTGATATTAACAGAGTTTGGCAAATATAAAAAACAGAACCAAATTTCCACAATATGGAGGCAGACTAGAATCACATATCAGGCATACAACCAACAAACAAAATTCACACAACCAGGTCCCATCACAAACCACCAAGAATATGATAGAACAAGACAATACATTGCATTTAAAGACCACCAGTCCTTTATAAATGTTCTCAAATGGAAGTTACTTGGATGAAATGGAGGACACAGAATGTATAAGAACAAATACAACATGATTAAATAACTTGTGGAATTCAATGATGACATAAGAAAAAAACCCTGCATGAACTTGAAGAAGATAGAAAAAAAAAAAAAAAAAAAAAAAAGCCAACGAAATTCAAAGAAACAGTTGGATTTGTTGATGTATATGATATATATGAACTACCATAGTCAAATCAACCTGAAACAATTTAAATAGACCCATAATCCTTTGTGAAATAGAATTAGTAATGAAAAAGATCTCAGAACTGAAAAGGCCCAGGACCAGATTGATTCAGGGCATAACTACCAGACTTTCAAAGAACTGACACTAATATCTCTGAATTTGTTCATCAAAATAGAATCTTAAGGAACATTTCCAATTTCTCTTTGTGAATCTACTACTACCAGTGTTTCCCTGATACCCAAACAATATATATAGAGCCACTAAACAATGAAAATTATAGACCAATATAATTTATGAACATAGATGCAAAAATACTCAATAAAATACTTACAAAGTGAATTCAAGAGCATATTAAAAAAAGATTAATTACAATGATCAAATAGACTCATCCCAGAGATGCAGTGATACTGCAACATATATACATAGATAAATGTAATCCACCACATAAACAGGCTGAAAGACAAAAAACAGTATGGCCATCTCATTAGATGCAGAAAAGACCTTTGATAAAACCGAACACATCTTTATGATAAAAGTTCTGGAGAGATTAAGGTTATAAGGAACATACCTAAACACAATTTGCAGCAAGGCCAATATTAACTTAAATGGAAACACAAGCATTTCCACTAAAGTCAGAAACAAGTCAAAGATGTTCACTCTCTCCACACCTATTCAATATTAAATAGGGAGGGGATAGACGAGAAGGGTAAATGAGGGAATATGGAGAGGCATAACAAATACTAAAGTCCATTTGAGAAGAAATATGGAAACCTGCTACTATAGAAGTTTCCTACAAAATATACATATTAAAATAAGTCACTGAATACTAAGGGAAGAAAATAATTCAATTAGACAATTTATACCATGAAGTAAAACCTCCAGTGCCAGGAATGGTTTTACAACTTTTGAGCCATTGGCTAATGTGGCTCCATGGAAATCTCCCAACTTCACAGGCTGTTGCCAGGAAAATTGGTCACCTTCCAAAACCTGATGGTAAATCCCTGTTGCTGAAAACAACACATAAATATGTCACTGAGAATGGAGAAGTTGAACTAACTGGAAGTTTCACTGCCTACTGAGTTGTTACTCATTTTACTGGGAGATACTCTATACAAATACTAGAGGACAAAGGTCACCATCAGTATTTCCCATCTATAAACTTTATGATTTACAATAGTGACCTGACTGTAGGATACAATGGTGTAATAATGGCACACATGGTATTGGAATAACCATCCACTCTCTGATGGCACTTAAAGCCAACTCCATGAGATGGAACTCATACCTGACAGTGCTAACTTGGCCAAGAACCTGAGACTAGATGGATCATGGGCTTAGAGGAAAACCAAATATTATTATTTTTCTAAAGGAACATAGCAACAAAATAACACCTAATGACACACTGCTATATAGATTAATGTCTCATTTAGGTTCATCATAGAAGCTTCAGAGAACTACAACTAGATAATTTGCAGAGATTGAGATACTTTGGAACATAGTCTTTCCCTCTAGGCTCAGCGTTTGTGCAGAACAGGAAGTGGAAAGATTTTAAGGGCCATAGAAGATGCATGTTTCCAAGAAAACAGTGTCTTCCAAACACAACAAGATTGATACACATATGCACCCAGGAGAACTTGGCAGCATACATAAGGCCTACTCAAGTTCAAGCCAAATGTGGTCCCAACACTGAGATAGCCAATGCATATTAAATGTTTAACCCACTCCCCAGGCTAAGAGGCATGTTGCTTAACAGGAGGATGTTTGAGGCCTGTTCTTGGTTTAGTTATAGGTCAGAAGAGAATAAGGATCCAGTGATCTTGAGGAGATCATGGGAACAATTGGGGTTTCCTGATGGGAGATGTCATTCTGTATATGTTTCTCATACTGGTTAATAATAAAGCACTGTTGGCCAATAGGAAAGGAAGATAGGAGGGACTAGGAGACAAGGAGGAAATAGGAAGTAGTAAGGAGGAGTCAAGATGGAGAGTCTGAAGAAAGCAGTATGCCGCTGGCTCCCCGGTAAGAGAAATACATAGATCAGCAGAAATGGGTTAATAATTAAGGCAGAGCTAGCCGATAAGAAACAAGTAACTGGGCCAACAGCATAGTATCAAATACAGAATCTCTGTGTATTATTTGGGGCTGGCGCAGCAGCAGGACTAGACCTGGCGGCGGGAGGAAAAACCCATACTCCTTACAGTTTCCTGCAAGAAGGGATAGAGTTTCCTAAGGAACTGACCATTCTTAAATAAAATTTGGCTTAGAAAAGTATATGAGAGAGGAATAACTGAATCCTGTGGTTTGTACTCTAACAAATAAAGCTTGCCTGAAGATCAGAGGGTGAAGCAAGCCAAGAGTTATCCTTAGAGGTCTGGAGGTCTTTACAGACAGACAGTAAGTGATATGGCTGGGCAGAGAGAAGAATATAAAGCAGGAGGAACCAGGAGCTCGGCCTCTTTTTGGTCTGAAGATTTTGTAGAGATGAGAACTCTAGTGGCTGGATGCTCTGTTTCTCTTGATTTTTTAAGCTTTAGCCCTCTAATATCTGACTCTGGGTTTTTAGTATTAAGACCAATTAGAATTTATGCTACAGAATCATGAAAATAAAATAATGTCATTTATATAATTGTACATGAAATTAGATACCTCTGCTAATAGAATATACTATTCAGGACAAAGGGGTTCCTTCCTGAATTTTATTTACATTTTCCTGAACTCTATGGAGATAATACAATATTGTGAAGGCAACTGTAAGTCCCTAAGATGATCAACCTAAAAATGTGATGCATCACCCTATTCACAGACTACCTTTTTTTTTTTTTTTTTTTTTTTTTTTACTTCATGGATGTTCAGTAATTCTCAACTTCTTTTGTCTTTATTGTATTCCTAAGAGTACACATGCACACACACTACATATTATACATGTACATATATCTATATATTTATGTACATATACAGTGTATTTCCCCATGTCCTTTTCATCATGAAATGTCAATTTCCCAGATACACAGTGATCTTCTTAGGTTCCCTTTATATAGTATGATTAATGCAAAATAAGAGTTAGATTCTTATTTTACCATTAAAGAACCAGTTCTCACCCTTTGATTTGCAAACCACTAACCCCTGTAGAAAATGCTTAGGTTAGGCTAATAGAGAAATAAACCAATCTAAGAATTGGGAGAGAAATAAAAGCAATAAAGGTTATTATAAAACATATTTCATAATAGTGATGCTAGTCTAGCATCTCTCATCTTAAGAATTACATTATTACATTAAGTTCAACAAACTGGTCTTAGATCTAGACATAGTTTTGGGGTCTATGTTCTGAAAGTGGTGGGACTGTGTAGTATATACACAGAGTACTTTGAATGTATAATATCTATTTCCTAAATACAATTTGTGATGGACAATTGTTTTATTGTTTTTTCTTCTGATTAAAAGAATCAATTAGGGGCTGGAGAGGTGGTTTTGTGTTTAATAGCACTTAATGCTCTTCCAGAGGACTTAGGTTGGATTCACAGGTCTCATGTCACAGCTCACAACTGTCTGTAATTCCAATTCCAGAGGATCGGATCCTTTCTTTGGCCTCCACGGGCACCCAGCACACACATACTCGACAGATACACACATGCATTCAGAACACCCGCACATATAAAAATAAATTCTGTAAAGACTTAAAAAAATTAATCATAAAATAAGAAATCCATCTCATTACAAAAGGAAGACTTCTCCAGATGCTAGCATTAAAGAATTAAAGGGGCCTTAGTAGATATCACCATATTCAGACATCTTGGATTTAGGCACATGTGGAAGGTGACTGCTCTTGGCTATGTTGACTGTATCTGTTCAGCCATTCAGGTAGGAATAAGCAGACAGGGCCAATGCATAGTATGTGCCACCAGGAATAGACCTGGTGTCAGTGGGTGAGTTCCTGGAAGTTACCTGACTGGACTAAGGCATAGGATGAGCACCTCAGATGAGATCTGGATGTTACATTTCTGTAATTTAATTGTAGAGTCAAGATTTGAACACATCTGATGAAAGGCAACTGATTTGTCAAACAACAAAGTAATTTTCTCTTTCCAAATTGTCATTCTATTTTAAAGCCATTCTATTAACAAATTAAACACTCCATAATTGCTTTGTTCCCAAAGTGTGGGAACATACCACTTGCAAAGGTGGTTGTTGTTATTTTGAAGTTTTATTCACAGATGTCTATTAGTTTCTACAATTGTTTTATAGAGAACATAAAATTAAAGTTTTGAAGAATTCCCACATCCTGAAATGTCCAACAGTGAGATAATGTGAAAAATGAAAACTGTTTTAAGAATCAAGTGTAGAGAGGGAACACATCATAATTTTCTGAGTGTGTAAAAGGAAATTGAGGCTCCTGGTTTGCAAAGTTCACTTGGGAAGAGCTTTTGATGTCCTTGGAACTCTACAACATGATGCGACCTTCAGGACTGGTATTGAAAAGGAAACTTGATCTTTGCTTCTGGATGTACATTTTACTGTACTGACACAATATGCAAATTATATATCTAAAGGGTACATGTAACAAGGGTGGCATTCTGCATACATTATCCCTTCATGCCAGCCCAAATAGGCAGATATAGTGATCCTCCCTTTGTCAGTAAAGTGAGGTCGAATACAGGATGGTCTACAAAACTACAGAAAGATCGGAAAACAGAGATACCTGCTTTGTCTGGAGAATCCTCTCATCCTTCTCTCCTCTCCTCTTCAGTGTTTTAAACCAGAATCAAGACTACAGAGAAGACAAGGTCTGCAGTGAATCATTCATACGCCAGGCATGGATTTCCGTTCTCTCATCTGGAGAAAGCTGTTTCTATACCACATCTCAAAACAAAGCCATTTTAATAATAAAAATGATTGGGAATGAAAAGTAAGAGACTATTATCAAGTTGGAATGTGGAGCACACTGTGGGAGTAAATGTGGACTTTTCACCAACCTGTCTTCATGATCTGGGACAAATGAGGAAGGAAGACAGTCAGATTATTACGCAGCATGCTTCAAGGTGCTGATGCTGTCCTGGCACCACATGAAGAACGGATGAAGTTGCACTGGGGAATGTTGCTATGCACAGTTCTGCATACAACACTGTCAAAGGACATTGAAGGAACACACATCAGAGAACAATCAAAATGACTCAAGTGCTAAGTCATGACAAAGAATTAGCCAGGCTTGGCCTGAGTCCTACAGACAAAAGATGTTCCAGAATACTACTGAGGAAATGGGATCCAGAAGGGAGAAGGATAGGTTATTGCCAATAATGTCCTCATCATGGCAGTTCAGGGTTATGTTAGTAATGGGGAAAACTGTTAGTCATTAGAGTAAAAATTAAAAGGTTAAGCAGCATATCCCAATCAAATGTCAAACATGGCTAAAAAATCATCATCATTATTAGATCATCAACAATATGAATATAATGATATTAAAAATAGATCCAGGGCTATGAGACAGTACAGTCAATAAGGTGCTTTCTGTACAAGTATGAGTTCAATTTCTAGAACCCCATACAAAGTTGAGAATGGTGGAATGCACTTAAAAATCTTAGCATAGAGGCAGTAGAGGCAGGGGGATTCCTGGAATTCACTGACCAGCTACTTAGATAACTAAGCAAGTTCCAGGCTCAAAAAGCAAGACATACAGCTCCAAAGGAATGATATCTGAGGTTTATACCTGACTCCCTGACTTCTGCAAGGAAAATAAACATGAGCACATATATACACACACCCACATCCACACCTACTCTCTCTCTCTCTCTCTCTCTTTCTCTCTCTCTCTCTCTCTCTCTCTCTCTCTCTCTCTCTCACACACACACACACACACAGACACAAACACACAGAGGAAAGCTTTCACAAAAACAAATGACAATGACCCAATTTTTTAAAAAAATTGGCTGTGGATATGAATAGACATTTCTCAAAAGGAGACATAAAAATGGCTAATAAACATCACAGGAAGTATGCAACATCTTTAGAAGTTAGGGAAATGCAAAATACAATAATTTTGAGTTTTCATCTTACTCCAGTCTAAATGACTAAGTTCAAGAAAACTTTGGGTCGTGGTGGTGCATGCCTTTAGTCCCAGCACTCAGGAGGCAGAGGCAGGAGGATCTCTGTGAGTTCAAGACCAGCATGGTCTATAAGAGCTAGCTCCAAGACAGTCTCCAAAGCCACAGAGAAACCCTGTCTCGAATAACAAACAAACAAAAAATAACAACAGGAAAAACAAAACAAAACCAACCAAACAGAAAGAAAACAATGGACAAAAAATGCTGGTGAGATTATGGTGAGGAAGGGGCCTCATTTGCCTTTGCTGGAATTGGAAATGGGGTCAGCCACTTTGGAAACTGGGGAAAACTCCCATGAAGCTAAAAGAACATTACCGTTTGACTCGGCTATGCCACTTCTTGGCATGTATCATAGGACTAGACATCTTACTCCACAGATAGTTGTTTGGTTGTGTTCATTTTTGCTGTATTCACAATAGCAGGAAATTAAAACAACCTAATGCCTTCAACTGATGAATGGATACTAGAAATGTAGTACACATATACACAATAGAATACTATCCAGACGTTAAGAAAAAGAAATCATGATATTTGCAGATAACTGGATAGCACTAGGAATATAATGAGAAAGCTAACCTAGAACCTGAAAGACATAAACTTCCTGTTCTCTCATACTTATGGTTCCCTGATACAACTCTTCAGATATGTACGAATAATGTGGGCTGACTACAAAATCCAGGAAAGTGAAAAAGGACCATGTTGGTAGGACCGTGGTGGTGGTAGGAACTGTAGAAATGGAAATAAGTAACAGGATACAGGTGATATGAGGGGGGAAATGGGAATGCCAGGGGCAGAGCTTTAACTGGGGAAGGAGGAGGACAATATGGAGGAAGAGTTATGGAAGAGGGATAAATAACAGCATGCTTGAGGAACCCATAGGGAATCATATTATTCTATATTTGTCAAAATTACAGGTATATGTGCTATATTTACCCATGTACATGCATGTATACACACATACATACATACCTACATACATACAGTTTAAATGAAGTCACACCACACATATGGTGATAATGCTCCCTCCAACAATAGAATATCTAACAAAACTGGCAGTACTAGGCATCAGTAATCTCCTTTTGAATTGTTGGTCAGCTGACTTGATGCAAGTTCTGAACAATGTAGTCATTGCTATAGCCCTTGACTGATTCCTAGAAGTTGAAGTTAAGTTCTTCTGGCTGAAGACACCATGAAGTTGAGACAGGACTTGGAAGAAACTGGCTCTGTCTTGCCTGGAAACCTCCCTTTTTAAGGACTTGCCCTTGAGTTATTGAAAGAACTGTGAAAGCTCCTATGGTGGATGAATGGGATATAACTCAGTTCCATCATTTGAATATTTCACTCCAATTTGTTGGTACTGTTTGGGGAGGCTGAGAAGGTATGGCCCTGTTAGAGGAACTTTGTCACTGAAAACAGACTTGGAGATTTCAAAAGTCACATTCCATTGCTAATTAGTTTTCTCTGCTTCCTGTTTGTGCTTTGAGATGTGAGCTCTCAGCTACTCCTGCAGCCATGCCTGCCATCTGTTGTATCTACCATTATGGATCCTAACCCTTGGAACCAAATAAGTCTTTTTCCCCCTATATATTGCCTTGCCTATGGAGTTTTATCATAGCAATAAAAAAGTAACTAAGAGTTTGAACCAGAAATGGACTTTTGCTGTGATAGACTTGATCTTGTAGTTCTTTTTCTTTCTTTTCTTCTTTCTTCCTTCCTATCTTTCTTTCTCATTCTTTTATTTTCCTTTGAAGGAATGAGGGAAACCTTGCAACTTTAGACTATAAAAACAGCTGAAGGGTATAGCCAGGGATCAATGGCCCATTCCCTATTTTTTTTAAACATGGAAACAAAGCTGATATTTATTGATAGTTTCTTAATAATTACATAAAGTTAAGTGATGGAGAATGTTCTTCTGTATGTATGTTTGTCTTATTGGTTGATGAATAAAACACTGTTTGGCCAGGCAGGAAGTGACGTAGCATGGCATATACTGCCACTAGCTAACCATAGAGGTCTGGAAGTCTGTACAAACAGGCAGGAAGTGATGTAGCTGGGCAGAATCAGAATATAAGCAGGGACAAACAGGAAATCCCTCCCTTCTCTGCAGAGATGTAGCAGCAAAAGAGATGAAGGTTTGTCATTCCTGGTAAGCAAAGACCACGTGGAGAGGAAATGCTAGTAACTGGCCAACAACTGGCTGACAGGGTTGTGGGACAGGGTTGTGCTTATAACAGTTATGCACAAAAAAGCAACCTTAGCAAAATATTTAAACATTTACAATAGCCCTGGTCGTCAGCTATTCTACATTTTGTGACATTTCTTTATCTCTAGAGGTCTCAGCATGTCAATGGACCATTCTGGTAGAAGACTCAAAGATAGTACTGAGAATAATACAGTGAAGGCCAAGTTCAAGAAGAGAACAACTTTGGAAATTGGGCTGGAGATTGTTTTGTAATATGTGGCTGCTTTTCTGTCCATGTTCTAAGAGCATGCCTGAAGCTAAATTTAAAAATAATAATAATTTTTAAAAAGTGGAGTGGTAGTAGCAAATGTCTATAATCCCAACACTTGGGAGGCAGAGCCAGGTGGATCTGAGTTTAAGGCCAGCTTGGTCTGCAAAGTGAATTCCAGGACAGCTAGGGCTGTATTGAGAAACCATGTCTCAAAAATCAAAAACAAAATAGTGACTGATTTCTTGAAGGAGATTTCAGTGGAGCCAAATAATGATGTCATTGTGTGGTTTTTATTAATAATCACTCTTTTGTAAATCTACAATGGAAAAGAGCATGAGTGGCAGAAAGAAATAAAAAATGTACATTTTGGAAAGGAAAAGGAGCACTCCAGTGGACATGCCAATGTTGACAGGGAAAATCTCCAAGCATTTACCTTTAGAAGAAGACCTATAGGCAGTTAATGATTGCTGGGAGAGGGAGAACCAGTTTCCCCCTAAGATTAGCCTCCTAACTGGTTATCTGATAGCAAGTGATCAGTCCTACAGTCATATGTACACACACACACACACACACACACACACACACACACACCATTTATAAATTATACTAAATAATGAGAAAATGTTTTTAATCTTATTTTATATTTCATATATGTATTCTATATTACTTGCAGCATTTTCTTTTCTCCCTTCCTTCATCTCTCCTGTCCCTTTATCCTCTTCTTCCTCTCAAATTTATGGTATCTTTCCTTTATTATTGCTACACAAATGCACATACGCACATTTACACACATATACACACATATGTGAATAAATATGTTAATACAACCTAATGAATTTAGTATTGCTCATATATGTGTGTGTGTGTGTCTGTGTGTGTGTGTGTGTATGTGTGTAGTTTCCCCCCCCCCCCAAACAGGGTTTTTCTGTATAGGCTTGGCTGACCTGGAAGTAGCAATTTCCTGAAGACTGCTGTCCTGCCCACTACTCAGCCTCATTTATATCATATCCTAAAATAAGTTTCATAGCTGTGTGGATCATTATATTTCAACATTTGGTAAAGAATGTGTGGCTTCTGCTGCACAAGTGTGATGCTGGGTCAAGCTGGAGAACTGCAAGATAAAAAATAGAACTCCTTAAACAAGCCATGCCTGTAAAGTCTAATTGATTAGAAATCCAGAAATATGGAGAGGTTGGAATTTTTCAGGGGCAGAGCTTAATTACAACTTATTATTTTTACAATTACAATCACAATTTTGGGGCTATATTTAGCTCCCTAAGCAGCCATTTCTTGCTCATCTGTGTTGAACCTAAACTTAGATCCTGTGACTAATAGATAAAAGCTCCTTTGGTGTGTACTACTGTAACAAAATGCTAGTTTTTCACTAATCAAAGGGCTAAGAATGCCATCTAAGACCTGCAATGGATTCCCTGTCTTACTGTAGTTTGCCTACCATCATGCATTTAAAGGGTACCTTGATTTATGACCTTACTTTTCCATTACTAGACAGAATTCATAAAATTATTAGATAATTGGAACATGAAATTTAAATTGACATAATTTGTGACCCCCATATCATTGGGATACTCATTTGTTCAGGGTAATATTTAGCTCCATAATAAGCTAGCCTTTACTCCTTCTAACTTAACTTTTTATTGGTTTTCTGTGGATTTCACATCATATAGCTAGATCCCATCCATCTCCCCATCTCCTTGCATCCTCCCTCTACCCTAGCAACATCCACTGCAAGACAAAATAAAATTAAACTTTATAAAAAGAAATCCCACTGTGAAAGGTGTAGTGTAATACAGTGAGCCACACAGTATGCCCTTTTAGTCCGTACATCTTTACTGGCTAGTGTTGATTTCAGAGCCATAGGTCTGCTTCGAGACCTTTGGCTTCTGTGGCACTATGCATATTTGGCCATCACTGGGACTCCTCCTGGATATCCTGTTGTTGTCTTGTGTTGTGAAGATCCTGCAGCTTTGAGTCTGCAGGACTAGCTCCTGTGTATGCTCCAGCAGATGATAGACAGAGAGACGTTGAGATGGGCTAACTCACAGCCCTGGTCCTGGTCCTGAGTGGTTGCTGGGTTGGTCTGCATGCCTCATCCTCATTATTGGAGTGAGCTGTGCTTCATTGCCCAGCCTAGCTGACTCCATGCAGCAAGGGATTGAGCTTGTTTTCCTGCTCTCAGACATTCGAGGAGGTCAGTTCTTTCAAACTTATACCACTACCAGTAGCTCTACTATGTTGCTCAGGTGTGGGCCCACTTTCCCAAGCTGGTGAGAGGCAGGGCCAGCTCTTTCTCTCTCTGGTAACCTCTGGGCCTTTTCTTCCACCTGTCACAGGCAGCAAGGAGCCATCTTTCACTCACCCACATTACCCATGGAAGATCAGGGAGCAGGACCAGACATAGTCTTTGGCAGCGCCCAGGCCCTGAAATTACCATGGCCTCGGGTGACAAGCAGGTCACCTACCTCAGCCCAGTTCTCATTGCCTTCACCTTTTCAGATCTGCCTGTCTTCACAGTAGATGAACTATTCTGTCTCTCTATTGTTCATACCTTGTCATATATTGGCTAACCATAATAGTACCTAACAGTGCCATTTGTTTTCTCCCCGACCAGTGCTCCTCAGGTCAGGCAAGTTTGATTCTCCCACTCTTGCCCTAATGGAGCTTGGCAAGCTCATGTTTTCTCTTACCTGTTCAGTCTTACTCTGCCTCTTACTCCTTAAAAAATAAAATAAAATTAACTTACAGGGGCTGAGGAGATGACTCAGTAGTTAAGAGAACTTGCTACTTTTGGAGAGGACTTTGTTTAGTTCCCAGAACCTGTGTTAAATGACCCACACACATCTATAATTCTAGTTCTAGAAGATATATCACCACCTTCTGGCCTCTGTTGTCAATATAGCACATCTTGCACATACAGCAAACAGGCACATATGAAAAACAAAAATAAATAAGAATTAATTAAGTCACGTAGATCTTGATTCTGGAAGCAACACAGGAATTTAAGGTGCATGTAAGTGATAGAAGATTATTATTGGATGAGAGGTGTGCTTCTAGTATCCTTGCTAAGGAAATTCCAGTCATGGTCAGTGATATGACAATCAGTAACTCATGTTAGACAGATGCATTATCTTTTTCCTCTTAAGACACAGCATAATGAGAAACAGATTTTATCTTTTATAGTTCCCCTTTTCATTTCATTTCTATATGCTGTCAACAGAGACAGAAAAGGATGTCGGGACTTTTCTTCACCTTTCCCCCAGAATTAAGGCTGACTTCTTTATTCTACATCTTGCTGCAGACTGTACCGGTCTAATGGTGACTTTATTTGCCCCTTTCCCTCAGTAACTGTGAATCTCTGCTTCCTATCCTCTTATTTGAAATGGAACACCCATATCCCAGGTTTGGGTTCCTTAAATCCAAGTTCCTAGTCAAGAGTGTCAAAGTGTAATGAGCAATGAAAATCAAAAGCACTGTAATGCTGGGCTACACACATCCTTCTGCAGAACATAATTTACAGTTTGTTTTTTTTCTCTTTCTCAGGTGTCATATTTTACCATTTGACTTCACTTTAAAAAAATAACGAAGTGGGAATGTGGACAGTTCATAGCAGTCTTAATTTTTCTAATGATTCTCTCAATAATGATAAAATATATATTAATTAAAGCTTTTCATTAAACTTCCATCCTGGGGCACTTTAATAAATGGCCTCTGTTGTTTTTGTTTTAATTTGTGAAACCCAGGGCTTCTTGAATCACAATTCTTAATATTTTTGTAATGATGAGACCACATTAAAATCTTAATTAGTCCCTGAAGCTTTGCAGATATCATTGTATTTTTGTGTCTGATGGGTATAACCAAGTGCTTTTGCAATTATTTTGCTTTGGAATTCTGGTTATTATCTTTGAGGTTAGGCTCTGAGGAATGGAGAACTTGCAAGAAGGGTGACTGTTACAGCCATCATATGTAATTAGTCTCTGTTTTCAGAATAACTTGCATACTAGAATGGGAGAAAAAAAGGTAAACTAAAATAACAATTATTGCCGTACGATCACTCTAATATGAATAAACATTTGACTGCAGAATTGTTTAGAAATGATAAATTGTTGAGGAATGCTATTCATTTTGTTGTAATTGGGTATTTTTTTTTTCAGAAAGGGATGTTATCATTAAGCAGTTCCTACTAAATTATATTCAAAAACCATTAACTATGCAGGAAGGAAGCCTTCATGCTCTAAATATTATTATTATTATTTTATTTTTCAAAATAGTTGAGACTAGTTCTGTCTTCCTGAGGCTGCTGCAATAGAATGCATATTTATGTATCAGTTTGATTCAGTTAATATACCATATTGATCTGCAATTCATTTATCTGGCAAGATGTGTTAGTAGAGTCAATTAGTCTATTTTATAATTTCCACTTTTTTTAAGAACCATAAATCTTGTCTACTTATATGGCAAAGCCAGTTCCAAAAGATCTAGCTAGAAACTGAACAAAGGAAATTTCAAGGATAAGTCCATAGTATCAGTAAGACCCATTCAAACTTTCATAAACTCTCTTCTTTTCACTGAAAAAACTCAAACTACAAGTGGAAAAACCTTCTTGTAACACAAAAGTTATGATCCAAGGAGTGAATGGGCATCTTCCAAACCCCCAGTCTCAACTTAAACTTTTACTAGTGATTCCTATAGTTATTCCAAGAAGTGTTGGCTAAGAGAGTAGCTGTCAATGGGGTTATTGCCAGCACAAGATAAATGTATGATAAGTGACCTAGAACATATAAGAATGGGGCTACTACCATTTTGGGGGCCACTTTATCATCTCAAGCAACTTAAACAGTAGTGGCAGCTTCTGTAAACAAGGGCTTTCCTTCACCCTTCTTTGTGAGTGCTCTCTCTTATGTTTATCTTATATCTATAACAACAATATTAAACCTGACTGAATCTTAGAGCAAGAAGGGAATCTCAGAGCAGAGTGGATGGAATTCTTGGCCAAATGGTACTTAATCTATCAATGCTAAATAAAATCACCTAGAAATGTCTGAGATGAAAATAGTAGACTTAGAGCTTTTGCAGGGGTAGGAGAGAAGTCCCTGTTTCACCAAGAATTGCATCTGATGCCTAGGGTACTGTTTTACAAGCCCAGAATACAACTGTCACTTTCCACATTACCAGTCCCAATCTCTTACCAATATTGTACAGTATGTACACCTTAATGAACACAAATTTGGAGCCATTCTTCTTTGGCTCCAGTGAGTATTGAATGCCTACCATGTGCAGAATCTTACATTATGCTTGGAGCTGTGCAAAGTGTGAAAGTAAACAAGAGCTTGGCCTTCAGAGAAACCTATGTACATATAATACACATACATGTATGCTTTACTTATACATAAAATTATAGTGCACATAACACCTGAGGCTCCATATGGTCCAATCTCTGTGGCGAAACACATAGTGAAATGGCAGTATCTACTGCTTATAAAGAAAAGTATTTCTTGATAATTCCTTCTTTCCCTCAACCCCTATCTTCAGATATGGTCTTACTTTGTAGCCCTGGGTGCTCTGAAGCTTCCTATGTATACCTGGCTGGCCTTGAATTCAGAGGCCTCCTGAGTGTTAGTATTAAATGCATGCTCCACCACCTCCAACTTGATATTGCCTCATTGTAGAATATGTATGTTTCCCCTCTCCTAAAAGTCTCATTTGGAGCAAGCAATTTTCTTCATTTTTATCATCCACGCAACTTCTACGCTATTCTCCTTCTTGTTATCATCTTTCCTTCTAAACATATTTTTCCTTAGTAAAAACAATTATTAGCATACACCTCTTAAAATATTGGTTTTAGATTTCTTTCTGTTTATTTAATGTGTATGTGTGCATACGTGGTGTGTGTGTGTGTGTGTGTGTGTGTGTGTGTGTGTGTGTGTGTGTGTGCTATATGCTTTCAGGAGCCCGAGGCAATCAGAAAAGGGTATTTAGTCCCATGGATTCAGAATTACTATATGCTGTGAGCTAACTTGGGGTTTCTGAGACTCAAAACCATGTGGTCTTATAAGGAGTAAGCACTCTAAATCACTGAGCCATTAGATGTGGCCCTAACCTCTAATCCTTTCATTCAAGGAGCAGAGGTGTATAGACCTTTGTGTTCAGGGCATGCCTAATCCAGACAGTTCCAGACAAGTTAGGACAGAGAATGAGGCCCTTTCTCACTAAATAAATAGGTAGATAAATGAATGAATAAATAAAATCATCCAAGAAATCTTGCTACTAAGCAATTTTTAGGAGTAAGTAGCAAAAATAGCATTTTTGCCTGCTTTGAATTCTGCCAAGAATTTTATGATTTTTTTTTACTTGTCACAAGCAAGTAATATTGAGAAAATGAAATTCTTTGAGACGTTTGCATGGTCAATGAATTAATCTAAAGCATCGTTGTCAAAGATGCCATTACTAGATAATAATTTTGATTACTGATTGCAACATCAAGGTGATTGTGGATGGTCATAGATTTAGGCAGTACTTTTACAACCTCTTCCCTAAAGCTTCATAAGTATAGGAGCAGAGAAAGTTAGGCTTGAGGATTTGAGACGTTTCTGATAGTCTGTGTGCTAAAATGGAGAACACAATACTCCCCTAACAGCTGTAGAAAATTTTTTTTCACATGAAAGAAAATGCCTTTGGGGGAGGGTTGTCTAAATGCCTGTTTGGATAGAGCTGTGATTCTGAATCCTAAACTGCCAAATTGGAGAGACCATCTGCTCTGCATGAGTCAGAGGAAGACTTGGTGATGTTGGAGGCAAATGTGAACAAAAGGTACAAGAGCTGCTGGAAGCTGTGATAAAGGCCCCTTTCGTGACCCTTAAAGTCTCGGGTCATGTTTTATCTCCCTTTAGCCCTTCATACATTTCTTTATCAGGAAAATAAATCGACCATGCCTCATGGACCTTTGGCTTCAAGCAAGAGATGTTGGCTTTTCTTCAAAGACCCAGTGACCCTGATCCAAGAACTATGAAAAATTGGTCTCCAATAATCTCTCTTCTGTGATAAAGACAACATGGGTTTCACCTACTAAATTAATCAGGTGGCCAAAATCCTCATTTGAAACTACTCATGCCTGACATATTAGCTGGCCCTTCTTGTCTCCAAGGTATCTTGAAAATTCTTTGGATGTCAGTTTGTCGTTGTGTGGTTTTGTTGCCCTTAATTGTTTTAAGGATGGTGATTCTTCCTTCTTTCCTTCCTTCCCTCCTTCCTTCCTTCCTTCCTTCCTTCCTTCCTTCCCTCCCTCCTGCCCTCCCTCCCCCTCCCTCCTTCCTTCTTTCCTTCTTTTCTCTATTTTTCTTTTTATTTGAGAATTTTCAAGTCAACTAGATATTTCTTGGGAGTCATTTTGTGACTCCTCTTATAATTAATTTGCCACACTATAGTTTCATCACATGGATTCTCCTATTTCCTGGTAAGACTTGTAAAGAATCTGAAGGATCTTCTGATGAATCTCCTTGCTATGTTAGTACTCTAATGGGCAATCCTGCACACTTTCCCTCTTCCTTGGATCCTTCACAGTATTTAACAAATATTTATTCAGTTGAACTACTGACTGCATTTAAAACTTATGTGTCTTAATCTGTTTTATGTTGCTCATATCACAATACCACAGACTGGGTAAAGTATAAAGAAAATGGATTTCTTTTAGCTCATACTTCTGATTCAATGTTGGGAGTTCCCATCTGGTGATGATCTTCTTGTAGCTAGGGTTCCCAGCTGGCACAGGGCTCCACACAGAGCAGGAAGCATAAGAGAAACATAGCCAAACTAGAGTTGATAGCAGACCTGCTTTTGAGATAATACATTAATCCTTTGAATGATTAATCTATTCAGAAGGGCAGAGCTCTAAAAGCCTCTCAAAGGTTCTACCTATTCCCACATCTTAATATTTCATAACAAGAATTAAATTTCAATGTGAATTTTCAGAAAGGAAAAGCACATTCAAACTGTAATGAACCTTACTTAGAAATTAAGGCTAATCTGTCAAACACATTCTAGTTACACAGAACTGAAAAGCCAAGCTAGTCTTCAATTGCTACAGACTCATTTTAAGCAATCAATGAAGGAATATATTTTATGTGCCAAGTATCCCACACACAATAGCTCATTTAATTGTGTAAATAACTGTAAAGATAAGTACTACCATTATCTTATGGATATGGAACCAGAGGCACAAAAATGTAATGAATTTCTGGTGGATAGGGAGGTAGTAAGTAGCAAAGAATGTTCAAATATTGTATTGTTCATACTTAACCTCTGACTATCAGGCTCTAAATAGTCATGCAAGATACAAACTGATTAATCATTTAAAGTAAACTCTAAGGAAAAAAAATAGGTACATTATCCTCTGTTCGTAATGAAGCCAGAGCTTTCTCAGTCATGCTAAACATTGCTACAAGTATGAAGACAGTGAGAAACCATGGGCACATGAGCAGTTTGTGGATAAGAAGATAATACCCAAATGTTCAGAGTTTGAATGTATATTGAAGATTTAAATAAACATCATTTCAGATGCACAGAAACATCATAGAAGACCTCAGAACTAATGCATATAATTAGTATATGCAATCAAATTGTGGTGTATGTGTATAGATGATCCTCCTAAAAAGCATGACAAGTGACAGTCACTTAGAGTTATTTTCTGACAAAGTAAAATATCACAGTCATTTGTTAATGAGTGATCATTTTACCCTTTATTGCTCAGGTAGTGGTAGTGATCATCCTTAGTAATTTTCAAATAAATATTCTACTGCTTTGTTAAAATATGTATATTTTTCATAGGTTTCATGTCTATAACAAGCTTACTGTATGTTCACTTTGAAACATTAAAAGAAACCTAGTTGATGGAAATTAGCTCATCTTTAGAAGGACAGTTTGCCTCACAAATGACAGTATGTTCATACTATTAAAGTCTACCATTTTCAGATTATTCCTCTAAATATATGAAAATAACAAGCCTTCTATATTCCAAAATATGAAAGAGGATACCAATTGTGAAAAATCATAGAGTAAAATGTTGTTCAAAAGTTTAGCTATCAGTTACAAGATATATCCTGATGTTAGAGATATTAAAAAGTAAAAAAAAAAAAAAAATCGTTGCCTCTTAGAATTGTTAAGCAGTTTCTCCAAATGAAAGTGCAATCCAATACATATTACATTTATTTAGTTAATAAAGCTTAATTTGACTTGTTAAAATTATTTATTTACGTGTGTGTATTTGTGCCAGCATGAGGTTATGTGAAGGTACCCAAGGAAACCAGAAACGGGTTGGATTCTTTGGAATTGAAGTTACAGGTGATTGTGAGATCCCACTGTGGGTGTTGGAAACTGAACTCAGGTCCTCTATAACATCAGTCAGTATTCTTAACTGATGAACTATCTCTTCAGGCACTTGATTAGTTTTAACAAAGAAGGTAAATGGATGAAGTAGTAGACATCAAGTCTTGACAACCAATTAACTTAATGTGGGGGAAAGTCTGACATAGATAGAAAGAAGAAAATTATATTTGGCACTTTAACATTGGATAACTATGTTTTATAAACAAAAACGTGTTTATGTAGATCTGAAGATCTTTATTGCTATAGGGCATTAATGTAATTTAACTTATGCAGTAAAATATAAAACAAAGCAATAATTGTTAAGTGATCTATGCATCTATCCCATGAATAGGCAAGACCACAATTTGTGAATACTTAATTTCGGATCCATGACAATTTAATCTTGTTTATTCTATCCAATAGTTGTTGCCTTCCTAGAAACATATTTATAAGTGTATCCAACCTCATAGTGTATAAATTACCTTCCAGAAGAAAATTAAAATCTTTCAAAACAACAAACTTTTTGAGGTCACCAAGGTACTATTGAGTAAATTATGGTGCTGTAGTCTTAAATGGAACCTAGTATCAGGAAGAGTTTAATGCACCTTTCAAAGATCCTAATTTACTCCCAGGGAGTAACGGACTAGTGGACAGGCCCTGGATGATGAATTGTACTTTGAGATGCATTTCCCAAGTGAGTTGGGCTCAGTGTTGTCTCAATAAAATTAATGCCTTACATTATTTAAACATGTGAAGGCAAGGGTCTAAGTATTTTCAGAAGTCCACCTACCTAAATGCAGCAAAGGGCAAGGCAAACTTGGTAATATAAAACAGGAGATAAAACTGGCAACTGAATGAAAGCATCCTGTGTGCTATTAAGAAGGGCAATTGAACAATGTGAATTCATGATCTGTTCTGAAAGAAAATCACATTCCCTATAATTCCTGGGTGTTCCAGAGAGGTCTTCTCTGAGAATCAAACATGTCCCACCTTGTAGAGTCGATGGTATTTGTCAGCAACAGACTCGTGATAGTATGTCTTCAGGTCAAGCATGCTTAGTGTGAATTCACTAATGATATAGTCACCGTAGAGAAAAACTAAGGCATTTTTACCGTTTGAGAGTTTCCTTTTGTCAATCTTAGTCACTTGTTAAGATCTGCCTGGGGTGTGACATAAGAATCTGGACTCATTCTGAATTGTTGGACCCAGAACTCATAATCCTTATTTCCAAATAGTCAGAAGTAATTGAAAGAGACTAAGCTAACCTTATTATCTCCCTTTAACTTTTACCAATGCCCAACTTTGAAGTTTAATATGATCTTAAAGGCTGTGGAGGACCAAGTGAAATATGGCTCTATGTTAGAAGATTAAGAACCATTTCCATGACAAAAATATTCTGTTACTATTCGACAAATGCTGGGAGTGTCCCACCATATGATAGATTAGTCTTCCCCTATTTTTGTTGGAAACAGTCACATGGGGAGGGGACATGGCATTTGACAATGCCTGGTCATCTATTGATGACCACTTGAAGACCATCAGAATACCAGGCCAAGGCTCTTCAGTCCATCTGGGTATCCTAGTTGAGGGTGATGAGCATAAATGTGAAATAGCTTCTATTATTACAAATTAGAGAGAGGCTGGGTTCCTTTGTTCTACAGAATAACCCACCAAACCATTATTAATAAAACTGCTCCATGCTTGGCACATAAAAAACAAATCTATTTCCAAATCAAACATGGCCTCATTCCTGTCCAAGTCTAGCCAGATCTTGAAGTTAGGTTTATGATTTTACATTTTAAAACTAAATAATAAAACATTAAATGGCCAATAAATTATTGCCCCCATAGGTATGACACACTATAATGTAATTAAAAATTACCTCTTTTCCATAATGAAAATGGGAAGTATGGGGAAATATTTACAATTCTTTATAAATGGTTTGAATTTAAAATTAAACATATTTGAAATTTACAAACCACTGAAAACACACATGTATGTGCAGATAGGTGAAACTTGAACTAGATTTGTAATAACTGGTTCAGGATTGCAATTGTAATATTTAAGGGAATTTAAAAATAGTTCCAAAGTATTTTGTTTTTATAACAAAAGTGAAAAATGGAAATAGAAGTGAATATTAAAATCCTGGTCTCAAGCAAAATTTGTGTTATACTCAGTACATTTAATTTCTGAAGCTATTCTCTTAGCCATGTTTCTAAATAGTTGAATTATTAACTACACTTCATTTCTTCCAAGAATATTGTTGCCTGTTTCCCTCCTAGTAAACTGAGAGTAAACTAAGAAGTGTGGAATGGTTTAGAGAAATAAGATAAGCATATCTCTTATCCTGAACCTCTAAGAGTCTATAAGGCAATGAAACTCCACAGAGATATTTTTATTGGCAAATGATCAATACCAGCTTTTCACTGCTAGAGTCCTGCTAGCCTGAGGTTGACAAGGCAAGTTTCCCTGCAACATCTGTGTGCAAAGGTCTCTGAATGAGGAACTTGCCACATTGTATCTGAAATTCATTAGCCTTAAAGTTCTGACAACAAAGGTCCTAATTTAGGCTACTTTAATTAAACAGAAACTGGTTAATAAATATAGCCTGAGAACATAGGCCATATTCAAAACCAGAAGCTTTTTTGGAGTAGGGGGTAGCTAATAGGCTCTTCCTCCTTTGGCCAAGGCAGACATGGATATCTAGCATTTCATGAAAATTCCACTTTGGTTTCAAATAAATTTCATGGTATACTCTAGATAACTCATATTAATCATAACAAATCAAACACTTTTTTTTCAGGTGAGAAAGTAGAACCATAGAAGCAGGCAAGAAACTTATTGCAGGCATTATTTGTTTATTTTTGTGGCCTTCTGATGTATGTATCTATGGCATGTGATACTTCAGAAGAAGTTGTTACATTCCCATTTGACAGGTTACAAAATTAAGTCTTAAAGAAGCTAAGCAGTGTATGTAACCTTACAGTCATCACTAGCTGGAGATGCACATTCAAGCTGTATGTGCGACCTCACAGCCATCATTAGCTAGAGATGCATACTCTGGTATAACTTTGACCCTTCTTCCCATATGTTCTGTGACCTTACCAAGCCAGAAGACAATGTTATTCTTTCACTAAATTAGTTCCTGGTTGTTGCTAAAATAATCCTTCTTGGGTCAATAGCAGCTATGAATTAGAAAATAAAACAAAAACAAACTCATAAATGATAACTATGCACAACTGACTGACTACCAGGCACCTAGAATAAATGAAATAGTATTAAAGGCATTAAATTAATGAAAAGACTAAAAAAAAAAAAAAAAAAAACCTCAAAACCCAAAAACCAAACCAAAACACTTAAAGGCACTGATGGATTTTAAATTATCCAGTTTGGCTAGTAGAGCAGTTTTTTGTTTTGTTTTGTTTTGTTTTGTTTTGTTTTTGTTTTTGTTTTTGTTTTTGTTTGAAAGACATTCCATTATTCCAGGGCTATTTTTTCCAGGAAAATTAATGTCTTTCTGGACAATGAAAAAAGAGGCATGGAGCCTTAGGTTTGCAAACATCAGTATTATGTGTGTTTGAACCATACATAATGGTTCCAATCTCTAATATTTCCCATCAGCTCAAAAATTTTAATTTCTTAGAAACCTGGGCAACTTGGCTAGGGAATGTATTGCATAGGACAGTGTGACAGAGCAGAATTGGGGCCTCTGCTTGGATGGAGGACTAGGTTTTTCCCATCAGTGACTCAAGCATCTTTTCCCTTTTCCAACTCCTTCTGAGAAAACTGACTTCCCAAGAGGGAAGATTTTCCAATTGAGAAAGTTTTTAGGCTTCTCCTTTCCCAGATAAATCATATTGTGAATTACTTTGTTGAACTGTTGAATTTCTTTCCATTTGTTTTCTATTTAGTTATTATTTCAGTCCTGCTAGGTCGTATATACCCTGCCTTCTAGCAAATGCTTGTCTGTTTTCAGAATAAATACTCAACAGAAGAAAGAAGTTTTAGGAGGAAGGGCAGAGTGAAAAAGAGTCAGATAACTTTAAATTTTATCGTCTACCCAAGACTTATTGAGAGTTAAATCTTTCCTCACATCTCTACTCCCACACCAATATATTACCGAGTTTTTGAAGAAAAAAAAAAGAGGGAAACAGATATGCCTTCCCCTTCTTATCACTATACTCCTGGTTTCAACTGATTTGCAGAATTTAAGTTATTATTCTAAAAACTTCTGCTGCTTGGTCAGTGCACTTTTGGTCAGTGTACTTTGTTATTCTGTTTATGCAGTCTTCAGCATCAGCTTCTAGAGTTTCATATAAGGCTGGAAAATGAATTGCCTAAACAGTGATAGAGCTATCATCTTGGGAAGCATGCCACAGTGGCCAGGAGGATAAGCCACATCCCAATTGGCCTTGTGTTGTCTGCCTCTGGAATCACAGGATCTGGTATACATTGTATAATTTAAAAAAGCTTGTCAATGGTACCAGAGGGCACTATTCAAGGATCCAAAGGAGGGGGATAGCAAACAATCCTACCCAGCTATGACACCTATGAACCACATCAATAACCACCATGGCATGATAACCATAAGGGTGCAATTGTAAGTGGCACAAACTTGGTGGCAACTGACAGCTCATTAATTGGACTTAATACTTGCTCAACAAGAAGGAAACCTTGCTAAAAGTGGAAACCTAGCTAACTGCTCAGTACTAATGAAGTCATGGTTATTTGGGAAAAATCTATAACCACTAACTTACTAAACAAACATAATCCCTTACAACTATCTTTAAACATTTGTTGTTATACCCACAGATAAGTATAGTCTTCATTTCTCATCAAGGCAGCTTCTCTTTGTAGCAGATACAGACCCATTATAGAAAACCACAACCAATTAAAATGTAGAGTTGTAGAGCCCAGTCTCAATGGATACATCTACAGAGCAATCTTGCAGCCAAGGCTCAGGGAACTTTGCAGAAAATGGTGTAGAACAATTGTAAGAGCCAGAGGATCAAGAAGTTTACTGTAAGATTGTATCTTCTAGTAACATCAGATGCTACAGCCATAAACTCTTACTAACATGACAGCCCAAATATGAGCTGAACAATGATGACAGCAATGGGCATGCTGAAGTAGATGCGGGGAAAAATCCATGAAGCTTCAGTCCTACACAAAGAACTACTGGCAACTGAGGAAAGCTGTGAGTGGAAGAGGCAGTCTTCCTCAGGGAAAGGTACACGAGATGGTTGTCCAAAAGTCAACTCTGAAAATATATATACAAGTAACATTGTTTGTTTGATTTATGTTTAGGTATATGTGTGTGTGTGTGTGTGTGTGTGTGTGTGTGTAGGGGGAATCAGTATTTGCGTGTGCATATGTGAATGCAATAACTAATGAGAAAAGACCTTATAAAATTAATGGAGACAGGAGAGATGTATATCGGAGTGTTTTGAGGGAGGGAAGGTAAGAGAGAAATGCTCTCTTAAGTAACCTCTTAAGTAATATTAAAATTTTGACATGATTTTCCATGTCCTGATAGGAATGTATTGCTTTAAACACCACCCTGTATAACAGCCTTATTTCCTAGGCAACTTGCTCACCTCTTCTACATCTCACAGACTGGAAAACATCCTGAGTGCCTAACAACTGGGAAAAATCATGTTTCAATTGGTTAAAGCTGTGTTTTATGCATAAGGAACGCTTTTTTCCTGAAAATTATTTACTTGTGTCATAGAGTTTCCCATTCAAGAAGAAACTAAATATTGTTCCCAATCAAATTATTGAGCAAGAACCACTGCTAACATTTAATGTTTTTCCTTCTAGCCCTTTTCTGCACACTTACATTTGTATTGAGGTCACAAAAGAATGATGCACACATAATTTCTCTCAATTTTCCTCATTTATCTATCAAACTGTTTCTTCATATGTTAAAGTAAGATAATGACTATTTTAAAAGTAGTTGGCTAATTGTGTGTATCTCTCCCTCCTTTCCCCTTCTAGCCCCCCACATACCCCACATACACACACATGCAGAGAGAGAGAGAGAGAGAGAGAGAGAGAGAGAGAGAGAGAGAGAGAGAGAGAGAGAGAGAGAACACAAATGTGGAGGTCGGGTACAGTTGGGGCAGTCATGTCTCTCCTGTCATGTATGTTCTGGGCACAGAATTTAGGTCATCAGGATCCTTGCTAAAAGGTCTTTACTTGTTGAGCCATCTTGCTGAATATGCTCAGACTATTTCTAAGAATAGAGAAGTAAGCAAGTGAGAGCTGCCACAACACAGCTTCTAGCATAATGGAGTATGATGCTCTCATAGTGCAGTGAGCAATTTCTTATAATCTGTGTTTGGTTGCTATATATGTTATAGCTTAGTTAAAAACATTTACTTTATGCCAAAATCACAATTGGAAAAAAAATATTCACAGTGGCCACATAGTATGCCATTAAACATCTCTCCATGATTGATTAGGTCCTCCCCCCTCACTGGATACTTACCTCACTTTCTAGTATGTAATTAATACTGCAGTAAGCTTATTTACATTCACTTATCTTTGTCTCACATTCCCACGGTGCAAGGTTCTAGCAGTAGCACTGATTTGCTGAGAAGTAATATATTCTAATGATGGAGAGGGATTGAGAACACATCATGTACAATTGTCTTATTGCTGTAGTGAGCTAGCGAGACTTCAGATCCTTGTAGCTGCAGCTGCATCAGAGGATCTGACTGAAATTCCAAGCAGAGCCTCACCAGGAAATTGGAGGCTGGATGAGATATTCTTCACCTCTCTCCCAAAGCAAAAAACTGTCTCTTAAATTCAATTGTGATGAACACTGTTGAATAGCAAGAACATAGTCTTGGACCCTCAGAAGTAGAGTTGGATAAGGGACAGTTTTGTTTTTATTTGGAAAGAAGAGCTGATCCTAGAGAAAGTGTCTCCATAGCAGTGTGGACTGGCATGTTCCTCTCATCTTAGTCTCTTTTGTAAATAGAGATAGTAAATCTTAGTGGTCCATGGTTAGGAGTAAATTACATCCATAGAGTGCTTTGGTATGCTATTTTAAAATTAGCAATCAATTTATACCAGCATCAACAAATCATATTTGCTAGCTCAGAAACAAGATGAGGAGCATATGTAGGAAAACAAACAAATAACAACCCCAAACAAACAAAAAAAAAAAAAATAAAAACAAAAACAACAAAAACCGCAAAACCTTTTTCTTGATGCAGCCTGGCTGAACCACACAGCTTCTGCATAATAAAATTTTATCAGATGCTTATAGACTTATTGAGTGAATTTATTTTATGTCTTAAACACTTGGTACAACAACTGAAGAGGTATGATTTGTGTTCAAACTGAATTCATTCAAAGCCGACTAAGTCACTGGACCTCTTCAGCTCATCTCATGATTATTTTCTTTGTGTTCAACTATTATTTATTTCTAAATAAGAAATGTAGACAGTCATGGCAGCTTGTTAGGAGAAAAATTACATCATGTATTTACTCTTAAAAATTGGCAGTGAACATAGGAACCATGTGGGAGGTGATGGGACATGGGCCTAGACATATAAATATAGTAAGTGAAAAATTAAAGGAAACCAGAGCATAGCTTTCTGGAAGAAATATTTCAGACTTTTTTTTAATGTCTCTGATTTCTTAAATTGTCCCTAGTACTAAAGTCATGTGATGATGATGATGATGAACAATAACTAAAACTAGAAACATTTATCAAATACTACAGTTTTATTTTTAGGTGATAATGGTTAAGTGTAGCTACTTGGAAATAAGTTAACCACGTTCTTCAATTTGGAAAGTTAAATACTTGATACTATATTAACAAACTGTGAACTCTTAATCTCCTATTGCCTAAAAGTAAGTGTAGATGCAAAATGATGTTGTTATTGCATTAGGAACAAGGGTTTTCTGTAGGTTACTTTCAAAGAATGACATTGTCATGGCACAATGTGGCTTCAATTGTACTGAGCATTTCACCTTGCCCCTGAGAAGTTTTTAGTATTCATTGTGGGTCTAGTTATGGACAAACAGGGCAAGTGCTTTTTTGGTAAAGGAGGTAAGGCAGTAACTTACAAAGGAATATAACCCATTTAGAACCTAAGGAGCTGGAGACCTACCCACTATTTACCAGTAAGTGACCTTGGGTTTGTGATGAAAGTCTGGTCCTCAGTTGGCTCTTCTGAAGAGCAAAGGACATAACACAGGCACAGAATCGCTTTGAAGTTCCGAGGAAGTGTGCACATAGTGACAGCCACACAGCTGAATCTCAAGTGCCAGTTACTGTATTTATTGTTCTTTGTAAATATTTTGAAAGGTTAAGGGCTATGGAAAAGTGGGAACCACTAAAAAGACAAATTGTCTTTGTGTTGTCCCTAACATAAGTGCTATTGATGAACAAATTCCCTGATGTGACATTAGAGATATAATAGGAAAATAGTCTCCCAATAAAGGTTAAATAAATGTTCTTGCAACAAAATCATCACTTGACTTCTAAAACATTGATGGACTAGAGTTGATTTCTGCAACAATTCAGTTTTGAAGTGTAAGTAGCGGTGATGTTTTCTTTGATCTTGGTAGGAGGCATCCACTATGAGTTCTTGGACAATAGACAGGTAAATCCCAAAGCCACAGCTGCCCTTGGAATCTAAATATTTCACATTTCATCTGTCTTCTCACAAAGCTTCACTGGATCAAACACAGGAGGCAAGGTTGTTTTAAACCCTCTGATCTAGCCAAATTATCTGGAGGCTAAAGAATTCTTTAGTTTGTCAATATAATCTATTGTGGAAGGTGGTAGGGAAAGAAAAAGTAATTACCTTCTCTTGGGGAGGACTTTAATTTTAGCTCCTAGTGTTCACAATTAGATAAACATTACCCAGGAATGTCCTCTCAGCTTTCTCCAGGATCTTCCTTTCTGTTTCCTGGTCCAGACATTCCCACGTGTTCACTATGCTTTACTCTCCCCCCCCCCCCGCCCACCCTGGCTATGCTTGTATCTAGAGTTTTGCAGGGCCTCCACACACCCACCCACCCACACTGAGCATGTCCAGAGCTAAAATGGAGACTTCTATGAGGAGAAATAGAAGTGGTAGCTGATTAAGCTAGAACTTATCATAGAAGACGTTATCTTCAGAGAGGTATAGGATGTGTAAGATTAGGGCCATTGAACTTACAAAACAATGGCTTCATGGCTATTGTGGAGTAGTTATACATGGGGCAGGTACATGTTGTTACAGTAGTTACATGTAGATGTAATTACACATGGGAAAGCTCCTCTGTGGTGTGTGTGTGTGTGTGTGTGCGCATGTGTAATTTTTAAAAATAATTTTTAAATTAAATTTGAAACAAGCTTGTTTTACACGTCATTCCCAGTTCCCATACCCTCTTGTCCTCTCCTGTTCTCCCAAACAACCCCAATCCCATTCCATTTCTGCTCTGGGAGGATGAAGCCTTCCATGGGGAGTCTTCAAAGTCTGTCATATTATTTGGAGCAGGGCCCAGGTCCTCTCCCATGTGTCTAGGCTGAGGGTGTATCTCTCTATGTGGAATGGACTCCCAAAGTCCATTTATATAGTAGAGATAAATACTGACCCACTACCAGAGGCCCCATAGATGGCCAAGTCCTCCCAACTAACACCACATTCAGAAAATCTGGGTCAGTCCTGTGCTGGTTTCGCGGCTATCGGACTGGAGTCCATGAGATCCCCTGTATTCAGATCAGCAGTTTCTGTGGGTTTCTCCAGCCTGGTTTTGACCCCTTTTCTCAGCTCATCACTCCTCCCTATTTGCAACTGGATTCCAAGAATTCTGCTCAGTGTTTAGCTATGGGTGTCTGCTTCTGCCTCCATCAGCTACTACTAGACAAAGGCTCTAGGATGATAAGGTAGTCATCAATCTTATTATCAGGAAAGGGCATTTAAGGTAGTCTCTCCACTATTGCTTAGATTGTTGTTAGTTAGGGTCATCCTTGTAGATATCTGGACATTTCCCTAGTGCCAGATTTCTCTTAAAACCAATAATGGCTCCCTCTATTATGGTATCTCTTTTTTTGCTCTCCTCTATTATTTCCCTGAATCAATCTTCTTGCTCTTTCATGCTCACCTTTCCCCTTCTCTTCCCACTAAATTCCTCTCCTCTCCCCTCCCCTCATGCTCCCAATTTGCTAATGAGGTCATGTTCCTTTCCCCTTCTCCAGGGGACCATGTATGTCTATCTTAGGGTCCTCCTTATTTCCTAGCTTTTCTGGCAGGGTGGACTGGTTGGTAATCCTTTGCTCTATGTCTAAAAACCATATATGAGTGAGTACACACTATGTTTGTCTTTTGTGACTAGGTTACCTCACTCAGAATGGTTTCTTCCAGTTCCATCCATTTGCCTGTGAATTTCAAGATTCCATTGTTTTTTTTTTCCCACTGAGTAGTACTATATTGTGTAATTGTACCACATTTTCTCGAACCATTCTTCAGTTGAGGGGCATTTAGGTTGCTTTCAGGTTCTGGCTATTACAAATAATGCTGCTATGAACATAGTTGAACAGATGTCCTTGTTGTATGAATGTGCATCTTTTGGGTTTATGCCTAAGAGTAGAATTACTGGATCTTGAGGTAGACTGATTCCCATTTTCCTGAGGAACCACCATACTGATTTCCAACGTGGCTGTATGAGTTTGCACTCCTACCACCAGTGGAGGACTGTTCCCCTTACTCCACATCCTCTCAGCATACACTATCTTTGGTGTTTTTGATTTTAGCCATTCTGACATGAGTGAGATGGTATCTCAGAGTTGTTTTGATTTTTATTTCCCTGATGACTAAGGATGCTGAGCACTTTCTTAAGTGTCTTTCAGCCATTTTAGATTCCTCTATTGAGAATTTTCTATTTATTTCTGTACCCCACTTTTTAATTTGATTATTTGGTGCTCTGGTAACTAGCTTGAGTTATTTGTATAGTTTGGAAATCAGCCTTCTGTCAGATGTGGGGTTGGGGAAGATCTTTTACCATCTTTAGGCTGCTATTTTGTCTTGTTGACTGTGTCCTTTGCCTTACAGAAGCTTTTCAATTACAGGAGGTCGCATTTATTAATTGTTGATGTCAGTGTCTGTGCTACTGGTGTTATGTTCAGGAAGCAGTCTCCTGTACCCATTCATTCAGGGGTACCTCCCATGTTCTCTTCTAAGAAGTTCAGTGTGGCTGGATTTATGCTGAGGTCTTTGATCCATTTGGATTTAATTTTTGTGCATGGCCATAGATATGCATCTATCTGCAGTCTTTTACACACTTTTACATAGCATCCAGATATACCAGCACCATGTGTTGAAGATGCTTTCTTTTTTCCATTGTATAATTTTAGTTTCTTTGTCAAAAATCAGGTGTTCATAGGTGTGTGGGTTATTATCAGGGTTTTCAATTTTATCACATTGATCCACCTATTTCTACCCCAATACCAAGTTTTTTTCAGGACTACAACTCTGTAATAGAGCTTGAAGTCAGGGATGGTGGTGCCTCCAGAAGTTCCTTTATTGTGCAGGGTTGTTTTGGCTATCCTGGGTCTTTTGTTTTCCCATATGAAGTTGAATGTTGTTCTTTTAAGGTCTGTGAAGAATTATGCTGGGATTTTGATGGGAATTGCATTGAATGTCTAGATTGCTTTTGGCAAGATTGCCATTTTTACTGTCTTGATCCTACCTATCCAAGAGCACGGGACAGCTTTCCATTTTCTATGGTATCTTATTTATTTCTTAAAGACTCAGAGTTCTTATTTTATAGTTCTTCACTTATTTGGTTAGCATTACCCCAAGATACTTTATGTTGTTTGTGGCTATTGTAGAAGGTGATGTTTCTTGTTTCTCTGATTTTTTTCTCAGCAACTTTACCATCTTTATATAGTAGAATTACTGATTTTTTTTTTGCTCATATTGTACTCTGCCACATTGCTTAAGGTGTTTATCAGCTGTAGGAGTTCCCTAGTGGAATTTTTCGGGTCACTTATGTAAACTATCATATCATCTGCAAATAGTGAGAGTATGATATTTTTCCTTTCCCATTTATATCCCCTTAATCTAGTTTTGTTGTCTTATTTTTGCTCTAGCTAGAACTTCAAGTACAATATTGAAGAGATATGGAGAAAAAGGGGTAGCCTTGTCTTGTTCCTGATATTAGAGGAATCATATTGAGTTTCTCTCCATTTAGTTTGATGTTGTTTGTCAGTTTGCTGTATATTGCTTTTATTATGTTTAGGTATGTTTCTGTTATCCCTGATCTCTCCAAGATCTTAAACATGAGGGGGCATTGGATTTTGTCAAAGGCTTTTTCAGCATCTAGCGAAATGATCATATGTTTTTTCTTTTTAAGTTTTTTATATGGTGGATTACATTGATGTATTTTCCTATGTTGAACCATTACTACATCCCTGGGATGAAGCCTAATTGGTCATGGTGGATGATTTCTTTAATGTGTTCTTGGATTTGATTTGCCAGTATTTTATCGAGTAGTTTTGCATCAAAGTTCATGAGGGATTTCTTAATTGTGTCTTTGTGTGGCTTGGGTACTAAGGTAATTGTAGCCTCATAAAAGAGAGTTTGCCAATGGCCTTTCTGCTTCTATTGTGTGGAACACTTTGAGGAGTATTAGTATTAGCTGTTCTTTTAATTTCTGGTGCAATGTACAGTGTACAATGGTACACTGAAACCATATTTCCCTGAGCCTTGTTTGGTTGGAAGACTTTTGATTGCTGCTTGTATTTCATTAGGCATCATACGTGTATTTACATTGCTTATCTGTTCTTTATTTAATTTTGGTAAGTGATATGTATCCAGAAAATTGTCAATTCCATAGAATTTTTGAATTTTGTGGAGTACAGGTATTCAAAGAATGACCTGAAGATTCTCTGGATTTCCTCAGTGCCCGTTGTTATGTCCCCCTTTTCATTTCTGATCTTGTTAATTTTCATGTTCTTTTTCTGCCTTTTGGTTAGTTTGGATAAAAGGTTTGTCTATCTTCTATCTTATTGATTCTCCCAAAGAACCAACTCTTTGTTACATTGATTCTTTGTATTGTTTTCCTAGTTTCTACTTTATTGATTTAAGCCCTCAATTTGATTATTTCCTGGCATATACTTCTCAGGATGAGTTTGCTTCTTTTTGTTCTAGAGCTTTCAGTTGTGCTATTAATTCCCTAATGTGACTATTCTGTTTCTTCATGTGGGCACCTACTGCTATGAATTTTCCTGTTAGTACTGCTTTCAAAGTGTAACATAAGTTTGGATATGTTTTGTCTTCATTCTCACTGAATTCTAGGAAGTATTTAATTTCATTCTTTATTTCTTCCTTGACCCAGGAATGGTGCAATTCAATTTCCACGAGTCCGTAGGTTTTCTGCAATTTGTTTTTGTTTGTTTGTTTGTTTGTTTGTTTTTTTTTTGAATTCTAACTTTAAAGCATGGTGTCTGATAAGATACAGATGTTTATTCCAATTTTTGGTGCCTATTGAGTTTTGCTATATTGCAGAGTAAGTGTACAATTTTAGAGAAGGTTCTACGTAGCACTGAGAAGAATGTGTATTCTTTTGTGTTTGGATGGAATGTCCTATAAATGTCTGTTAAACCTAACTGGGTCATAACTTCTGTTAGTTCCTTTGTTTCTTTGTTAAGTTTCTGTCTGATGGTACTGTCTAGTGTTGAGATTGGGGGATTGAAATCTCCTACTTTAAGTGTATGGGGTTTTATCTGTGATTTGAGTTTTAGTAATGTTTCTTTTATGTATGTGAGTTCCTTTGTATTTGGGGCATTGATGTTCAGAATTAAGACTTTATCTTGATGGATTTTTCCTGTGATAAAGAAGAAATGACATTCTTCATCTCTTTTGATTTATTTTAGTTTAAAATATAATTTGTTAGATATTGTGGTTGCTACACAAGCTTGTTTCTTGGGTCCATTTGATTGGAAAATCTTTCTCAACCCTTAACTCTGAGGTAACATCTGTCTTTGAAGTTGATGTGTTTCTTGTGTGCAGCAGAAGGATGGATTCTGTCTTCCTATCCATTGTGTTAGTCTGTGTCTTTTTATAGACGAGTTAAGACCATTAATAGTGAGCAATATTAATGACCATTTATTGTTAATTCTTGTTTGTTTTGGATTTGCTGTTGTTATGTATGTATTTCCCATTTTTCTTTTGGCTGTTGGTAAAATAGGATTATCTATTGCCTGAGTTTTTCTGGGTGTAGTTGACTTCCTTGGCTTGGAGTTTTTCTTTCAGAACTTTCTGTAGGACTAGATTAGTTGATAAGTGTTTAAATGGTTTTGTCATGAAATATCTTGGTCTCTCAGTCTATAGTTATTTAAAGCTTTCCTGTGTATAGTAGTCTGGGTTGGCATCCATGGTCTCTTAGTGATGGTAGAATATCTATCCATGTCCTTCTGGCCTTCAGAGTTTCCATGGAGAAATCATGTGTAATTCTGATAGGTTTGCCTTTGCATGTTACTTGGCCTTTTTCCTTTGCTGCTCTTAATATTCTTTCTTTATTCTGTAGTTTGGTGTTTTGAATATTATGTGGCAAGGGGATTTTTTTTTTTGGTGGCCTACTCTATTTGGTGTTTTGTAAGCTTCTTGTACATTCAATGGTATGTCTTTCTTTAGGTTGGGAAAGTTTTCTTTTATAATTTTTTGAATATATTTTCTGAAACTTTGAGTTGGGTTTCTTCACTTTCTTCTATACCTATTATCCTTAGGTTTGGCTTTTTCACATTGTCCCATATTTCCTGAATAATTCGTGTTATGGATTTGTTGAACTTAAGATTTTGTTTGCTCAGTGAATATAGTTCTCCTAGTGTATCTTCAATGACTGAGATTCTGTCTTCCATCTCTTGTATTCTGTTGGTTATGCTTGAATCTGTAATTCTGTAAGCAACCTTTGTATGTCATAGAGACTGAATGAGATTTTGGTTTTTCTTCAAGAAAATAAGGCCAAAGCTAGTATTGCATATTAAGATTTTGTATCCAGATACCAAGCAAGAGGCTTAGGCAAAGCCTGAATTGGAGAAAAAAAATCAGTAATAAGAATTTCTAGTCCCATTGAGTTTTCCCCTGGATATTCCAACTGTTCTGTTTGTCTTTAAAAGCAGTCTTGAATAATTAATTTATCAGTTCTCTCTCCTTTGACAGAATGAAAACTAGTTTTAATTATGTGAATAGAGTAAAAATGGGGCATGGTCCTTGGGAGTTTATGCTCATTTATGAGTGAAAACTCTCCAATAAATCTTATTTTTATTGGTCTCATAACTATATTTCTCTTTGGTTGCTCTTTGGTTTGTATCTTACTATTTACCAATGTGCTAAACCTCTTCCCTCTTTCATCAAAGCTGCCTTTTCCTTTGGATGCAAGTTCTAATGGTTAGGGTTTTTCAAGCACATTTCAGTATTCATGCTACATCCAAGAAAGCCATATTCTTTTAAAAGAAAAAATAGTATCGGGGGCTGGAGAGACATCTCAGTGGTTAAGAGCACTTGCTTCTCCTGAAGAGGATCAAAGCTCAGGCCCCCTCACCCAGAGAGTTCACAACTCCCTCTATCTTTATTTCCAGGGGACCTTATGCCCTCTTCTGGTCTCTGTGAGTATGTGGTATACATAAGTTCATGACACACACACACACACACACACACACACACACACACACACACTCAAATAAAACTTCAACAAATGTTGTGGGAAGAGCCCCAGGCAGTACCATAATTCCCAGCCACAGGAAGCCGAATCCAGTGTGCTGAATTGTCTTGCTTATGTCAACTGCACATCTGAACTACTGGTATCACTCAGACTCCCTGTCTGGGAACTGGTGTAAGTACTTCCACTGTCTAAGTGTGACACTAATGGAATCTGCAAGGCTTTTCCAATTGCTCCAAATGTGCACATGTGGTCCCCCCCAAGACAGTATTACAGATATTGAATTTTCATAAACTGACATGAAAATATGCATTTGGCATCACATCACATTTTAAGCCTTTATGCTACAATTTTTTGTGTATTGTTAACATTTTCTGAAATAAACTATACACACACACACACACACACATATATATATATATACATATATATACATACATATATATACATATATATACATACATATACATATATGTATATATATATATATATTTTCATGATCTGGAGGCCTGGTATAGCAGCATTTTAGAGAGGACATTTTATACATTTATTATCAACTTGAAACAGCATATATATTTTTGACCCAGTTTGCACAAAGGAAAATAAGTTGTAAAATAATGCAAGTGCATTTATTAAAAATAAATGTGAGGACAGGGAAGTAAGCTAGCAATGGAAAGTGCTTGTTGCTCTTCAGGAGATCCAAGTTTATTTTCCAGCATCCAAGTTGAGTGGCTCACAACTGTCTCTGATTCTAGCACTAGGAGTATTCATGCCTTTGGCCTCCAGGATGAACTGCACTCATTTACATAAGCTGTACAAACAACCATGCATAAGTAAAACTAGAGAATTACTAATATTAAAATAAATTGTATGTGCGCACACGTGTGTGTGTATGTGTGTGTGTGTGTGTGACATACATATATGTGCATATACACAAAGAGGCTAGTGCAGGATGTCAGGTGTCCTCTATTACTTTTTCTCTTATAACCCTTGAGGCAGGGTCTGTCACTGAATCTGGTGTTTGATGTTTGTTGCTTAGGCTGCTGTCCAAGTGGCTTTTGTAGGTGTCCCACGGATCCAACCTCAGGCCCCCTTGTTTATACAAGAGCATTATTACTCATTGAGTCATCTCCATAGTCCCTAAAATAAAACAGGAACTAAAACTTTCTCTAGATTTTTCCCTTCTGTTGTATATGTTTCCTAGTTTAGTGTAGAAATTCAATGTTTCCATTTGAGGGTTTTGGAAGCCAGGTCTCTGTCTCCTATGTTAGTCCCTTTTCACACGACAACTGCCTTTAAATCCTGCTCTACAAGCAAACTGGATGCTATACTTTCCCCCAAGATGACCACTGCATTTTCTTCTCTTGATGCATCATTGAAGATGTTTTTTTCTCTTGTCCAGATGGAGACTTTCCTTTCTTCAGCATCCCTTGAATCCTATAGTCTTTGCTCAAATTATGACTTTTTTCTTTTATGAAACACACACACACACACACACACACACACACACACACGGTTAAATGTACTCAGTCCATTTTTTCTTACTATTCATGCCACTTTGCCAACAGTTAAGTGATTGTTATTCATTATTTCATGGAGAACAGTGAAGAATAAACTACACATTCAAACTGCAGAAAGGAGGTCATTATTATCTTCTCCATCTTTGAGAACATTGAATCCCAACCTGTCTCCTCCATAGGGAGCCAAGATACCATGCAAGTTTATTTTGAAGATGCAGGTCCGAGTATGTGAAGGTAGTCAAAGGTTAAGACCAGAATGTAGGAAGTCAGCTCTGCTCTGGCAGATACAGGAACAGTGTGAAATCTGAAGATTCATTGTTCAAAATGAGGAAATGTATATGAAAGCATATGAAGGCACCACATGCCCTGTGGGTGACAAATTCTGAGGGCGAGTGTATACTTGAATTCATCTCTAGATTACTGGTAATATCCAGTAAATATTAAGCAATAGATATGTAGCTATTATATTATGCTATTTAGCACAGGAGGATGAAAGAAAACTCCACAATACAGGAACTACACACATAGTCCATGAAGAAGGATTTAGGTGAATGATGATTAAACCAAGAGCCTGTGAAGTATTGGGAGGCTGAAGTATGGCATGTCTTCACTGCACTCATCTGCTAGACTCAAGATACAGAACACATACTGCACAGTGCACAGCAAACTAAAGATTCTTGAAAAGCCTCTGTAAATTCAAGAAGGCAACAACCACATTTTAGGTCTATCATTGATTTAGTATTTCCACAAAGTTGCCTTGTTGCTATTCCTCAAACTATTATTCCAACCCAATGAGATTTAGATAGCCATGAATTGGTTTATTAACCAGCTCAATCAAAAAAAAAAAAAAAAAAAAAAAAAAAAAAAAAAAAAAAAGAAAGAAAGAAAGAAAGGAAGAAAAGAAAGCTCTGATTTTCTATCTTCTGGTTCTATTGGTGTAGATTGAATTTAAATTATGATTGGGATGTTACCCAATACAAACTTGGGAAGAAAGACATGGTATGCAGTACCTTTCATCTTTCCCATCCAGGTAAGTAGGTGTCAGAAACCTCCAAGTCATACACTAAACATCAGATAACTGAGCTCCAGATATTTGCACTCTGTTTTCAGTACAAATTAAACAAATTTTATTGTTATAAAGTGGCTAGGTTTTTGTTTGTTTGTTGACAAGGTTGCTATGCAGCCCAGGCTGGCCTCTACCTCCCCTCTGCTGGAATTTAAAGGCCTGTGCTATGGATTCCTAGCTCTAAAGTAGCTATTTCTAACATGGTTCATGCAGTTTCTGAGAATTTAAGAACTGGCTTTCATGAGCAGGTGTGTGTCAGCTTCAGAGCATTCACACTTTCTTCCTCAAATGCTGGGGCACATGAGGACTGTGCAAGCAGTACACTCCAGAGTGTGCACATAAGGGGAACTGTAATTACTCTTTTTAAGTGAAAGAGCAATTGCTTCTGATATGTAAATTAGGTACTTACTCAGAAAGTATCTATTGAATGAACACAATATGGTCTAATATTGATCATCACCAAATCTTCTATAGTACTGGCAAAATTAATCTGATTAATTCTTTCTGAGTGAATTTTAAGCTCTTCCTTGTATTTCATCAAGAGAATGTCCTAAAGCCCAAATGCACCTTTATTTATTATTTTATTCCATCCCCTCTGGGATGAAAACTATAGCAAGGATGGGGCTACATGTCCCCTCATCCTGATTCGGCTTGCACTTTGACTCTCTCATTCACTCTAGTGCTCAGTACAGGACCCTCAACACCCACAACCTGAGTGGAGACAAAGCCATTAAAACTGCCCCTGGTCGGCATGTGCTCTCAGTGCCTATAGACCCTGTTATCAATCAGCCCATGTTATGACTGAGGAAAAGGAGGGCCCTGGAGGTTAGTGGGATGCTGGTATCCTCCATTCGCCTGGTCTGGAGCTAGCAAAGCCTTCCTTTTACTCCATTCCAGCATTTTCTTTTCATTCTTTATGTAACAAAAGAATGTCTTGTTGCTGAAGGGTGACAGTTTTCTGAATATTTTTTAAACCAGGAAAAGGGCTGGGATGTAGCCTACTACTTGCTTAGACACATGGGCTTGAGTTCAATCTCCCGGGGGGGGGCGATAAATGGTTAGTGTATCATATTTACATCTTTCTATGAAATAATATTGCCCTAGCAGATTTTATTTGTCTGTTTCCTCATTTAAGCACAATGGGAGACTGACTGTCAGTGTCTTAGAGCTTGAGGGCAAGAAACCACAAGACTGGAAAGTCTCTGAAAGAGGCTGGTTACACCTGCACTGGGCATGTTTATGAGGAGTCAGATGCAAAGCCAACCTTAATACTGTTTCTTCTTATCATTTTTGTTTTACTTTAAATTTATGTAAACATTTATATTATTGAAGTGAGCCATAATTATTATTTACTTCTTGCTGCAGGAATGAGTCTACCACACATGTAGCACAAAGTACCAGAAAAAAAAAAATACCACTTCTGGAATTCCTGGTTCAGATTTTAAAAATAGGACTTCAGTCTCGTTATTGTAGAGGAAGACAGACAGCACTCAGACTTGGGACTCAAGGAACCCAGACTACTTTATCAACATCCCATGGAAGGGAAACAGGGTTATAATAGCCGAAGAGGGAAGGAAGAAAGTTAAGGGCTCTGTCAGTCCGCTGGGAGTATGCCTGGCACAAACACATCAGAAGTTCTACAAAGAATGGACCAAATGATGTCAAATTGGTCCAGATTTGCATTTTGGTGACCCTGAGAAAACTTACAGCTGCATTAGGGGGATGGGATCAAGAGGATCCCAGACAGAGCAATCTGTGGGGAGAAAGAAATCAAGCACCTTTGGAATGTCTGATTTAAAAAAAAAAAAAAAGAATTTCCATGTTTGTGTTCTTTTATACTATAGGGAAAAACTGGATTGTTGATTTTCTTCCAGAATAGACAGAGCCTGTGTGAATTTCTTAGACATCTCTATGCAGTTAAGAGAATGGACACAATTGTTTTCTGTGATGCTTAATTCTCCTAAAGTACATGATTGTTGTTTAGCCTAATCCAGCTAATAATATGCAGTAGTAATAAGTTTTAAAATGTGGTGTGTGCAGGGTTTTCTAACATTTATATGTTGTTATTACTCCATAACTATGAAAAGAATATGTTGGTACTGTAACTTACAGTGAGGAAACAGAGACAAAATCATTTAGTGATAATGAGTGATTGATTTCTGTCATGTTGGTCTCCAACCCAGCCACACAACATTGCCTTTAACAGGTCAGGGACCAAGCTTGCTGAGATGATATAAGAAGCTTCATTCTTGCTACACAGGTGCACTGCTAGACCATTAGGCCATAGTGGAATGAATTCAATTAAGTGGGCTGTTTATTTTTTCAAACTACCCAACAAGGGAATGTCATTGTGGTATGGCTGGGAGCATGGTTATAAAAGTCCTTTTTATGTAATATCTGAATCACAATTGGTACATCTGGAGATTATATAATTATAACCTAATATGAGGTATAATTTGCATACTGGAGATTTTAATGTTTATAATTGAAATTTGTATTAATTTAAGATGAAGAGGAATTATGCACTGAGGTTTGTGAATCATTTCAGGGTCCAAGAGGAGGATGGTTTGATGAAAGGGGAAATTGCAGTATGTAGTCACTACAAAAATGAATATATCTGGTTTTGTTAATGTCATTAAAGTCTCCAAATATGATATTGGTTTGAGGCAACTTGTGACTGCAGTTTGAACTCTATTTTGGTTTAGAAAACACTGTGTAGTTCTATATTTGTATCTCTGTCCATAACTCTGTAATTGGAAGAAAAATTTGAAATACACAATAGTGTGTGTGTGTGTGTGTGTGTGTGTGTGTGTGTGTGTGTGTGTGTTTTCTTTATATGTTTAATCCATAGGTGACTGGGGGCTACTCTAGCAATGTGAAGCTGCTACAGAGTGAGCCACTGGCTTTGACTGCCAGCTCTAACATCTGTCACTGTGTTCCCCAGGTACCCTTTTCTTTGTTGTTTTCTGGGTAAAATAGGGATGATATGAGCATGTATCCCCAGACTGTTGCCAGAGGATGGGGTGATCCAAAATATTGCTTATAGTCATCAAAAATGGAGGCTGTTAATTTCCTTTTTCATACCTCTCTGCATTGTTGAATTTTCTAAAGGAATTTGTTTATATTTCCTTAGCACAGAATAGAAACAAAATCACAAAACTCTTACATTACAGACATTTGAAGTCTCTTAACATAGATAGTGATCTGGATAGTCAGCAATAGGATAATATCTCACGATATTTCAATTCTAATGGCACTATGATGACATAATGAGCCCCTTATAAGTTAGGTCTACACACAGGTTACAAGTTCTCACTGGAAGTGGAGATCAAGGACTAACATCCTAGGACTTGGTGTGTCCAATTCCTCAGAGGAGTGGTGCCTTTCCAACATGTCCCCATAGTCCCTGATATCTAAAGGAAAAAATATGAGAAGGAAGGACAAAAGAAAAGAAAAGAAGTAGGAGGGATGGGGGGGAGTAAGAAAGGAATAGAAGGAGGAAGAAAGCAGGAAAGGGGAAGGAAGGAAAGAAGGAAGGAAGGGCAGAAGAGAGAAAGGAAAGTAGTGAGGGCAGACGAATGAAGAAAGGAAGAAGTAGGAAATTAACAAAGGAGGAATGGAAGAAGAAAGCAAGGACAGAATAAAGGAAGGATGGAGAAAGGAAAGAAGGAAGACAAAAGGGAGGAGGGAAGGGAAGGAGGGAGAAATCTGTGAAGGAAGGAAGAATGAAGGGAAGAATGAAGGAAAGGGGAAAAGGGGAAAGGAAGGTAAGTAGAAGGAGAAATAACTGGAAAGAGAGAAGGTGGAAGGAAAAATAAAGGAGGAAAGAAGAAAAGTGGGATAGGGAAAGGAAAGAAAGAGGAAGGAACTAAGATAGTAAAAAGTGGGAAGGAGAAAAGAAACCAGAGGAGGAGAGAGCGTGGAAGAAGATGAAGGGAGAAGGGAGACCCAGGCAGGGAGGGAGAGGGAAAGGAAAGGAAAGGAAAAAAGGAGGGAGGAAGGAAGAGAGGGAAAGAGAGAGGAAGGATGGGTGGACAGACAGACAAGCTCTGGAACTGTCAGCAAAGCATACCAAAGAGGCATACTGGAAACTGCAAATGCAGGTACTAGGGTGGGAAGCCAGGAAGGTGGTGATAACTGTGTGAGGTGCTGAAAGGTCAGTAGTGCTCATATGGGTTAAAGGGCAATGCCCACATAAAGGCATTGATTAAAAAGACAAAGAAGTAGCAGGGCTTCTTGCCCCTGGCCTCTTAGAATATTTAATGAGGGCAATTTTGAATGGTGTTCAGTTTTGCCTCAATGTTTGTGTTCTACATACACATCCAGTGACTTTTATTATGGCATTAAAGTATTTCCCAAGCCTTACTGCCCCTTGTAGCCAGTGTCAGATTTTAAAGGGGTGAGTGCTAGAATAAATATACACACAGAGGGGAAAGCCCGTCTGAGAAGACAGGTCCAGCCTCCACCCCCACAAATATGCTCAGTGTCTCAATACACAGAGGCTCCCTTCCCAGAATAAATCATTTCCAGGCCCAGGGCTGCATAGAAGTCCCAGTCGGAGAGTACAATTCACAGTGGCTGTCATCACATCCAGAGCATTTCATAGCTGAAGAGGCTGTTTTAATTATGAGACAGAGCAGTATTTAGGAAAACGGAGGGAATGGATGTCATCCGGTAGCAAAGATTTGAATAGGAGTGCATTGGTTTTGAGGTCTTTGTTCTCTGGTGATTGATGGTAAGAGAGTCTGACCTTGCTGAAGACATCTCAGAAGACAACAGCTTTTTGGGTAATCTCCGCAGGACCTTTGGTGTGGCTTTAATACTGGGATTTTACAATAACGACTATCTTTCTCCAAGTACCTATCTTGTACTGGATTTCCATCTGTGTATTCAATGGACAGTATTAGGCCCTATTTTCTGCCAGACACTGAGAAAATAGAAGTCAACAAAATAGAAACCCTGCCTGAATGTGGATAGTCTTGATGGAAAACAATCCATCTTGGCAAACCAAACCTGAGACAGCTACCACAATGGAAGCCCCTCTGTGGGTTGAAGAATGTGTACAAGGGGTATGGCCTGCTCACAGATACTAGAGAGGGTTTCCACAAGGAAACACTGGCTGGGCAAAGGCAAGATGAAGGCGGTGATAGAAAAGGAATAGAAAGAAAGAGTAAAACACGGGCTTCAAAAGGCCCATCTGGCCATCACAGGAGAAGCCAGCCTAAGAGTAAGAGGAGCAGAGACCACCAAGGAAGGATGTCATGCAAACCTTTCACTAAGACCTGTGGTCATATAGTCTTACCTAGGTGTATGAACTAGGCAATTCCTTGTTGTGGAATATTTGTACATTGTGTTAAAGTATATTGCTATGATTGGTGTAATAAAAGCCAAATGGCCAATGGTTAAACAGGAGGTATAGATGTGATTGATTTCTGGGTAAAGAAAGGAAGAGAAGGAGGAATCTAGGTATTTGGGAGATGCCAGGAGACATGAAAAGGAAACAGAAAGTATAAGGTGGAAGAAAGGTAACACTATGTAATAGAGCATAGGTTAATATAAATGGGTTAATTTAAGTTATAAGAGCTAGCTAGGAACAGGCTTAAGCTATAGGCCGAGCTTTCATAATTAATAATAAGTCTCTATGTCATTATTTGGGAACTGGCTGGCAGGGCAGAAAAAGCTTACTATATATGGCATCCAATGTGGGCACTTGAGTATCCAAACATAGGGCCTGAGAAAACTAAGCAAAGTTTTGGACAAGGAACCAGACATGGTTTTCTAGTCCTGTAGTCTTTTAAGCAGGTTGATGCTCAGCATACAGAGGTGTAGCTACCTCTGCTGCCTGTGGGCTGGAGCCTGCCACCAACACCATGTACCAGTAACATGTACTAAGCTGAGTTGCACAGCATCTGACATGGCAGTTTAAAATTTGTTTCATGTGGTCAGAGAATGCTACAGGTGCTTAGTAAAGCCAGGTTGAGACACAGAAAATCTATAAAAAGGGACAATGTGTTTTAAAATGTACTTAGATACTAAAGAAAATAAAATGTATATAGACAGTCATAGAAAAAAATAGTATAAAAATAAAGTAAAATCTTTAAAGAATAAAGTAATATAAAAAATGAGTCACATAAAGATGGAAAATACACAGGGTATCTGGATGCTGTCTGGTACTTTGGTTTATTTTTAATGTTTTTAAATGCCAATGAACAAAAAACAATAGCCACTGAGAAACATTGGATTATGGAAACTGCTAAGTGAAAATAACCGATAGATTTTAAAAATGTCTTCACATCAGAATGGAAGTCAGAAAATATGTTGCATTGTGGGAGAGGTTATGCCTTTGTTTCCATAGGAAACAAAAAGTTACAATTCTCTTTAAAGTTATTCAAGATTAGATTTGATTGGGTGAGACCTCCTGAAAATCTTGGCCACACATATACAGATACACACACACAGACACACATATGAAATAATAATTTAAAAAAACTACAGGACAGGTGATGTATATGCTGATCTCCCTTCATGGGAACATATCTGAGACTGGCTGAGACATGATAAATTTTGTTGGTTATAGAGTTTTCATGACTTATTATTACATGCCATCCTTTCACATGGAATGGATAGAGGTTTGGCTATATAGTTCAAATGGGCTGATAAAGTTGACAGATGCCTATTATCTGCTGAAACATGGAACAAAAAATACTATCCTTAAATGACTTGTGCACTTCACATTCCAAATTTGTGTTAATGCAGATATATGCATTACCTTTAAAAGTTTGTGTTTTCAGAAAAGAAAAAGGATCAGACACCACTAAAGGCAAGTGGCCCAGTTGATTCAGCCTCTCAGAATGCCTCTGTAGCATTTTCCTCAAAATTTTGCATCCAGAAGAACTTTAAAGCTGCTGGCTGAGATGGTCCAATCCCACAGAGAACTCCAGCCAAGACTTCGGATTAGCCCTGAATTTTTCAATCATACAGAGACTAAACAAAAACTAATATAGCTAGCTTTCCCAGGACTTGATCATTTTACCTGTTTTTTCAGGGTCTTCCAAAGATACCATCACTACAAGACAACAGGAAGCAGTCTAGACAACACAATGCCCACATTCCTAAGAAGTGGGGTGGATCGCTTTTGGTCATTTGGTGGTTTACAGATTTTTTGCTATCATTTGTGTGGTTGGTTACAAGTTTTTATTGGTAATGATCAGGAAAACAGTTAAGAAAAGAGAAATTAGCTTTAAAGATCTCATTCTGAAAAGAAAAGATGAGATATAGAAATGATAGGACAAAAGGGTAGATTATTATTGAATCTACTTTCAAACAAACAAAAAACAACTACTAGTCTCAAATATTTTTTGTATGGATTTTTATATATTGATAGAAATTTAAGGTTGATTTGTTATATTGTATTTGTGTTTCTGCTCCGGTTTAAGCTATTGTACCTATTTAGGATAATAAAGAAATACAGGCTAGTAGTTAGTCATCTATAACAAACTTATGGTCCTATTTGTTATGTTTTCAAGGTCAAAGAGAGACATATTTTAAATAGATATACAGTCTTCAAACCCCTCAAAGACCTAAAAAGTAAGGCATTTAAAATATTTTAATAACATGAGGCTTCCTATGACAGAAAAACACTTCTGCTCCTGGCAGCACCAATATACTTCAATAAAACCTCCATATGGAGTTTGCCTTCAATGTAGCAAAGCTTGCCATTTGGGGAAGAATCTGTCCTTGCCTTAACTGCTGACAGTATATTGTCCAAACATTGGACAAACAGGGCACAAAAGAAGGTGACTGACAAGCTTGGCCAAGACAAGGTAGGACAGTCCTTCAAGACTTCTGCTTCACAGAAAATATTTCAGATATTCTAGGCTTGTAGGCTTAAACTGGAGATTCTAGTATTGAGGTGACTGTCCAGGAAGTTGCGTGTCTCTGTTATTGCTATAGGTTTAGAATTTGCTTGCTCTGCACTTACTGATTATTCAGGTACTATTTTATCCTTCTTGGGTATCTTATAGGGACTGAAGACTAGATAATATACAGTTTGTTACCAAATTCAAAAAAAAAAAAACACCTTATATAAAGTTTGTAAGATTGAGAAACATATTTATGTTGTTTATCTAAGAAGTTGTTTTTAGGTCTAAAATATTTTTAGGATGGTAATAGAAGCTATGACAGAAAATCATTTAGGTATAAAACTTTGGACTCATGAAGATAGAATAGATAATAGAGTACTTTCTCTGAATTTGCCAAATATGTATGGAGTAAACATTGTAAATGTAACTCTTACTTGATAATTGTTCTTGTTTTATATAGACAAGAAGGGAGAAAGTCGTGGGATATTTTTAAACTGTGTGAATATGTGTTGCTGTGATTTGTATAACTGAATGCTGAATGACTAATAGCAAGGCAGGAGGTACAGGTGGTATTTCAGTGAGAGAAAGGAAGCAGAGGAAGAATCTAGGTATTGGGAGATACCATGGAAGACAGAGAAAACAGGATGTACAAGATGGAAGAGTGGTAATGCCACATGATTGAATGTAGATGTAGATTAATATATGGATCAATTTAAGTTATGTAAGCTGGTTAAGAACAAGCCTAAGCTACAGGCCAAGCTTTCATAGTTAATAAGATGTCTCTGTATCACTATTTGGGATCTGGCTGGGAGGCAGAAAAAGACTCATTATAATTCCCCTCATAGTCTAGGTCTGTGAAGCTCAGAGGGTTGAACTGACTCAAAGCTACAAGCTTACAACCCCTCTACCAGGCAAGGCTAGAGTAACATTCATCCACTTCAGTACTTGAATTATTAGCTGCTAGCCTGTTTACCTGTTTTGTCCAGCAGAAGTTCCCTTCAGAGCACCCATCAGGAACAGCCTCTACTTCTGCTCACTGAATACATATACCAAATGAAAGGTTCTAGGTCGGGATGTATGTCTACCTCAGCCATCAAATCTAAGCCCTTGATACAGATTTTTTTTTTCTGTTTCCCAACTCTCCAGGATGACTATGATGCACATGGATTCAATAGCTACATTGAATTATTCACTTAATAATGTTTTCTTGTTTATTATTCTTACAGAAACAGCAAGGGTTGTTTCTTATGTACCAGGCATTCTGTTAGGGTATATTATATAGATGAACTTATGGTAATCTCAGTGAACCACCCCATCCAGTAGAAATGCATTTTCTGTGGATTAGCAAGTTTAGAAACAACAGAGAAGGCCTGTGAATCTAAGGGGCAAATTTGCCTCTAAGCCCCATTTTTTACCTTGATGTTTCAAAAAAATTTCATTTTTAGCAAGAGAATTAGAGATTTGAGAAAAATCAGTGGAACATGATAATCCCTAAAAAGGTCAGATGGTAGAATGCTACAATCAATAGCAGTTATACTGCTAAGCACGGAGACCTATCCGTGAAAACCATTCACTGTGGCTTTGATAACAATTATGGATATGCTAGTCAATCAGTGTGATTTCATAAATTAGGACAGCTGGTTTAATATGGAGGGTGGTGATTTAACAGAAATGATCCATTCTTAACGATGAAGGAGTTTGTGTGTGTGTGTGTGTGTGTGTGTGTGTGTGTGTGTGTGTGTGCGCGCGCGCGCGCATACACGTGTATCAAGGTAAGGAATTAATGGATAGAGAAGAAGCAAGAGCGAAAGGATGCTTATACCTTAGCAACCTACAAAAACTTAAAAGTTTATTTGTAAAGTTGACTCAGTAAGGCCCTCAAGGAGTGTTGGCGAGAGCCTCGGTGTTAGAGCCAGGCCATCAACTGGGCAAGGGCTGCTCTGCTTCTTCGTCTGTGAGGGAAAAGGCAGGTGCCTTCACACCAAAATTCCAGCATCTCTCACACCAGCCTATTGTACCAAGCTTGTCACGTCTCACTTGTTCAGATGAGTGAGATCTGAGAACAGCGCGGTGTGCTGTTCGTTCTAAGTTCGGAGCAGGGAACAGGGCTGCATAAAAATGAGGCCAACCCTGCTGTGCATGTGGGATTTGCAGCTGAGGCAGCTCTTACCGAGTCAAACAATTAGATTCATTGCAGGTGTAGGGGATGGTGGTCTCCGTAAAGTCTGGAGCAAGGACTCGTTGGCAGGAAAATAGATTTTCATTCTCCAGTTTTTGATTGCTCTAATTAAAACACACGTTGTAGCAAATGTTAGCACTTCAGGAAAAGAAGCCAGTGTGTCTTTGCCTAAAAGTTGTGCGAGAATTAGAAATGATCTTCGATTACTAAAAGAAATAACCATAAAGTTTGGATTTGTTTTGAACACAGCAAGTATCATGGAAGTAAGAATTTGAAACTTCCATTCAAACTTCCCAACTTTCAGAATCTAAATTTGATATTTGTGACTGATGGTAGAAAATGAGAATGTTAATCAAACCCTAATTGTATTTTAGCTTTTTTCCTGACTATGTAATAAAGACTACCAACCTAGGAAATGGCTCACAACTTGTTAGTTGTACAGAGAGCTTTTATTGATAGTGGAACATGTACATGAGTGTTGAGTTCGATTTATACATTCGCATTTTCCTTCAGGTTTACCAAGGGATTTGGTATTTTCTAATACATTTAATTTGGTGTCTGGATGCTTCCTTAAGTAAATAAACAGAAAATGTCTTTCCCTTTGATAGAGAAGATGCTTTCTTCTGGTCGTCAGTAGAGGGCGCTGTTGGCATTTGATTTGGCTTTATAATGCCATAGATGTTCCCTTCTTAATTAATTCAATGTTTGAAATCAAACCTCCGTTTAAATGTAATGATATTAATATGTGAGAATAGATGTGTAAACGTGGAGATTTTCCATTCCCGTTAAACCCACAGAACCGAAGGTCTCTAGTTCTCCCGTGAGCCCCTTTGAGAGTGCTTATGTATAGAAATGTTGGCCACTATAAATTAAGTTCATATATCCAGGCAATGATTCAACATTTGTAAGACTGATTGCAAGTCAGGAAGAAAGAAACTTCCTATATGGCTCTCAAGAAAAAGGAGTAGAAAAGAAAGCAAAAGAGACATTTGACCTAAATACACACTTGAAGTTTCCAAAAGAAATATTTTATGTGCTAGGTTTAAAGTAAAGTTGATCATCTTTAATCCAGGAGTAAATATGACTTTGTAGTTAAGATTCTAGGTGAATTTGACAGTACTTTGTGCCTTGATTTTGATCTTTTTTTTTTTTTTTAATTCCATTTAAGTTCCTTAGCCACAGGCTCTAAAGGATTACCACAGCTTCGTATTAGAAGATATTTTTACTTTTCATGCTTAGATTTGAGTTAAAATAGATTACGAAGTAGCAACCTCTAAGCGGCTCACTCAAGTTTTGTGTTTCTCTGAAGGGCACTTTTATACCGCTCACAGCAGCTGCAAACAAGAAGAGCTCATGAAGGATGATGGGAGCTCCACCTTCAAAGGGCCTCAAAAACACACTGTCATGCTGCCCAGGTGAGAGAGAGGAAAGCTGGTTTCGGATTCATCAGCTTTCCCCGTACAGGGAACAGAGGGAACAGGAAAGTGTTCTGCGTTTAAATCAGTAACATTAAAGACTTGCCACTTTACCAGTCTTAAAATAGAAAATGACTTGCGGGGGGATAGTGAAGCCAGCAGCCTTCTTTCTGTTTGCTATGTTTTCTGAGACACACCCCAGACTGCTGCGCACAGGGAATGCTGGCCATTGTGTTTATAAAGAAGTGCCACTTTCTGGGGACAGTACAACACATGGCAATTTGCAAACAAAACATCACGCCAAAGGCCTGTCACTGTTCACAAAACACACGGGACTTCTTGGAAAGGAAAGGGAAAGAGCTCGTCCTGTGTTTTAAGGGTAAGGTAGACAAGGTTCTGTGGCTTTGTCAGATAGCGTCTGTTTCTCACTGATCATTTACACTCTTTGGTGGGTCCGGGTTGGTCTGTGCTTGTGGTGATTACTGGCCTTCCAATCAAGGATTAGTTTTGCTTTTCATTCTGAAAGAAAAAGCTTGACTGTCATTCAGGTAGAACTGAAGGAAAGAAAAAGAAATGTTGTGTGGTTCTTGAACGCTCTAGATAGCCAGGATGAAAAGGCCTGGTACTACTACAAATATAATTTTAGGTGAAATTTTTGTTTCATGTGAAGCATTAATTTTAATAGAGACTTATATATAAACGTTCATTTGAATAATAATGTAAAATTAAATTTAAATTGTAAATACCGTCCAGTACTAGCTGTTTCCTGGCTCAAATTCTTCAGCACATATGGCGCTAGCATAAGCTTGAGCCTGTCTGCCTACTCTGGGTAATTTTGCATGCAAATAGTTTTAGTGCCTATGTTGAGGTGCTAAAACGTGTTTAGTACACTTGAAAATATTTGCATTGCAAAAGGAGAGTGAATCTCCTGAGGAAAATCAAATTGATATTTTGTATTAAGAGACCACTCCCGGCACCCTGTGGTCTTCTATGGAGAATTCTGTTTACAGTGCAGCTAGCATTTTTAGTAGACCTTTAGAAGAAAAGGTCTGGCTATAGCTTTGCCAGCTTTCTAAACCAGGGACTGTCTTCCCTCAGCCTTCTCCTTTTTAGTCAGGAGGACAGAGAGAGCAGGAAGGGATACTAGTTGCTTGCCTGGATTGTCACTTCTCAAGCCTCTGTTTGGTGGACTGGTAAGAGAACTCTGTAAATTATAATCACAGTTTCAGCTGGAGTGTGCCTAACCAATTAGCTAACTAGCTAACCAACTAACTCAGGAAAGGATTGCATACAGGGGAGCAGCAGCGGCTGCTGGGCGTGAGGCCCCACACACACACTCCCATTTGCCTCACTCCCATCTGCTGCATTTACGGGAACCAGTTCGTTAAGTCTGAATTGAATCCAAATCAAATGCATTTCTGATGCAAGCCCGATGACTGGTGCCATTCTCTGCTGCATTATGTCAAATTAGAGTTTGTTTGGAAAAGAGGTTACAGAGAGCCTACGTAAATGTCGCTTGCATGGAACATTGATCGAGTAAGAGTTCTGCACAAATTCAACATCCACTTTCTATAAACAAATTCCCCCTCCCCAGTTTCACTCCTATTCACCAAGACTGAGTCAACAATATTAGAACCCTTAATGAAGTAATAAATAAAATTCAAGACAGGCTAGTAAAAGCGTTGTGGAAGTTCCCTTATTGCCATCTTTTTTATGATTTTAGAGAGTTTCACTTTATTACCTATGCTAGTTGAGGAGTAGTGTGTACTTATGAAATGAAAGTACATCTAGTGTCTACGAAGGAAACACATGATGTGAGGCACACAACAGGAAACCAGAGTGCAGGCAATTTCTTTCCCTGCAACTGTCTATGTTGAGAAGGGAGGCCAAGAAATCACAATAGTCCGGTTGTTGGAGATGGGTAAATCTGTAGCTATAGAGCTCAGAACTCCAGGGTATGTTCCAGATAGTCGATCCCTTCTTCTCTGTTATTTTTCATAGTGTCTGCGGTGTAGCATTTTGTACCAATGAATACCCAAAGATAAGTAGCAGGGCAAGAGTCAAAAGGAACTCCTTTCAATCAGGCCAGCTTGGAAGGGCTGACTTTAGTGTGGGATGAAACAGCGGGTTGCAATCTATTTCCTTTAATTATTTTTTCTTTTGGAAAGAAGCCTCTGTTTTATGCAGGACCCTAGAATATCAATCAACCTATTAAGCAAGTAAATAAAGCAATATCTAAATAATAAAACATCTTGAATTTCATGCATGCACAAACCTTTTGATACCGAAATGACAAGAAAGGTTTATGTTCTGAGGAGGCAACAGACTCCCCCCCAATAGTTTTGCATATAAGATTAAGGGGTTATTCTGCACTCTGGTGCACTGCTCATTCTGGACCCCAAATTGCGAGGGCTTCTTTCTCCTTTGGTGATAGTGGAGTGTGATTCCCAGCATGGAATTGTTTGTGTGTGTGAGTGAGTGGGAGTCTGCTAGCACATGTGTGGTTGGGGAGGGGCATGCTGTTCAGGAGAAGCTCACCACACATTGCTGCCATCACAGACGGTGGGCAAACAGCTGCCTCCACAGCTGAGGCCACTGGAGCTGCCTGCCCTGCTCCAGTAACTCGTGAGCACATGGCTGGTCCCTGGATGGCACCAAGCCCTGTGCAGCAGCAGAGAGGCCCCAGCTTTCCTGAGGCTGAGCAGGCGGGGACTTTGCCACCAGACACAATAAGCATGTGAAATCAGGTCTCATGAATAATTCATCCTCGGTGTCCTATGAAACAAAGAAATGGTATGTTTGCTGGGAGATAACCATGTTCTGGCATTTGTAAATCTTTTCTGAATTTGGAGTTGCTCGTGTTTCTGGTGTTGGAAAAATGTTATGTTTTGTTGTGCTTTTAAATTTTTCTAACACAAAAAGTTGGAAGTTCAACATAGTAATTTTACAGTGGAGGTCTTCCATGACATATTGAATGGGTTATACTAATTTGGCTCATGATTTGGGAATCTAAAAAAGTAAAATCTCATTTGGTGAAAAGGGGATGCTAAAATGGGTTTACTGCCATAGAGTACAGCAGGATGGAGAGTTCTGAAGATTATTTCTTTCTTACAAGATGAGTGGCCCTCACTGCTGGTGCATGTTTCATTGCTGTGGGCTGGAGAAGCTACCGAGCCTGAACAGCAGCAATCCTGGGAGAACTGTTCCCTCACGTTCACCATCTTTAAAAAAAAAAAAAAAAAAAAAAAAAAGATACTTCAGTGAATTGAACCTAAATTGTTTTAGTGACCATTAAATGCTCACTAGTTTAACACCAGTTAAATTAATAATAACATAACCCCCATCTAGTGGGGCCACCATCTATCCCTCTACTGTAGCTGGACCCAATGCCAGGTGTCGGCAGAGCCACTGGGTAGAGTTTATGCGTTTGCCTAAAGCCTAAAGAAATGCCTCTAGAGTGCTTTGTGAACTGACTCCCCATGCTTATTTTAATTGTTATTTATAATTAGAATCTGTGCACTCATTTCATTCAATTTTTAATATCCTCAAGAAAATAAGACAAAAGAGTTACTCAACTTGGAAATGACTACCTAGAAAAGCAGGCTCTGATGTGTGCTCTCACCCTACCAGGAATAATCTCAAATCTGTCTTCTGCTATTCACTCATGTTTCCTCCACATACTCCCTCCAACCCCCATTTTTCCTTCTCTTTACGTGTTTGCTATTTCCTTGCATCTCCCTAGCTCTCAACTTACCTATGAACCTATGAGTTCCTCTATATCAGGAACCTCACACAATCCAATCTGTTGGACAGAGAAAATCAGATAGAGGCCACATTGATTTTTGCAGAATGAACAAAAGGAGAAGCAGAAATGGGATAAGTTCTGCAGATTATATGCTGGAATGAAAATACAGTTCTTTTTTGTTCTTGGGAAAGGGGATTTGGCAATTGAGGTATGAATTGGCTGGTGGTGGTAGAACTTCCAGTAAAGAAAAACATATGAGCACCTTGAGATGTGTGTGTGTGTGTGTGTGTGTGTGTGTGTGTGTGTGTGTGTGAGAGAGAGAGAGAGAGAGAGAGAGAGAGAGAGAGAGAGAGATACCCTCCATCTTTTGCAGATGAGGGAGGGAATGTCCAATAGTCGTAGCAGTAGCGGAGCTTAAGTCTTTGTCCTCCGGATAGGGAGCCCCTGAGTGTTTTGAACTTCATATCCTTTCTCACTGATGTTTGATTCCTCGCCTCTACTGTACACAACAGTAGCCTTTCTGTGCAGTCACGTAAGACCAATCTTCTTTACTTGGACTGTGAATTGTGACTAAGGCTATAAATAAATGCATAATGGCTCACAAACTGCTTGGTCTTTAGAAAAGATATTAGGCTTCAGAGTGACAAAGACTCAGTCAGTGTTATCAAATGACTTTGAACCAGTGAGGCATCATTGGGAATGGGGAGTGACTACCTTATAAAGAAGAATAAAACATAACAAAAATCAAAACAAAACAAAACAAATAGTGTCATAAAGGAAGAGTGATCATCTCCTTTCATTTTCTGGGCATGGTGTCTTTACCTCCAGTCATTATTGCATTATGTGCTTTATTTTAGCAGGAGGTTGTAGACATTGCTCAGGTCCCCTCTCCTGAGCACTATCATTTGACTCAGCCATTTGCTGTGCTCGTCCTGGGCAATATCACTTAGACCTGCAGCATTTCCTTCTAGTGTGGAAAAGAATCATTTGTAGGAATGATAATTCTAATTATGTGTATTGTGATATGAAAATATTTGAAGACTGTAAGGAAATATAAGACATCTAAGGGAGGGAGCTATGTTAACAAATGCTAATAGAGGAAATGACAGAAGGGCAATCACCAACCGGTAAAAGTGGTAATATGTTCTAAGTTAAACAGTCGGAATCTTTAGATCAGAGAGTCCTGTAGTAAATGCTAGCCTGGTCTTTGCTAGATTTATAATTCCAGAGACATCCAGCTGCATTCCAGAGAATTCAGTCAAGTGTACAGACATCAGAATTTATATTTTAAAATTAATCCTAGGCCCAGGGCTATAGCTTGAGTAAGATGGGAGTAAGATTAGGGGTTGCCCCCCTTTAGAAAATTGGAGGTTGTCCTTGTGTGGTGTGCCCCCTACTTCCATGGGGGAAGCTTAGACAAAGTCTTGTTAAGTGGTACAGGTTAGTCTTGAATTTGTGGCAATCCTCTTGCCTCAGCCTCCCAAGTGCTGCAATTACAGGCCTCTGCCACTAGTTCTGACTTGCTAGCATAATTCTTAAAAAAGGGCAAAGCAACTTCTCCCATGAGGTAATGATCTACTATCTTCTTTGTTTTTTCAGTAGTATTTCACGCAAGGCGGGCATAACAAACATCAGAAACACAGGCTTGAGCCCTCATGTCTTGATTGTCTTAGCCTTGTCTCATAGCATTCATTCATGGATGCCTGTTAGTATAAAATCCATATCCAAGTTGAGCCTCCCTTCCACATGAAAGGAATGCTCATCTGTTGTGTGGCTTCCAAAGATGATGGGAGTCATAATGCTTCTCCATCACACCAAGCATTTCCTGTGTGATTGATATGGAAAATCTGAGCAATTTCCACAACACGGTTATGAGCCATCATACAGGTGCATTTAGTTTTTAATTAATCCTAAAAATGTTTTTAATAATTAGTAGCAATACCACTAATTGGCATGTAAGCTGTTCTTGTACCAGCAGGCAAACTGTAGGTTTACTTCAGCACACCCACACCCAATCAACTGAAAATTGCTCGAATGCTTATCTTATAATTACTGTGCTTAATGCTGTTTGCATTGTTTGGAAGCTTTTGTGATTAATTGATTTTTCTTTTTAAAACCTCAACCTGTACATGGAACAGCAAGGATTAGTCTTTGCTAAGAAACATCTTATTTATCTTGAATTGTTTAGACACATATAAGGAAAAAAATAATAGGGTTTGTTTTCACCTACCAAACACTTCTTACATTTCAGCTATGGCTATACAGACCCATGTAGAAATGGAAGATGCTACCTACAAGTCTTTGGTCAGTTGGCTCTGTCCTTGCCATTTCATTGAATGACACAGGTATACTATTTGCCATTCTGGGAAGATAAGAGTACTCTGATAATTCTGTTATTGAAGTGAATTGTACAGCTGTACCCTGAGCATAAAATTTGATATATATATTTATGCCAGTCATTATGTCTTTGGTCCAAAAGCCACAAATAGGAACCGGCCCAAATCCTGAAATAAACTGAGCTTGCTGGTGTCATGGGGAATTGCAGAATTAGATAGCAAGTCTGTCAGTGTTTTCATAGTAGGGGATGACAACATTTTATGATGAGAGTGGTGAAAGGTACAAATTTGACTTTCAAATTAGAGGTTGTTATAGATTGGTCATGAACTGGTGCTAGAGTCTGAAATGGGCATAACTGTTTCTTCTTCTATTTATTTATGTCTAGTTGTCTAGCTACTGGGATAACGATGTGCGCAGAGATGTGCTGGACAAGAGGGGAAAACAAAACAAAACAGAAACTCAACTAAGCAACCAAATAAAAATGACATTGTGGGAAAGTAGAGCCTTGGGGATTAGAGATATGAGGTCTAAAAATTTTGGTCCCAAACTTAAATAATTGGGGAACTTTAAGAAAGGTCTTTGCTGCTTTGGAAGTGCTTTTGATCATCTGAAAAGTGGAAACCCATATAGCATGTAAGTATTTTGCGCTTGCTTGTATGCAGTATTTGATGAAATTATGTTGTAATTTTAATTAGAGGAAGAACTAACTCATAGCAATGGTGATAATGAGGTATAGCTTGTTATAAGGTCCTTTGATGGCCAATGATAGAAAGTATCAGAATCAGTTATAATACCAGAAAATCAGGCTTGAAAATGGAGGAAGAGCTGAGCACACACCTGAGAACTTGAATGCCAGGAACGTCCCAGCTGCTTTAGCTAGAACAGAACTGCCAGTGAACAAACACATTCCAAATCTTGTCCCTTGTCCTTGCATCTTTGAAGAATATAAAGTCCCAGGATGAGACTGCAACTCTGGGTACAATTATTAAAAAATAATAAGGGCATCAGGTGATTCCTAGCTCAGAGTCAAAATGAAATGTGATACATAACATCTGGTTACATGTCAACGTAACAGTGTGGCTTTCTGCACTTGAGACCTGTGTGGTCAAAAAGGGCCAATGAAGCAGGCATTTGTGGCACACACCATTAATCCCAGCACTTGGGAGGCAGAGGCAGGTGGATCTCTGTGAGTTCGAGGCCAGCCTCATCTACAAGAGCTATTTTCAGGACAGGCTCCAAAGCCACAGAGAAACCCTGTCTCAAAAAAACCAAAATAAATAAATAAATGAATCAATGAATAAAATAAAATAAAAAGGGTCCATGACCCACATAGTCCACACTTGCTTCCATACTCTGAGCCACTATTATGAATGAAATTCTTAATTGTTATCAATACAGAATTCCATGTCTTCATTACATTGCCGTCAGTGACTTTGTAGCTGGGTCTTATCATATAGTCTGTAGTAGGGACCTGTACACAGGTCTGTAGAAACCCAAAGGTGTGAGAATTCCAGAATTCATGAAAAACCCCAAGGAAAGGGTCACAGAAGGAGTAGTAGTCAGTGGTTGTGGCATGGAAAATGGGATGAGGGAACTTAGGTGATAAAACTTAGAAGCCACAGTTGTCATCACTTTCTATGATCAAAGATAGTAAACATAATTTGTACATATTTTTAACTAAAAGATACCCTCTTTAAGAGTAGTAAAGCAAGAAACCTGAGATTAAAGACAGGTATAAATAATCACTATAATTTTCTAGAAAGTGGCAACCATCTGGCCTGTAGGAGCTATTGAAAGAATTCCACCACAGCCAACTGACAAGACATGAGAAGTTGGTAGTTTAGCTGTTGTTACATCTGCCCTCTAACCAGGCTTTTGAGCTGTCCTCAGTGCAAAATCCTGTATTCTGGCACCAAGATCCCAGTGTTTATGGTAGCATATGCCTGGATGGGGTGGTTGGAAAATGAACATTGCTTGCCTTGTGTTATCTTAGTCTTAAAGCAACTGCTTTCTCCCATTCAATTTTGATCAACCCGTTTTATAATACAGTCCTGGGCATCTATGCCAGCTCTTTTCTAGGAGACGAGTTTCCTTAACCTGCCTATGTTTTTCAGTCCTTGCCAGAACTTCTCCCATATCACCATATAATCTACACTACATTCAAACTGATACTGTTATTCTGACTTCAGACCCCTGAGAGCCAGGATTAAAGACCCATGCCACCTTGTCTGGCTGATGGTAGATGGATTTAATTGTCAGAAATTATTCTCTTGGGTCAGCAAGATGGTGCAGCAGGTAAAGGAACAAGTCGCCAGGCCTGATGACTTGAGAACTTGAGCTTGGGTCCCACATGGTAGAAAGTAGGCTATTGACTTTCACAGGTTGTACTACAACAGAACAAATACCATGCTTTTGTTTTGTTTTGTTTTGTTGTGGGTATTTTCTTCTATAGAGTTGACATGCCATCTCTGATAACACTTAGAAGTCATGTTCTGGAATCTCTAGAGTAAGCATCATTCTTCACAGAAACCCAAGCTATATTCTCTGGTTACGGAGAATTAGTGGCCCATTAAGTTGGAATATGTTATGAACACAGAAGATCACTCTTGCAACTACTATGCTGTAGTGATGGACCTAATAGACAGCCATCTTCTTAGCTGAACAGGATTATGTTTTGTTTCCAAGATAGCACCAGGAAGTTTCATCTACAGATCCATTCTGCCTTCTGAACTCCATACTCCCCCTGAGAAACCTCTTTCCCATTTTCTCTGTCATTTGTTATGCTCTGGGCTCACACCCAGCTGAAGCCATTGCATGAGACAGAGCCAGTCACAAGTGCACTTGTGCCAGAAAGGACAGCCCAGACGTTTGCCATCTGTGTCTCAGCTTTCTCAGCTTTCCCTAGCTCTTTCTTAGGTTGTTGTTTAGAAACACCCCCTCCCCACAACAATGGGAACAATCAGCATGGCGTACATTAGATTTTTTTAGTTATGCCATCTTATACAGCATTTTCTCCAAATTTTATTGAGATTCTACTAATGAGCAATGGGGCATTGTGCAGTCAGATGGGTGTGTGGGAGACAATCTTCTCAGTAATAACAATGAGGTCAGCATCCCAATGACTTTTTGTGTGTTACCTTGTGCAGAAGTCAGGTCATTTCAATCAATATCCATAGTCTCATTTCAATGCTCAAAAGAGAAATAGAATTGCTCGACTCGAGTATTTTATTGAGAATCACATTGACCAGTGGCTTCACCGACAGCAAGAACTAAGTCCAGAGCATTTCTTGTCCATGGCATGTAGGCTGCCTTTTCATGCTAAAAGTGACGCTGTCACACTATGTTCTCCTGTTCCCTTGAATATCCATGTCAGGACACAGTAAGAAACAGCCTCAATCTCTGCTTCTGGTGTTCTCACTCTCATACATCATACACTAATTTCCTTTGTAATACACTAATTTTCCTTATAATTTATTTATTAAAAAATAATTCGTATTTTAAAATTAAGGCTCACAAGATTTCAATAATTCTCTTAAATTCAGTCTATTCTTAAGCGAGGCAATTAGGGTTCAAAGTTGATGTGATTTCCCAAATTCAAATTCCAGTGAAGAACTGAGTAGGAAAGCCTAACACCTGGCCCTGGCCAAATGTGACACCCAAGATGCAGTGTGTATGCTTATACCTCATCATGTCTAGTGCAACCTTGAGTTCCTTTTGCCAGGTATTGAGTTTCTGAATGATTACAATGGTCATCAAGATTTCAGTACCAAGTATCTTACTTTAATCTATTTCAAAATGGGGAGTAAGGGCATTGAAATATGGATCTATATATGAGGGTATAAGAGATCCACAATTTCTATTAATTCTCCTTAATACTATTAGCATTATCATTTTAGCTTATGGCATAAATTGAAAATTCATATAAAGATGCACTTTTTTGGAAATTTATGTCCCTTTGCTTATGATATGGAAAACAATATAAAGCTGGCCATGCTAAAAATTCACCCTCAACTCCACCTACTATTTCAATATTCATCCACAGTGCCAAATAACAGTTTACCTTATATTTTTGTTAATTTTTTCCCTTACTTAATAAAAGGAGATATGGTTAGAAAGGTAGGATGGTGATTTTGACAGTTGAGGTCCAGCAGAGCTGTGCTGTCTACGAAGGAGTTGGTCCCTCCGAGGCTACATTTGAGGGTTTTACTAACTGAACTAGCAATGGCTAATAGCTGATTGGTAGAGTCTTCTTGTATAGCTGTAGTGGAGCCACAGCTCTATTCCTTTAGGAGAACCTATTTTCAAATGTAGGGAAATCTCAACTGTGTTGTTAGGGCGGCTAGCTGGTGAGGTGTTTGTTTATTCCCCCAGTGTTCTAATTTGTTGGTATGCTAGTATTGGAAACTTACTTCCCTTAGAAGTGATCCAGATTCCTTACTTAGCAATGACAGGCAAGAGAAAGAAGTATTAGCATGCACTCAAATAAATACAGGTTTCCTTTACTCTCAAGGTCTTTTGGAATTTCAAATCAGAACAAGCTGTGAAAACATAATTCCAGTTGTAAAGCAGTGGACTAGCTTGCAGCCAATAAATGTATACTACATCTGATTAGGACATCCTACATCCCAATATCTGTCTGGGAAGTATTCGCGCTCTACTTACAAAATCTGTTTTTTTTTTTTTTTTTTTTTTTTTTTTGAGTTGGCTCATGGCATGGCCTCTTTAGGTTCTTGAGCCCAAAGTGGCTGTATCACATCCTTATAGGGTGTTCTCCATGTGGAACAGACTGCAGTTTCAGGGTTTGGTGAAGGAAAAGTGATTTTATAATACATGAAGAATCCCTCAGGAGTAGCTAGACTGAATTCAGAGCTGAGCCAGGTAGGTGTCATTGCCTTTAAATGATAATATAAATTATCTTCAGCATTCATCAATACAAATCAGTGATGCCAGTGTCTAGGAAACAGCAGTCCCTGGGTATTTTGTTTTCCATCCACATCCTGAGGAGAGACACCTTGTTCTGAAAAATGTCACAACAATGGTCAGTAGGTGCCCACCTAAAGAGAAGCGCAGCTTCAGCTCTCAAGAAAAACTCCATGCCTGTTCGTTTTAAAAAACAACTATTAAATTAATTTTCTGAAAGAGATTAAAATAGCCAAGTGAGTGAAAAGAAGCTGGCTATCCCAGAAGACACTTGCGGTCTGTGGTACAGCAGTTGTGAACAGCAGACCTCTCATGATGGCTCTGCCTATGAGAGATGGCACATGCAGCCTTGTACACAGAGACGTTCACACATGGGTCCAACAGAAATTGCTGAGATTCCTTATTGAGACAGACAGACATTCGACATCAGGCTGTGAACATGCAGGGGGTAAAATCTCTGGGGTTCTCATCTCACTTCCTGTGTCCTGACATTCAGTTCCCAGCATCACTTTTTTCCTAGTAGTTTCATTAAATACCTTCCAGAAAGTTTTGGATTATCTGAAAGGTTTCTTGTTCCATGGATGACCAGACTTGGTGCAAATGGTTTTTCAACTGTCCACCTGAAAACAATAAAGACTAAATGAAGATCACAAAGCCATTCTCTGACACTGTACTGGAGCTGAATACAAGACCTGAGGACTACAAATTCCTAGTTCTGCTGGTGAGTGAGGAGACCCAGGAGGGAGGGTGAGCTACCTGCTCAAGACTACAGAGTTCCGCAGTGTCTAAACTAATGCCAGATTCGAATAACCAGGTCTGGGATCCTCGATTTTCACATTCAGTAACTTTGTACTTTGACATCTCCATATTAACCTGCTTTATTTAGAAAATTATATGTACTTATCAAAATGCACAAGAGAGCCAATTTTGTATCTCTTTCAGAAAGTTATCTATTTACATAGATAACATTAAAATTTTTATTTCCATGTATATATTAAGATCTCTGTGTAGGACATTCATCTGGTTTAGCAATGAATGATACTCACATTGTTCACATATTCTGGACAATTAAGTTAACTGTCATGTACAAAGTACCCACTTCTAAAAAAATTAAAAATTAAAAATAAGTTGACACCCAAACTCTATTCATCGTATTTTAATTTCACTTAAATTCTGATTTTTGAGGGCATGGCAAATTTTGTTGTGGTCTCCAGTCTTCTGTATTAACATAATTTTACATTCTAGAGAAAGACAGCTATAGAAAGGTTGATGATTAAGCTGTCTTAAAGCAATACTTCACAAACTTATTTTTAAAAAGTTGTTTTAAATTATACACACACACACACACATACACACATGGTCTACTTTATTACTGCCTCCCACTAAGATGAGATAGCTTAAAATAAAGCCGTGGGCATTTGCTCCCACTTTTAATCAAGAGTTTGCCTTGGCAAGATATAAAAAAAAAAAAAAAAAAAAAAAAAAAAAAAAAAAAGGGTAACAAGGAGAGAATGTTTTCTTGAGAGATAGGACTGTTGCAAGAAGAGAACCAGGAGTTAGGGAGCCAGTGTCAATCCAGCAAGGTATTCAGACAGCAACCTCCAGTGAGTCCTTCTCATCATTGTATTTGGACTTACAACTTCACAACTAAACTGTCTCACTCCATTTACCCTACAAATATAGAAAAGTCATTGTAAAGGAGCCATCCCAGGAATTACGTCTCAACCAAGACGCATACTCTGATTTTGTTACAGCCCTTTTTTTTTTTTTTTTTATTGTAGTAGTTTTAAATGTCATACTGACCACGGTCAAACTGAATTCTTTTCTTTGCAAGAGTAGTAATGCTGAAACTGATTGATTATGGCAGGCAACAATCTTTGATTAACCTTCATTTGGGAATTTATTATGTAACAAAGTTAAAAAAAAAAAAAGAAGAAACACATACACCCTCCTATCATCCAGTCATCTATCCCCTGAAGAGATGTAATCTTTGTGTAACAACGCTTAAATCAGCCCGACATTTACAACACATATTAAGTGGTTTGTTATTTATTTCAGGACTTTAATTGGCACAATATATTAATGGCATCGCTGCAACACTTACACTTGAGGAGTTTTTAGTTTGTTTGTTTTTGTCTCAAAAAGAGAGTGAGAAAGGAGCGAGGTGGGGAGAAAAAGTCTTCACCAGAATTACTCTCTAACACGTTCTGTAATTTCTTTAGCCTGAATGAATTGCTGAAGTTAGAAACAAAAAGAAACTAGCTTCACAAATCATAGTTTATACTCAATACAATTTTATTAAACCCAGACTAGTGGTTTTTTTCCTCTGCCATTCTAATATAACCTATTATGAGAATTTTTCCCCATAGACACACACACACAAAAAAATAAATGTACCAACTTTCCCTCCCTAAGAGCTTTCTTATTGTTCATTTACATTGCTATTTAGAGAAAAGGCTCATTAAAATATTATGAAGCACATAGGGTGATTACGTGCCAGCCTCCTCCAATGAGGAACATCTGTAGCTCAGGGTATGTATATTTGTGTTATAGCGAAGTTTAGCGCAGACTCCCTTTCACCCCCATGCTTTGCCTCTGTCCTGCAATTCTTTGTCCTGACTACAGGGCAGGCACAAGTGTGAATCTGCACAGGCTACAGTGTGCTCATTGTCAGCCTCTCGGGGCTCCCCTGCCAGATGCCATTATTTTATCATTAGCCTGTAGCTCACGCCAGGGTAAACCGTGCTCTGCTAATGCTTCCAAAGCTCTCTTTGCTCTTTCCTCCCTAGTTTTTTTTTTTTTTTTTTAAATGCATCTTTCCCTGCTTCTTCCTCTGGTACAGAAATTGCCCCCAACATACTCCAAGTCTCCCAGCCTGAGCTTTCCCTTTCTTTGCGTTACTCTGTTTGCTTTAAACTGAAGAAGCTTGGGCATAATGAAAACACTGAGAGCTTGCCTATACCACAGATATTTGTGGAAAGCACATGGTGCCATTTTGCCAGACTACTCTTATTTGTTAAACTGAGTTAAGTGTAACGTGATTCCAAAAACTGCCTTTAGAATGAAAGAAAAGGCTTGTAAAGCCAGAGAGATAATTGCCGCAATCTGGGTTCCAGAAAATGCAAAACAAAGGAGCACAATCCTGTTGTGTGTGTGTTGATTGTGTGCGCCTTTTTGTTTTGGTTTGGATTTTTTCTTGCTTGATGTACCCAAACAAGAGAATACTCCATGGTGTGCAGGATGAAAAGGATAAAAACCACCCCAAATCTTGCAGAGCTGTAACAAAACACAGTCTCTGTGGCGGACAGTGACACATTTGTGGTAGGGATGTCTTTTCAGAAGGGAAGGCTGTCTGTCTCTCCCTCCATCAAACAAACAACCCCCAAAGAATGCAGCTATCTCCAATTGCCAAGACTCTGACATCCTACCCTGCACCTGAAGCTGTTGGTTGATTTTCACACACATAAAGTCAATTTGAGAGGAACTTAGCTCTCCAAATTTTACACAAGAATCCATAAAATCCTAAAGCATCCTTTCCCTCCAAGAGGGTTTTCACAGCCATTGCTGTGTTATCAGCCTTCTCATTACTGGGCAGTGTCCTTTGGGATGTTTTGGGAGGCTGGACCATACTCAGTTTTCCTTTCTTTGTCTGCCAATTGTTTCTAGATCCTAACCGCTTTTCGAGACAATGATTTCCATACGTGTATCTGTATGTAAATATTAATAATCACCGCATGTGCATTTAAGTATACAAAAATAAACACCATTTCCACACATACTTCTTGTTTTAAAATTGCTGGTTCTTACTCCATAAAAAGGGTTGTGTTCCCAAAGCACTCTGCTAATGTCCGTTATTAAAGAGGAATGGAACAGACTTCCCTAATTTCCTTGTTTTATGTTTAAAAGTAAAGTTGGTAGGCCTAAGCTAAAGTTTTGGTCTGCTTGGGGGAACATTAAGTGTTATATATTTTGAAGCCAAAGTCTCCCATTTTCCCAGGAATCGTCACAAGAGTTGCCTCTTTTAAACTTCAGCTGCGTTGCTTCTTACAGCCTGAGCTAACCCCAGGTTTTCCTTTATTTATTGCTAACATGCTTTTCCCCTGTAGTATATTTGTCAGAGAAAAGGGCAAAACTATGTCAGGGGCTTTCTTCCTTTTCAATGTAGACATTGTGCTGCCTGGACAGCAGCAAGAGGACATGAGAAAAGAAGAAATGCATTAGGTCACCAAGGTGCATGTAAGGATAAACCCATGAAGAGCTCATGCAGAACTTGGCAGTGGAACTGTCCTGCTGAGCCAAAAAGCCAGCCAGGGCATGGAAGCTTGTGATTATGGCTTGCTCTGAGAGCGAGACCCGCAGGGAGGGTGTGGAGGCTGCTTGGTGAGAAGCCTGTGTGGAAATACTAGGGGCAGGCTATGAAATGAGGCAAGCTTTAACGGATCTTCAGTCTAAACAGACCGTGGATGGTCCTGACTTTAAATATAAAAATCAAGACAAAACAGCAACTTTTGAAATCCACAAAAAAAAAGGGTTACAGACACCATCTTGAGTTCTCTTCTGCTGAAATCAGGTAGTTGGAGATATAGGCATTTTTTAATTACCCGTCAGACGCTTTGGTGAGATGTGAAATTTTCTTTGAAATACTCAGGGTTAGAAATCTGATCAGACCATGGAGGGAGCTAGGATGAGCCCAAATGCTTTGACAGTTTAGAGTTAGAAAGCCTGTCTGGCTCTCTCCTTTAGTTTCTTTCTCACTTTTGTTTCTAAATATGGTTGAAGCATTTTTCTTTATTTAATAGTAGATTGAATCATGAAATTTCTAATTTAACAGTTTTTGAGCTGCTAAATGTAATTTTATTAGTTGAGCCTACCAATTCCTTTCCTTACACAAATCTGATTCTAATTTCTTGTGATCAACTCCCCAAGAGCCCCGTGCTGTTTTCACGCTGTTCGGTAGGCAGCTTCTCCTTTGCTCTCAGATACAGACATCCTTCCTATGTGAATGTTTGTTGCAATTTTGGAAAGGTGAATGAAAACAAACCTTTTAACACTACTTAATGGGGCATTGAAGTGAGATAAGTGTTCCTTCCATTTCTCCCCAAAGCTCCCGTAATGGAGTTTGGTTTCATAAATCATGGGACTATGGATGTGGCAAAGGCCAGAATGCCCACATTTCAGGGTTTCCAGACCTTTAGTTCACTTTCTAAAAAAAAAAAAAAAAACAACAACAACAACAAAAAAAAAAAAACAAAAAGGAGATACTAGATTTAGACACAGACATATAATACACACACAGAGACACAAAAGAATCAGATTAAAAGATTAAAAGAAAATACGTTCCCAAGTTCTTTGGTAGATTTGAAATAGTCCCACTGTAACACCTAGCTGTCCCAAGAGTGGGGAAAGGGATTTTCATACACTATGGAGTCTATATGCTTCCCAGGATGTGGGAAACAGAGAGGATTTCCTTCTTCTCATCTCTCTAGGAATGGTCCTGAATTCTGGATAAAGATGCTGATGCTGAGTTCCATGTAGAAAGGGTATTCATCCAGGATGTACCGAGGCTGTTATCTGGTGCCAGAGACAGACTTATTACCACCCCCTCCCCCCAATGAAGGAAGTTCATAGCCAATACTGTGAGAGTTCATTGACGTGCAAGCTATTATCTTTCTTAGACTTTAGGAGATGATGTGAAGGGAGAAATCAAGTGCGAAGCTTTCTGTTTCAATTGTATGGTGGAGAAAGTGCAGCTTTATCAGCTTAGAAGAAACACTGGAAGGAGAACTTTAAAAGCAAAACTAAACAGTATGACTTGATACAGGCAATGTATGAATGAAGTCCGTATCCCCTTTACTTTCCGAGTATACACTCGTGTTGATCTATGATTGTTTTTATAAGTCATGTTGCCACATCTCCTGGATGTGTCCTGTGCTTGAGATATTTCCATATCATCACTATACAGTTACTGAAAAAGCCACATGTTCTAAAAAATAATAATTTTAATTTTTTCTTTATAATCAGTACATGAAGAAAATACAACATTTATTTTGAAACCAATAGGTGGTGCTGTGAATTTCTAGATTTTAATTCAAAGAAATATATTCACTTAACTTCCTTCCCCAGCCCTCAGTAGAATTAGAAATTTCCTAGTTATCACGGAGTTTTCATGGTAAAATAAAGAAGCCCACATTGACTTTTACATGTAGTTCTCTTTCTTTGCAAATCAACCATAATGCAGGGTATAAAGGAAATCTCTCTAGTTTTTGCAAGGAAGGCACATTTTCAGAAACTCTATTCTCTCTCCATCGACTAACTGGAAATACACAGAAATACAGGATTTGGATATTATAGTTTATTGTCTGAACAGCCTTAGGAGCTAGATTTCTATAAAAGGCAACAGCCTCAGTGTTGCTGCATCACAGCTCTGCTATCTGTCTTCACAGACTCCAAAAAGCATGCTCGGCACGAGAGTATTGGAGAGGTGATGAGACAATTTAAAGTGAGAAGTGCTAGAATCACAGCTTTGTTTGTCTTTATGGGAGACAATGTGCTTCTGATATATATAAGAAAAGTTTGAGAGCAGGCCCTGTACCTTGCATGGGCAGCACAATAGAGCCAATCCCATTGGCAGAGGTGTGGGTGAGCCAGCTCCAATGTTGTGAGCAAGGGAGAGCTGTCTCCATTACTCATCTGTCATGTGGCAGCATGGGTAGGGGAGAGATGCCTGCCCCCCCATCAGCCATCGACACCCGAGGCAGGTGGGTGGGAGAGGTGGTCCTGAAGACATAAGAGCAGAACTGGCCCTGTCCCTTGTTCATTGCTATAAGTAGTGGATTCGCTAGGACAATGCAGGGTAACTTGCCCTGATGGTGAGGGCAAGGGCGAGCTGGTCTTGAGTACCAGCCAGGCAAAGCACCAGGATTATGTTCCATGACTAGATTGATTTTTTTTTTTTGCCTTCTCTCTCTTTTTTCTTTTTTCTCTTAAATTTTATTGTATTTTGTGAGGGAGGTTGCAAGGGCAGAAGGTGGGTGGATATGAAGGGACCGGGAAATGAATGAGATGGAGATGCATGACATGAAAGAAAGAATAAAAAAAAAAAAAACAAGGAAGAAGAAAAGTTTGACTGTTTGAAAACCATAAAAAGTGATAATCCCAGGGAATGAGTATATGTGTGTTAGGGATGTCTTCCCTGAGGGTGAAAAAACAAAAACCTGAATCTTCCCCCCCTCCCCCTGCATATGAAGCTAATATAGAGGAGACACAGGAAGTTCTATACTTGAGTTTTTGCAATAGTGCAGAATAAGAAAAAAGAAAAAAGGACAGTGACAGCTGTGCAGTGCCTTACTATACTATCAGCCCTAGCTTTACTCAAACATCTGGGTGATTTTTAACCTCTCTCCCTCCAAATGCTCAGTACCTTGTGGAGACCGCCAAGTCCTGCTTGAGCAGCCTGGTTGCTGATGGAAGGCATGTTTGCAGAACACATGATAATTTGCATGTGATTACACTGCATAAGGAGACCGAGTTTCCTCCTTCCCACCAGGACACTTCTTGGGATGACTTCTTACTTCCTGCTGCTCTTAGTCCTGCTTTCTTCCTGCTCTTCAGGGGTCAGGCTGCTTCCTCTTATCTGAGCTGGTGAGGTTTAGACTGAAGCAACTATTAACTATCAATTTCTGCTATTCACTCCTTATACCTAATATTTAGGCTGTGAAAGGAAACATAAAGGCAGAAGCAATTATCTCACAAATAGGGTATGGAGAAAGGGAGTTGAGAGTCTGTTTGCTGTGCTGGAGCCAACTTACTTAGACCATTCACTCAAGAATGGAAACTCGGATTAAAAAGGAATTTGACAATGTAAGACACGACTGAGGGGAGTAGTAAGAATGTTGAAGAGATGTGATAAGCACATGTGGTGTGGGTATAGAAATAGAAGACTTTTAGTTTGATAAGGGAATATTGGGAAGAGTGCAGTAAGGTCAGCAATGATGATGGTCTCCTGGTAACTGACAAGCTGTCACATGTGGAAAACTTTTAAAGAGATTTGATGTGATTCCAAGATGCTTATCAAGAATTAATCAAAGGGAATTGTCATTTGCTATCTCATTTCACTGTCAAGACACTAGCATGAAATGTAAATAGCTTTCTTTCACTATTAGAAAATGAAACATAACCTGAGTAAATCTAGTTAGTTATAAGATGACATAAAGTAAACTAGTAATCTAGTGAGTTTGGGCTAAATAAAAAAAAAATTGAAAATGTTATGATGTTTAAAAATATTTTTTAAAATGCAAAAAAGTCCCCACTCTCTTTAAATTGTTCCAGTCCACACGTTTGTTTAACAGCTATTATGTGCTAGTACTTCTTTAAAGCACAGAGCATGGGCAGAGCAGAGCTCTGCTATTTATTCCATTGCTTTCACCCATGTGGAAGATGAATTCCATCACTGAAAAGAGGAAAATTCTATGCCATTCTTGGCAGGTGCTAAGAGCTGAAAACAAAGTAACAAGGCGCCAGTTCACAAAGGGAAATTCAGTACTACCCACACATGAGCAGGAAGGTTTTGGAGGCAGAGGTTAAGGAGAACCCATCACAGAAAATGTTGGAGCAGGGGTTAGCTAACAGTTTGGGGAGTTGAGTTACAGACTCCTGGATTGTTTTTGTCCCTGTTTACTCATTTTGATCATGTGATATGTTATACCCGTCTCTGCATATCTAACACTACCTACACATGGTGGTGGAATGAAAATTCCACATAATATTGGGTATCAGATGTAAGACACACACACACACACACCTCAAAAATTCTGTTGCAACTCAAATGACGTGATTTATTTCCTTTTAGCCATGGAGAAATGAGTGTTAGCTTGACTTTTTCTTATTACAAAGCTCTAAGACAGTCAGTGATAGAATTTAAATGAAAAAAAAAAAGGTATTAGGGAGAATGGGCATAGAGCCCTGATTTCCTCACACTGCCCATGCAGGGTTCCTTTCTTAGCACATCTCCTGAAGTACAGTGGAGCGTTGCAGTTATTTTGGAGGGGAGGGAGCATGGCTTGCTAAGTTAGAAATGGATTTTTCTGCATGGAAGAAAATCTAAATCTAAACTAAGGCTCACGCTCTAAAGATTTTATTCTCTCATTAAAAAAATAAACCCAGAAGCTTGATATGCAGGGCTAGTAGAGTAGTCATGTAAAGTCTTCAGAGAGCTAACACCCTTGGAAGTTTCCATTACACTTAGTGAGGGGCTCTCTATATGGTTCTTGGAGGTCACAGGAGGGCCAATAATATATGATGATTTAAATGTAACTGAATTACTATCACATAGTTTTCCTTACTTTCTTCTTTTCTTCCTTCCTTCCTTTCTTCCTTCCTTCCTTCCTTCTTCCTTTCCTTGTTTCTTTGTTTGTGTTTTTTGGAGACAGTTTATCTGTGGTAACAGCCCTGGCTGTCCTAGAACTTTATAGACCACTTTATAGACCAGGCTGTCCTTGAACTCATTTTTATCCAGTATCCACTTTCCTCTTTCTCCAAAGTGCTGAGATTAAAGTTACACACCACCACACCCTGCTGTATTATGTGATTTCTATTAAATAATTTGGGAAAGAAGAAAATCTTTCTAGCAGCTCCAGAGCCCCAGAGCAATCAAGCTTTTCCTTGAGAACTTGGCAGTAGGAATTGAAAAGGAGAGGGTGCCAGGGAAGAATCAAAGCACTTGGTCACATCTGTATCTTTCTCACTGATGGGACACTCAACTCTTATGCAAATCATATATAAAACTTCTATGATATATTAGTCATGGGATGTAGTCACCAACCCATTAGATCTTTCAGTGTTGAGTAAATTCTCACCACTTATTTAAATTTTGAAGAATTTTGAAAACTTCGGACAAACTTCATCTTTAGCAATAAATTAACACAGGGGAAAAAACTAGAAAGTATGGGATTTATGTCTAGCTACCTAAGGCTACTACCAATGCACCCATATGTAAATAACATTCAGTTTCTATGCTGCTTCATTGTGGAACATCCCTCTGTTTCCCATCTCGCATTTCCTTGCATCAAAGAACTTATGAAGATGTTTGGAGCATGTTATGTGCATTGGCCACAGTGACCAAGAAGATACACATAGGAGAGTTGAAATTTTAAGACTGGGTGGTGGTTGGCTTTTTAAATATAAACCCACTATAGAAAACTAGTGCTTTGCTTTCATCCTTAAGTAAATGCAAGACATTAAAATTTAGTCTCCATGAAAATTGGACAGAATTGTTTTAAGTAGGGGTTGAATATGTTTGAGCCTGAGACGTTTGCCAGAATCATTTCCTATTTTGTATGCAATTGAGCTGATTGAGTTACCTTTCCTGCATAGAACCACAGAAGCCCAAGAGACTCTGAGGTCAAAACCACAGACAATGGCTCTTTGTCTAAAGGAACCCCATAACTGGGTTTTTAGATGCAAACATGTTCAATCTCAATGTATAGCAGAATTGCTTAGAGTTCAGCCTTAGCCCAGAACAGCTTATGCATATTTCTGCCAGTCAGTGCTCATGGATCTGTACCTGTGGTTTGGTTCTTTTCAGATTAGATGTACAGTCCTCAGTATTCTTTTACTTTGCCGCATTTGCAAGAGGATGGAGTAAAAGATGACGTAAATGCAGAGGAGCTTGCTCCTACAGCAGATGAAAACAAACACTGAGACCCACAGCCAGACAATGTGCAGAGAGAAAGAGGGAGACCTTGCAACACTCAGCCCTAAAAGGGACATCTCCATCAAGTCTCTCCTTAGGGCTCAGGTAACCCCTCAGAGGAGATGGAGATGGAAAGAGTCTAAGAGCCAGAGGGGATGGAGGAAACCAAGAAAACAAAGCCTTCAGAATTCACAGGATCAACACACATGTTAACCCATAGAGACTGAGGCAGCTTGCACAGGGCCTACATGGATCTTCACCAGATGGGGCCCTACAGCTGAAAGGAAAAGTGGACACAAGTCTTCATCACTGACCCACGAGCAATCTTCAATTGATAGATACTTTCAAATGAACATTTAGTTTCTTCCAAGGGAATCTCACTGAGGAAACAAACTACTCTCAAGGGTAGACTACATGCCCAGCAGTAGATGACCAACGGAAAACAAGCACAATAGCATCTTTGGGGGTTACTTGTCTCATATTGTGTCAGGAATTTTCTTTTTAAATTTTTGTCATTTCATTTTCTATTTTTATTTTACTCCACACACACACACACACACACACACACACACACACACACACACACACACAAACCCCACACTTCTATTTTCTTACCCTGAAGTTTCTGTGTTTCATAACTTCCAGTTTAGTATTTTTATGGGATTCCTGAGTATACAAACTAGTGGGTCTCTATTTCTTGTGCCTTCCCTTGGGCTCTTTTCCTTCTGTTTGTTTTTTTTTCCAATTCTGGCGTGTTAACTCTTGTTTTATATATTCTATCATGATCTCATAGAAGCCCATTTGTTTTCTAACAGAAAGGGGAGTGGATCTGGATGGGAGGGGAGGGGAGAGAAGGAGGAAATGGGAGGAACAGAGGGAGGGGAAACCCAAATCAGGATTTATTATGTGAGAAAAAAAATCTATTTTCAATAAAAGAAAGGGAAAAAACGGAAAGTTGATGAAACTGGCACAATCTACACATCAGCACACTGAGATCTGCCAGGGAGAACAGATGAAGGAAGGTGATGACCAGATGATGCTGGTGGGGTGCTCTTCCCAGGGACTCTCATCTGGGGTGTGCTGCTGCCAATGGGAAGCAGGTGCTTTGAAGAGGTGCAGATGATAAGGGAGAACTGGAACATATTCTGCAACATGTTAAAGATGTAAACACCTTTGGGAGGAGGAGAGGAGGGAAAACGGATGGGCTGGCTCTTAAGTGCAATGTGTGTGTGTGTGTGTGTGTGTACCAGCATGTATTAAATATTTGTGAGGAATAGTCTGAACCCTTTCAAGCATGTTGTCCCTTGGATTTAGCAGGTTTACCCACACCTCACTGGAAAAATACAATTTGCATAGATCAGGAGAATAATAAAATGGGAGGTCACTAGAAGGCCTTCACTAGGGATTAAGTCAGACATATGGCTTGGTTGACTGAATGATAAGAAAAGATATTTCCTTTCTCCCTGAAACTACCAGAGCTTGGCATTTGTTGAAACTGAGGAAAACACTGTATTTTGGCATGCTTTGAGAGTAGCAGGCACTGAGTAGATGAATGCACACAGAGGCGTACACATTCAAATATGCAGTGGCCGTGCTGCTGAAGAATAGTTTTTCCCATTGATGTCATGTGAAGGTGTAAAATTCATACTGGAGACAACCCTTGATCCCCACAGTAACCAATGAGGGTTTTAATCTGACTCCTTTTGCTGGTTGATTTTGAGTCCTGTGTGAAAAACACAAATTCATTGCTAAAGAACAGGTTCTCAGTGAGTGGCTAAAGTCTAGAATGGAGCAATGCTGCCTTGAGTTTAAGAGATGAGTATGCATGGCTAGAGTGGCCCAAAGGGTCTGCATTTAGCTTAGGCTAAGAAAAGACTCGTCCTTTCTTACCACTGCTTTTCAACTCTTCATTTCTGCACAGGATCTGATAGCTATACTTAAACATCAATCAACAGAGTAAAACAGAAGGACCGGGAAGACTTAATCTGTTGGCTATGCATAAGCTTCTATTGGTCTTAGACCCATAGTCCTACCCTGTGATATTAAAGAGTAAATAAAACGAAACCCAGTAACGCTATCTCTATTATTATTTATGGTTTTTACAGAGACCAGTGTGGATGCCTTGAAATGGTGGTAGCAAAATCATAAACTCAAACTGTAGTAACTAGACCTAAGAGCTAGAAGAAAGCTTGGGTAGTTCATTTCAACTTCGCTTATTACATCTGGGAAACTTAGAATCAAGAAAATGTATCCTTTGGTACTACAGGACGCTAGAGGCTGAAATATAAGCCACAATTCCCATGCCTCTGTCACATTTATCTGCCCCATTGACTCATTAGGACTAAATGTATGTTATTAAATTTAGTGTCCTTGCTCCCAAATCGTTTGTTTATTAAACCTCCGAACATGACTTCCTTCTGGTTTCTGCTTCCAAATGCCCTAATGCCACCCAATTATCTCTGGTTACCAGGAATTTTAATTGTCATTGAAAACTCTCCCATCTACAGACACTATTCGAGTCTTATCTTCAGTTTGGGAATTCTTTAAATATGTAAGGGAACCCTGCCCTTCAACCCCTGTCCCAAAGGGAACATTTTAAAGTTATCCCCCAAATTTCAGTTGGCTCCATGAAAATTCTATGGTACTTCTGAATTGAATCCCTTTATTTTTCAATGCATCTGCTTTTCCAGAGTCCTTTATGTGAGGTAAGAGGCAACCACACAAAAGAGTTCTTTCCACTTGGGGCAGAAAGAAGCTCTAAAGTTGTCAGGATGAGCCATGCACTGCTGTGGAATTGGATAGGGGCAAAGAAGGCATTTGAGTGCAGTTCAACAAGGACGTGGGTCTCTTCTGGTGTCTTTGTGAAAATACTACTACTACTACTATTTCTCTCTCTCTCTCTCTCTCTCTCTCTCTCTCTCTCTCTCTCTCTCACACACACACACACACACACACACACACACTTGAACTTTTATTTTAAGCTGCTTGGCTTTTAAAACTCTTAAGGAAAAAAGTGAGTCTAATAGAATTCAACTTGCAATTTGCTTTTATTTATTGCAAAACGAGCACAACAACAACAATGGAATGGTAGAGTCTTGCTATCCTGCTTGGAGTGTTGCTTTTTTGTGCAAGAGGCATTTTCCAGAGTTGCTTTGAATAGGCCCTTAGATACCACTTCAGTGTTAATGTTGCTGAGATGTGTGGGTTTGCAGAGTCAAGTAAACATGCATGCACTTTGCTTAATATTGAAAAAGATCTTGAGCATGTTTAACCAGAGGGGTGTGTAGTGTTCTGAGTCCATGTTTTAATTTTCTACCTATCTAGTATCCTGGAGTCTATTGGCAGCATGTCTTAGACTCTGTATCACCTAGGAGGTGCAGCCTGGTGAGATTTTGGCATTGCACAATCCTGGCAGTAGCCCCGGTATGTGTCTTTGTGAGCTAAGCCCAATCTTAAGCTTTAGAAATGCACTGTAAACTGGAAATTGTTATTACCAAGCAGTTAAACAAGGACATTTGTGTTTGGAAGCTGAGAACAATATGAACAGCTCAGTTTCAGGTGCTGGAATGAAAGGAAAGAAAGGAAAGCAAGAGTTGAAGACAGCTTCTAATGGCACAGCCTCTACTAGAGATAAAGGTCTGTCCATTCCCACATAAGGGAGCTCTGTGACAAGGAGAAATAAAGTAAAGAGGTTATGTTAAGATCATCAGTAAATACAATTACAGAAGAATTTAGATGGTGTTTCTGAGAACTTGCTATCAGCATGTCAGAATGAAAAAGGTTTAGAAGACTATTTCAGAATTAGAATAATCTGAAGCAAGTTCCCAAGTGCATTATAACTAATAGAAATAAAATTTCCCCCAACTAGGGAGAGAGATTCAATGCTCTGCTAGATAAGCCAGTCAGTTAAATAATCTGGTAAATTAATTTTACATTCTCTAATAATTGGTTTTGTTAATCTTCTGCCATAGGATCTTCCTATTCTTGGAAGCACAAGCAAGATTTGTTGTTGAAAAAAATACTTAGGAAAGTGTAATATAATCCAGAAATGATTCTATATCCAAATATGACCAGATTTGTATAAGGTAGGCCAGTGGAAGGGGAGTGGTTAGTAGATCTTGACAAGTTTCCTTTTTTGGAATAGTATCTCCTGTCCACCACCTACTGAATGGCTGCTGTAGATAGCAATGGCAAAGACCCACCAGGGCACTCTGTCTGACTGTCACACTGGACCTAACTGCAGATCACCCTCAGAAATAAGTGCAGCAGGAGCTGGTTTTGATCCAGAACCATGACAGTGAGAGCAATAGAGGGAGGCCACCAGTTACAGAGCAAACTTCCATCTATCTATCTATCTATCTATCTATCTATCTATCTATCTATCTATCTATCTATCTATTAGAGTAGAGACTTAATTATTTGTCCTGGGATTTCCTCCTCTGTTCCAAAGAAATCAGTCTGACTTTTCCAATATTATCATCCCTGAAATAAGGACAGCCCCTTTTCATTTTCTCTGCTTCCTCCTCTCCATTCCCTCTTCCTCATCTTCATTTATTTTCTTCTCGAATTTTTTCTCTCTCTCTCTCCCTTTAATTTCACTGTTCTGACTCTGGTTTTCATATCCTGTTTTTCTGTTTCCAGTTAGACATGCCAATTAAAGAAAGATATGGTTTATTTTTATTCTTGCTAGTACTTACTGTTAAGTGAACTCTTTAAACAGGCCTTAACTCTTCACTGAGATTAACTAGATGAAGGGAGCAAAGCTCATGTTAAATAGTGATCTTGTTATTTCTCTGGTAAGTGGAGTGGTGTTGATCTGCTTAAATAAATAAATAAATAAATAAATAAATAAATAAATAAATAAATAAATAAATAAAAAGCTTCTACTCGCCTAGGTTCTCTCCAAACCCAAGTCATGGAACATGAAACACACTGGGCAAGATGCCCCCAGGATGGAAATGCAGGGATGATCTAAAGTCCTGGGTACCAGAATATATTCATAAGATCATCTGCATTTTCTTTCAGAGGTGAACATTCTCAGGCCCCTGATATACCTGTGGAACACCAGCATTCAGTATTAGCAAGTCTTTGGGTGACTGGTACATGCATAGACCTGAGAGCTGCCAGTCTAATGCATCTTCCAGTCTTCTTTTGATGCCTACTCATTTAAACCTAGTGGAACATTGCTTGGGAAGATTTTGAGATTCCAGAACATGAGGAGAGTTAAATGGGCAGATAAGTCAGGGGCAGTCAAGCACTAGTCTATCTGGACTGCACAAAACCCTCTAATCTTTTTCTTGCCTGACATATGTGCAGGCATATATAATCTTATGGATACTGTGTTATTTCACTAAGTATTTGTTATGTTACAATAGTCACCTTATAGAAATATAAAATACTGACATGAACAAAGGCATGCTAAGCCATGATACCACACTACTTGTGATTAGATAGAGAATATAAATCCTATAAGCAATGACAATAATAATGCAGTTGTGATGTGTGGGAATTAGAAAGAAAATGGCCTCCTATGGGAGTGGCACTATTAGGAGGTGCAGCCTTGTTGCAATAGGTGTGGTCTTATTAGAGGATGTATATCACTGTGGAGATCAGTGTTGAAGTTTCATATATGCTCAAGATACTGCCCAGTGTCTAAGACCCCATCCTGCTACCTGTGAGATAAGATGTAGGACACTTAGCTACTTCTCCAGCACCATGTCTGCCTTCACTCCACCATATCACACCATGATGATAATGGACTATACCTCTAAAAGTGTAAATCACCCCAATTAAGTATTTCTTTTCTTTATAGGAGTTGCCATGGTCATGGTGTCTCTTCACAGCAATAAGATTCCTAAGACAGGAGGGAAGGCAGCAAAGGGACAGGATGGATGACTATTGTGAATCAAGTGGCTAGGCAAGCATAGCCAACTGCTGAGCCTTTTCTTTATCGTCTCAGACCCTCTTTCCTCCTTCTCTGCAACAGCCAGCTTTAGGTAGACAGGAGCTGATGGTGCTTTAATTTCTGCCTCACTGGCCATTTGCTCCTGTGGTCTCCAAATACATGCTTATGTTCAGTTGTTCAAGGGTCAAGACCAGTCATAGACCAGCTGTGAAGAGGGTTACTAGATAAGAAAAATACTTCTTGCTTTCTCAGTTGGGAAGACAATTCTCTGGAGGATATTCTAGATAATCCCCTGAGGGTGCCAGCTAGGCTGGACTATTTACCCCAGTAGTGACTAACAATCCCAGGCACCCCATAGGCTATCCAAGAACATTTGGGGATTTATTTTTTTTCTAAGTTAAATGTGAAGACCATGGGGCATTTTTGGCATTGGAAGAAAGTGGATCTGAAAGATATTTTATTTTAGTTTTTAGAACTTAATGTGTAAATACAATGTAATATAATATCCATGTCCTACAGGATATTCCCTCTCACTCATCTACCTTCCAACTTCTTGTCTTAAGAAAACAAACCTATCAAGTGCAGGTAATGCTCCTCATATGTGTCTAAGGGTGGGGCTTCCCAGTGGAGCATGAACAATATACCAGCGGCCATACTATCAAAAAATAATGATTCAACCCCCCCCAAACAAGAGCTCTTCAGTTAAGGTTAGGGCTGCATGAATTCTATCCCCTCACTTATGTGGTAGTTTTGGCTGGTTTGATCTTATACCAGTAATCACAGTTGCTGTGAGTTGATGAGCACGTTATCTGTGCCATGGCCAGAAAACAGCATTTTTACAGCACTTATACCTGTCTTCTGGTTCTTATAATCTTTCTGCTTCCTCTCTAGCAGTTTCCTGTGCTTTGGCGACACCAGTGGAGAAGCTGATAAAGGTGTCCGTTTAAGGGCTGACCAATTACCTTATTCTTAGCCCATTGACCAGTTATGAGTCTCTACATTGACTGCTGCTCACTGATAAAAGAGGCTTCTCTGATGAAGGTTGCAGGTAGCCCAGATATATTTTCATAAAAATAAATAAATATTTAGGATATAGCTTGACAACATGACCAATTAGCAAAATACCAATAGTAGGTCCTACTCTAAGGCCAAAGACCTCCCCCACCAGCTATGAATTTTTGACCAGGTTTACAGTACCAAGCATGAATTCCCTTCTGTGGAGAAGGACTCAAATTCAACTAAAAATTGCTACTGCAAATTAAATATGCCACTATTGCACAAGTGAACCCATATTGCTCAGCAGGTGAATATAGCATGTGGGGTACAGTACTAGGTAAGATGATTTATGTGTTCTATCCCCTAGAAACTTACACAGTGCCTTTTGATATTACAAAACTTAGCCATTAGACAGGAAGTTTCTTTGTAGATTTATGATATTGAGCTCTGTGTCATTCAGACAAAATGTGTAGTATTTTCTGTAATAGGGTTTTACCCTGTAGTTATGGTATGTAATCAAGAGCAATTGCAGTGGCTTGTGTTGTTTTGGAGACTCTGTTCCCCTGGTAGGGAGATATCCCATGCCTGGCATTTCCATTTAAATAAAAACAAACAAACAAACAAACAAAAAACCCTATGTTTTCTTCGAACAGCATTGACCAATCATGTAAGTTACTTCTGTTTGAAGCCCTAAAAACAGGAAATCCTACTTACTAACTATTGTGTTTCTATAAAGTTTCATCATACATCTTTGGGTTTCTTTAACCCATGCTCTATCTGTCCCCAAGCTCCCTGTCCAATCCCTTCTTATACTTCCCCCTCTTCTTACATACCAACATGTATCCCTTATAATTATATTCTTTTAATTGGAATGTGAGAAGATAGGTTTCTATATGGCTTTTTCATATATCCTTTTAGATCATTCTCTGATTTTTATACTTTATTTCTTTTTGCTCTTCCCTGGTTAAGCCTTCCACCCCCAGTATTGTAACTTTTGTTTTCCCTATCATCTACAGTTTTCCTTTCCCTTAATGTATTTCCTTCTACCCCCTTCTTCAGAATAAGATATTATAAAAGTATCTCTTTGGAGAGATGGCTCAACTGGTAAAGGTGCTTACACCAAACTGGACTACCTGAGTTCATCTTTGGGACATACATGGTAGAAGAAAAGAACCAACTTCCAAAAGCTGTCCTGTGATCTCTACATTCATACTCTTGAGTGTGTGTATAAGCATGCACACACATAACAAAACATATGTAAAAATAAAAGTGGCTACTCTTTGAGAATAGACTATACAAGTCTAAGGGGGACAGCAGTAAGAACATTTGGGAACTTTAAATATTTTGTAGTAATTCAGACAGATTTTACTGGGATGATATCAGTAGGCATGATAAGTTAACAAACAGGCTTGGATTGGATGTGGGGTAAAGGGCAGGTATCAATGATGTCTCCAGATTTCTTGTGGGGAAACTGGAATTAATAGAACTTCCAATTAATTCCTGGGACAATGGCAGATGGCCCAATTTTAGGAAGTTGAAGCTAGAAAAAAAATGTTACTTTGTATACTGGTGGGATAGACAGCAGGGCATTCGTAACCTGCATATGCTAAAGGGCATTGCCTGGAAAAGCAGAAATCTAAGAAGTCTTCATCTTTCTGGAGGTATATCAGGCATCAACTCAATGTCATAGTATTCTCAAATGATTGGTACTTTTGTATAATCATTTATCATTGCATTATACTTCATGAATTAATAGCTAAAACAAAAAGTTAAATATATTTATTCTTACTTTACAGATGATGAAGTCAGGAAATCTGTAGCTTTGTGGCTTCTCTGGGTCCTAAAACATTCAGACTAGAGGTTCAAACCCATATCTCTCTGATCACAGTGTCCTCACTGCTGAGCCTCTGCTTTACCCTCTTTTTGTCTTTTCACACCTGGCAAAGTATAACTTTTAAGTTGGCATTTTTCTTTCTTTCCCTGTCTTTTAAGGATACAGATCTTTAGTTTACTCTTGTCACAGTGAAATACAAGAACTGCAGTTTCAGAACTGTTGAGCCTAGATTCTTCTTCTGTTGTTGTCCTTGTTGATTCCTGCTAATCTCCCTTTCTTGTCTTGTCCTTAATAAGACTCCAAACAGATCTCGGGACATTAGATCTCTTCTCAAATTATTTTCACCATAAATATACCAGTAGACACAATTATAGCAAATTAGTTTTAATGACAATATTTTTTATTTAAATTTGAAGCAAGCTTGTTTTACATGTCAATCCCAGTCCCCTCAACCTCCCTTCTTCCCCTGTCCCCCTCCCAACCTCCATCCCATCCCCTTTCTGCTCTCCATGGAGGGTGAAGCCTTCCATGGGGGATCACCATCATTTTCCTTCATCTTTTGATCATATGCCTGTACTTTAGTCTAAGATGATTTTCTTCGTCCTTGTGTATCTTTTTCTCGAAGAATAGAATATTAAAGATAAACACATTTAAAAAAAATAACTGTAAATACCTCTAAAAGGAGATCCATATACACCATATGCCTCATTTGTTCCCCTCCACTCCCTCACTTCTCTGCTGATATTTGCAGTATGTCATTGTCTCTGCACAAATAGTTAAGAGTCAGGTCCTGTATACATATCTTGTTTAGAAGTTCAGGGTAAGCCCGGATAGAACTTGGCTGAACAGCTTCTTATGGTGGATTGGATACTAAACATCTACTCAGAGGGAATTATAAATTCAGAGCAAAAGTCCGAGTTGTATCAGGGAAAAGAACTGACGCCATCATCAGGAAGCAAAGTTAGACCTAAAGAATGTGGTGAGATTATAAATAGGAGATTATGTAATGAGGTCATAAGCCAGAAGGATCAGAAACACATGGGATGTATAGTATAGGGTAGGCTTGGACAAGTGGCTCAGGACTAAGATCGTATCTAATCAGAGGGTATTGGAAGCATGTTTTTATGTGATGCCAGCTGTTTGGTACAAGTGTAGATTTAATGGATTAAAAGCCTAGAAACCAGACCGTATTCCTAAGTAGGGGAGTTTAGGAACTACAGGCTCATAGCTTAACTGTTCATCATCTAATTAGCTGGGGTCAATGTATAGCTATTTCTGTGCAGTTATCTTCATCCTGATGATCCATTCATTCTTAAACTGACACCATTATTTTCAGACCTGGATCAAACTGTGTTGTGTATCAAGCCCTCTGTCTGGAAGTAGACCTACAAACAAGAGGTTAAAACTGACTGTATCACCGTCTTTAAGGAGGTTTCTGTGTTGTGTGCAGATATACGCAATAGGAACAGGCAAACACTTTACTATCAGGGCTAGGTTAGTCCAAAGGAAGAACAGAGAACCACACTTTTGATGAGAGAGGGTGTGATTGAGTGAATTTTGAAGATTAACCAGGTTTTCTGGGTAGATAGACGACACAGGGTGTGTGAGTAGGGTGCTGGAGTGTGGGTAGCAGTGGGAAGTGATTTTCTACTCAGTGCATGAATCTGCAGCTGCAGTATAGTGTGCTCAGGGAATTCAAAAACACTGACATAACATCCAGGTGCTTGTGGTAGGCAAGGATGATTGACCAGGGCAGAGACTAGATTAAATTGAGAAAGTGGGTCTGGCAAATGCTAGCCTTCTCTACTGTGGAGATGAGCATTTACTAGGTAGGTGATGGTGACTCTGAGTAGTTGTCACAGGAACTAAATTTTGAGAAAGTTTTCTGTGGGTAGTCATGGACAGTTGAGTTATCTTTTGTAACATACAAATAAGCAATGTCCAGGTAAAGGCAGAGGGACCTGAGGTCTCCTAAGAGGTCATAAACACTGGCATGCAAAAAACAGACTCCTAGTTCCTTTGAGAAATTCAGATCATCACAGAAAATGTCTCTGAATCAGTTTTTTAAAAATTTATTCTTATTCTAAGAGCCATGCTGTTCTTTTGCAAGACTCACCTAAAATGAATGTACAATTTTTATAGATGTTTTTCTTTCTCTTTTATATCACTTAAAGAATTTGTAGGTCATTTCAATTAGTCCATTTATTTATTTATTTATTTTATAAGCCCTTAATATTGAACATGCAAGGATTTGTCCTAAAGGAAACCTGTGTCCTGTGTTTTGTTGTTTTGTTTTTCAGTGTTGATGTTTTGACTAGTCAGAAAATTGACTCCTTTGCTGGGAAGAGGCATTCTCTAAGGAAAACTTTTTCCCCAGGATATGGGTCACCAAGCCATTTGCTCAAAACACCCAGAGTCTCCTGCTATCTCTGATTCTATTAGCTGAATTTTTGCTTAAGATAAAGGTGCTATTATGTATGTTACACTTTTTTTTCTAGATCCATGCATCATCCCTTCATCCATCCTTGTTACTCAGCCTCATTGTGTCTATGAATTTGCAGGTTGGCTATCTGATACTTTATAGTGAGTCTATACTATATTTGTCTTGTTAGGTCTGGATTGTTAGGTCACTCAAAATGATTTTTTTCTAGTCCTGTCCTTTTGTCTGCAAATTTCAAGTGGCCATTGTTTTGTGTGTGTGTGTGTGTGTGTGTGTGTGTGTGTGTGTGTGTGTTTACAGCTTAGTAATACTTAATACTCCATTGTGTAAATGTACCACATTTTCCTTATCCATTCTTTGGTTGAGGGATCTTGTTTTTTTCCATGTTCTGGCTATTATGAATAATGCTGCTATGAACATAGCTCAGCAAATATCTTTGGTATATGATTAATACATCCTTTGTGTATATGCCCAAGATTGGTATAGCTGGATCTTGCTTGAGGTAGATTTGTTCCCAATCTTCTGAAAAACTGCCATATTGATTTCCAAAATATCTGTACATGTTTGCACTTCCACCAGCAGTAGAGGGGTACTCCCCTTCTTTCCAATCTTTTCCAATATAAGCTGTTCTTAGTGCTTTTTGTTTTGTTTTGTTTTTTGTTTTCTTAGCCATTCTGACAGGTGTAAGATGGTATTTCAGAGTTATTTTGATTTGCACTTCCATGATGACTAAGGATGTTGAACAATTCTTTAAGTATATTTCAGCCATTTGAGATTCTTCTACTGAGAATTCTCTCTTTATATCTATACCCTATTTTTAAATTGGATTATTTGGTATTTTCGTTTCTAGCTTCTTGAGTTCTTTATATATTTTGGAGATCAGCCTTTGGTTATAGGTGGGGTTGGTAAAGATATATTCCCATTATGTAGCCTTCCGTTCTGTCTTGTTGACTGTGTCCTTTGCCTTACAGAAGCTTCTCAGTTTTTAGAGGTTCTAATTATTAAATATCGATCTATGATCTGTGCTACTGGTGTTATATTTTGGAAGTAGTCTCTGCCAGTATGTTCAGGGCTATTCCCCACTTTCTCTTCTATCAGGTTCAGTGTACTGCATTTATGTTGGACTTGACTTTTGTACAGTGATTGATATGGAGCTATTTATAATCTTCTATATGCTGACTTCCAGTTATGCCAACACCATTTGTTGAAGATGCTTTTTTTTCATTGTATAATTTTGGCTTCTTTGTCAAAAATCAGGTGCTCATAAGTGTGCAGATTAATGTCAGGGTTTTCAATTTGATTCCATTGGTTCACATGTCTGTTTTTGTGCTAATATTAAGCTGTTTTCAATACTATAGCTGTAGAGCTTGAAGTCAGAGATGGTGATGCCTCCAAAAGTTCCTTTCTTGTACAGGTTGTTTTAGCTATCCCGTTTTTTTTCTTTTGTTTTTGTTTTAATGAAGTTGAATATTGTTCTTTTGAGATCTGTGAAGAATTGTGTTAGGATATTGATGGGGAATTCACTGAATCTATAAATTGTTTTTGATAAGATTTCTATTTTTACTATGTTAATCCTACCTATCCATGAACATGGAAGATCTTTCAATTTTCTGATATCCTTTTCAAGGTCTTTCCCCAAAGACTTAAAGTTCTTGTCATAAAGATCTTTCATGTGTTTTTCTAGAGTTACCCCAAGATATTTTATATTATTTATGGGTGTTGTAAACGGTGTTGTTTCTCTGATGTTTTTTGTGGCCTACATATTTTTTTTCTTCAGTTAATCTTTTATCCTGCCACATTACTGAAGGTGATTATCAGCTGTAGGAGCACCCAGGTAGAATTTTATGGTTTACTTATGTATACAATCACATCATCTTTTTATCTGTTATATCATTTCAAAAATAGTGAAACTTTGACTTCTTCCTTTCCAATTTGTATCCCCTTGACCTCCTTTTATCTTAGTGCTCTAGCTAGAACTTCGATGACTAAACTGAATAGATATGGGAAGAGTGAACAGTCCTGTCTTCTTCCTGATTTTAGTCAATTTTCAAATTGCCATCCATATATTCAACATTTAAGTTTATTCTGAGGATCCAAACTTTGCCTGGAAAGTGCTCCAAGCATTTAACCATCTCCCCATCTCCTGAGTATAAAGCTTTTGTATTGAATAAAGATATAGGCCAAATTGGTTTTGTATGTAATTAGTAGACACTGAACCATTTGTTTAACTAACTAAACGTCTGGGGTTGACTTCTTAGGTCGAGCTGGAGTTTGGAGCTCAGATGATGGTATCAGAATTCTGTTCCCTCCACCAGCCTATCTTTTCTCTCTTAATTCCCCTCTGTCATGCTGCTATTCCTTTCTCCATATATGGATCTTTCTAAGACTTATTTGTGAGCAGACCCCTCCCCCCCACCTCACTCCCAGGAAAATAGCTACTGGTATACTCAGCCTGAAATCCTGAAAGCCAAAAGCATTTCAGAAGTCTAAAAACAATACCCTACATTTGGATTTTTCTAGATTAGCCTGGGAAGCAAAACTGTCTGCGATCTATGAAACAGGCACTATGGAGGACAAGAATGTCATAAACAATGAGCGAAGGTATGATGAAACACACATCTATCCACCCCAAATAGGGAGCAAAGTATGGATACCACCAAAGTTCTACTTGGTGAACCAATGAGTTTTATTGGGATTAGTTACAGCAAAATGGGTGAAGGATTACTAGAGTGTAAGTAACTCAAAGACTGCTACATCACTAAAGCCAGCTAGCATGGATGACAGCTCACAAAGATGGGAACCTGGAGCACACAGAACAGCCTGAAAGCAGCTCAAAATGTTGAAGAGTGTCCTTTCCAGGTGCTTCAATTTCTTTGAGCATCTTCCAGGCATCTGGAATGGTTTATGCTTCTCCCAGGCAGCTAGTCTCATGTCAGTCTTCTTTGCAGCTCTTGTTTAACAGTCTTCTTTGCACCCCCAGCTTCCTTGGGCCTGAGGAGAGCTTTCAGCCTTCATTCCTGGGAATGAAGGGGAAGCTCCTGAAGAGTCTGGTCAGTTTCAGGGACTTCCTGAAGCTATTTTGAGTTGTTTATCTTTCTGCTTAAGGAGCTTCCCTGAAGGATGGAATGTTTCCATTTCAGAGAAAACTGTTACACAACAAAAAAGTCACCCAGATTATTTGAACTGAGTTGGTAACTCCTCAGAAGAGGTTCAAGAGCAGAGAGAGTTGTAGGTAAAATGGTAGATTAGAAGTGGCTTCTATGTGAAAACATAAAGGAGAAAAGCAAAAATGAAAATAAGAAAAAGAAGAAGGAGGAGGGGGAGGAGGGGGAGGAGGGAGAGGAGAAGGAGTGTTGGGAAATTTAAGTACTTGCCTCTTACAGATCTCTTCATCTGTAGGACTTCCCTGCAAACAAGGTTGAGCAAACAAGGTTGTTTTCAGAACTTTCCATTCCCATACCTTGACCCCAGGTGTGGGTGGTACATTACTTCCTCCTATGCTTAGCCCATCCCCTGACTTGGGTATATAAACCCATTACTCTCTGTAATAAAGGGCAGCAGCTTCTTCACTTCTTGTGATGATCTGTTAAGTGTTTCAGTCCCAATACCCTCCGCCAAGCTTGGTACTCTGGCTGTGCAGGCATGGCTGAGGAGGAGGAGAGGGGAAGCTTTGGGACCCTACTGGTAGTGAGAAGATACAGGACAAGTTCAGAGGAAAGGATAGCCTGTGTACAGATGAAAGACGCCCCCCCCCCCACGCATATTGCCTGTTTGAACTGCTCTTGCCAGCTAGCCAAGGTCAAGTTATGGGAAAAGTACAAGAGAGAACCAGGTGCTGCTCTCATCCGACGCCAACCAGATATCTGTGGTCTGCAGCTTGGACCAAAGCAAGGTCAGCAGGATGGTATCTGGGATGCTGAGATAGTCATAACTGAATTCTTTGTATTCTTTGTGCCCAACCCGAATAACCAACTGTTCTTGGTTAACTACAATCGCCTCATTTAGATGAAACAATGAAATCCCTGTAACCATGCTTCTGCTTCTGTAAGCCTACTTCTTGCCACCCCAACTCTATATAAACAGCATATGTTTTAACTAGGCATGCTCTCTCAGACACCCAAAAGACTGAAGCATCCACAGGTACCTGTGTGTGAAAACAATAAACAGCCTCTTGCACTTGCATCCAGTGGTCTGGTCTCGTCTCATGGGGCAAGGGCCTCTCCCTGATAGGCTCTCAACTCTTGGGGTCTTTCATTGGAGGTCCCACTGAGATTGGAGACCCTTCCCCAGAGACTGATACTGTGCTCACCAGGAGGTAAGCTGGCCAGCGCTTAATTTCTGTTCTTTGTTGTCTCGTACGTCTTACTTGTGCAGTGATCGGTAATCGGCTAGTCGTGTCTGTCGGCGACTTGAGAAGGACATGGGACAATCTATAACTACCCCTTTGAGTCTGACCCTAGATCACTGGAGCAAAGTCCAGGGCTGAGCGCACAACCAGTCAGTTGGCGTGAAGAAAAAGAGATGGCAAACCCTGTGTGCTTCCGAATGGCTGACATTTTACATCGGCTGGCCCCGGGATGGGACTTTCGACCTTAGTATTATCTTGCAGGTGAAGGAACGAGTCATCGACATCAGGCCCCACGGACGTCCTGACCAGGTGGCCTATATTGTCACCCGGGAAGATTTGGCCTCTGACCCACCCCCTTGGGTGGCTCCCTTGTCACCCCCTTCCAAATCTCTCCCCAAGACTGATGAAGAGATTGCAGTTAACCAAGGACAGTTGGTTATTCAGGTTGGGCACAAAGAATACAAAGAATTCAGTTATGACTATCTCAGCATCCTGGATAACATCCTGCTGACCTTGCTTTGGTCCAAGCTGCAGACCACAGATATCTGGTTGGCGTCGGATGAGAGCAGCACCTGGTTCTCTCTTGTACTTTTCCCATAACTTGACCTTGGCAAGTTGGCAAGAACAGTTCAAACAGGCAATATGCATAGTGGGGGGTCTTTCATTCCCCCTTTTTCTATAAAATTAATAAAACATTTTATTCATTATTGTTCAATTTCTAATTGTTTTAGAATTAATTGTTTTAATCTCTGATATTGTTGGGTCAAAACTAAGGCTTGGATTACTGACAAGCGTTCCTTCATGAACTGTATTAGTCTATTCAGAATGCAGGGACCAAAGGTGAGAATTAAAAGGAATATAATTAGCGGTCCCATAATGGTCTTGTCTCTTGGGGCAAGGGCCTCTCCCTGACAGGCTCCCAACTCTTGGGGTCTTTCACAGAGGTCAAACTGGACATGGCTCCAGCTTGCAGCTCCCCAGTGTGCGTGTAGAAGCCAAAGCCTACCCAAAAGGTAATTAAAGGCCCTGAAGAGAAAATGATGGGCTCAGCTCAGAACCAGACCACAGCCCGCACAACTCTCAAAACCCATTTTGGTGAGAAAGAGATTCTCCAGTGGATGGGTTAGAGGTGGCAAGAATCCTGTTTTGTCATTTGGAATAAGCAGGGCAGTGGATGGATGCTAATTTGAACCAGAACGTATTGCTTAAGCCTACGTGGCATGTCTGCCTGAGGCAGAGAACAGCTATAAGACAGCATATGAATTTAATCTCCCATAGCATGAGAACAAGTGGCAGCCCTGGAGGTGGTTGAGCAAAATGAGGGGGCTTGTGAAACTCAAAAATCCAGGTGACAGGAGGTTTGGCTTAGGCAATGTTATGCATAAGGAAAACAATTCTGACCTCAGTTTCAGGGGTAGATTTCATTCCTTGAGAATGACCCTGGAGTTTGACAACTGTGACCCTGAGGTTAGTAGGTTGATCAACCCTGGGGGCCATCTATCTGTCCTTCCATGTTGTAGGCCACCAAACTCCTAATGTCTTTCCTCCATACAAGTGAAGAATACTTAGGAAATCTTGAAAGTATGAAAACAGGTCCTCCACTGGGATGTTTAAAGCATTTTGGTTGTCCCTCACATACTCAGCACACTCGAGAAATATCCCAAGTTGGTGGAATATCTCAAGGTGGTCCTTGATTGGGAGTAACAGGAGGGGAAGAACTAAGAGCTAAGTGTGGCCAGTAGAGGTCCTTTGCACACAAAGACAGGAAACTACTAAAGTGAAGACAACTCCGGTGGACAAGGATAATTGTCCAACAAAGCTGGAACACAAGCATCAGCTACAGGAAAGTAGAAAAGCCTAGTAGTCCAACCTGTATCATCCATTCATCCATGTATATAACTGACATTCTCCACTTTGTGAGGATGAGGAACTAAGTGGCTGTTCTGCTCCTCCAGAGGCCCAAAGTTGGGTTACCAGCAGCGCATCTTGTAGTAACTGGTTCTAAAGAATCTGGTCTCTGATTCACATAGGCATCTGTTCCCCCCTCTCTCTGTCACACACACTTAAAACCAAAGGAAATTTTAAAAAATAGTGATGCTTTACCATGTTACCTGCCTTCTTTCTTTTATTCCCTTTGTTCTTCCCTTCCTTTTTGAAGTTACATGTTAGCAGCACATTTACTATGTAGTTTGTGTACATGCGCGTGCGCGCACACACACACACACACACACACACACACAAACACACACACACATTCCAGTGCTGAGAGCCAAACCTAGAACCTGGGGCTTCATGGGATCTGAGCACTTTGACTTTGTTTTTTGTGCTCATTCTCATCATTTTGTTAACACATTCCCCCCACTATTTAGCAATCTTTTTTACTTTCCTTTCCTTTTCCTTTTTGTGCACCAGAGTTTTTCCTTTGTTCTATTTCTGTTATGCTTTCAGTAATGTTTTGATCTTGAGTTTTAGTTTTGTTTTCAACTTTTTTCTTTTAGTATTGTTTTAAATAGTCACACTTTTATTTTTTTTAGTTCCCTTCTTGCAATGGTCTGGTTTTAAACTTTCTCACTAATTAGGATTTTTATTTTTCTTTTCAAAAACATCTTCCTATTGTTTCACTTTTTTCTCTCCATCACAGTATTTCTCTCTACTTTTTTCTTTTTTGTTTGACCTTGATTCTACTTTTCCTGCCTCCATATGTTAGCTCATTCATTTACAATCTTCCTACTTCCCTTAAGTAATTTCTAACTTCACAGCACATTCTATATTGCTTTTGTCATTTTCTGGTTTTCAGTCAGATCTTGGCATGTTAGTGTGTTTTAATCAAAATTTTTGTATGCTTTTTGACATTGTTCTCATTACAGTGTATTTTCTCCTAACTGAGCATTACTGGAGGAAGGTCCCCAAGTAAAAACCAAAGAGATTTCCAAACCAATGGATGCACAAATCACATCACAGAAACACATGATATGAAGGAACACAGGGCAACAGGATTCTTTGACTATTGAATTCAAAGATAATCCAGCATTTTGCCTTCTCCCATTCTGGACTCCACTCAGTTCTAGCAGCCTTTCTGAGTCTCGTTTTGCATGGAACAGAGCAATACACTTGAATGAGTAATGAGCTACCTTCAAAGTCCAAAGTTTAATGACCTAAACTTTGTGCCAGGAGGAACACCTTCATCTCTACCTTAGAAAGAATATCTCAGCATGCTCCATACCACTAAGCTCTAGAAGGTTCATTATAGTAGAAGGCCCTTGAATTTTCTTTGGACTTAATTTCCATCCTATGATCCAGTATGACAAAGTCCAGATTGGTTCCAATCTCCTGCTCTCTTGGTCAAATTAGCATAATAAATCATCAGTATAATGGGCCAATATAATATCTTGTGGCAGACACAAAATCCAGTATGAACAAAGTTATAATACTGGGATGAAAAATTAATATACTCTTGATGTAGAACAGTAAATAAGTAATGCTGTCATTCATAAGCTCAATAGTTCCATACAAGTACAGGAGATATTCTAATGACACACAAATAGGCTTACCATTAGAAATCACATAATTATAGATATCAAAAAGACTATTAATAAAATTCAATATCCCTTCCTGATAAAATCTCTGCCAATTGTATATTTAAAATAATTAGTAGAAATAGAAGGAATATATTTCAACAATAAAGATTGTGTATAAGAAATCTGCAGCAAATTGATTCGAAATGAAAAAACTGAGAGCATTCCTCCTAAAATCAGTAACAAATTAACAAGACAGAGATGCCCACTCTCTTTGTTTTTATTCATAGCTAGAGAAATAAGACAATAAAATAAAATGGATACTAAATGGCTGGAAAACATCACATACATTCATTTACAGATGATATGATCTTCTTCTTCTTGAGACAGGGATTCTTTGTGTTATAGCTCTGGCTGTCTTGAAACACACTTTGTAGGCAAGGCTGGCCTTGAACTCATAGATATCTGTCTGACTCTGCTTCCTGAGTGCTGGGATTAAAGATGTGCAGCACCACCACTGGGAATGATCCCATTCTTAAAAGGTCTTTATGATGTCACTAGAAAACTCTTAAATCTGCTAAATACATTCAATAAAGTAGCAGGATACAAAAATTATGTGCAGAAATAAGTGACCTTTCTATAGACCAATAAGGAATTAGCAGAGAAAGAAATCATGGAGTCATAATAAAATTATATTCACAATAGCTAAGTGTCATAAGACACTTAGAAATAAACCTAGTCAAATAGGTGAAATACTTTTCCAACAGAAACTTCAAGACATTGAGTCAAGACATTGAAGCATACAGTAGAGTATAGAAAGTACTCAATATTGTACTCCATATTCATATATAGGTTGAATCAATATTGTGAAAATGACTGTATTACAAAAAGTGGCATAAAGATTAAATGAAACCTCATTACATTCCAATGATATTCTTTTTAGAACCCCTGCAAAATCCTAAATTTTATGTGGAAGAGAAACTTTGAACTGATTCAGGCAAAGAGTGTTTTACACACTTCAAGGTAGAAGCATAGTCAAGGACATTTTAAATAAGATTTCAACAGCACAGTTAATGATTCTAATAAATGGCCAATGGTGCTGCATGACATTAAATATCTTTAACACAGAAAGGAAAATATCACCAGAAAAAAAAGCCTATAGAATGGAACACTTGTCAGTTGTATATCTAAAATATATTAAGACTGCTAGGATTAAATACCCAAGGAGGAATAATTAAATCAACAAATGGGCTAAGAAACTGAAAAGATATTTCTAAAATGAAATAAAAATGGTTAATGAATAGTAAAAAGTGATCACCATCCTTAGGCTTCAGGGGGACAAAATGAAAATGGATTTGAGATACCATCCTATCTGAGTACTAATGAGTGAATGGTTATCATTAAGAAAACAATGCTGGTGAAGAAGTAGGGAAAGTAAACTCTTTATATCACTTTGGTGGGGTGCAAATTGGTGTAGCCACTATAGAAATAAGTATGCACATTTCTCAAAAACTTTATTATAAACCTGTCATATGATCTAGCTACTATGCCATCCTGAGTATGCATCCAAAGAATTTTAAGTCAACATATCTAAGAGATACTTGCAGATTCAAGTTTGCTTCTGCACTTTTCACAATAGCTAGGACATGGAACCAGCCTATATATCCAACAGATGAGTGGATAGTGAAAATGTAGTAAATGCACACAATGGACTTTTGTTCAACTGTGAAGAAAAATGTTACGATACAACTTACAGGAAAAGGGATGATGTTACATTCAGATTTCTGAAATAAACCAGATCCAGAAAGTTAATATGTTTCTTCTCATATATAGACTCTAGATATATATAAATACATATACGTGTGTGTGTGTGTGTGTGTGTGTGTGTGTGTCTGTGTGTGAACACAATATAAAGGGGGCTGGGGAATGGGAAAATGACTTTTAAGGGAGGATGATGAGAGAGAAAGAGGGAGATTAATGTAATACATGTGACATGAAAGCAAGAAACAGAGAATATTTGGGGGATTATGATGACCAATAAGAGGTGGCAATGGGGAGGGGAGAAGTCATTGGGAGAGGAGGGTGTTAAGTGGGTGTTGGTGACACACACCATTAATCCTGGCACTTGGGAGGCAGAGGAAGGCAGATCTCTGTGTGTTCAAGACCAGCTTGTTCTACAGAGCTAGTTCCAGGACAGGCTTCAAAGCTACAGAAAAACCCTGTCTTGAAAAAAAATTCTAAAGTACAATGCATATGAATGAAAACTTAATGATAATACCTATTTATATGCCAGCTTAAACAAGAAAAGAAAAATATTAAGTAATTTTTATCAGAAAAGGGTATAATGAATTTTGATCACAAGGCAAAAGAAACTTCTAAACAAATACACAAGAAACACAGCATAAACCCAAGCAAACCAAACAGAAAATGTGAGACATTTTCATTCATTGACCATCAGAAACATTATCAAGAAGAGCCATTACTATTATTAGTAATGTAATTAGTGTGAACAGCAAGATGTTAACTAATCATTTGGAAGATTTGTAAGTAAAATTTGAGGATTGTAAGGCAAGGCGTGCTCATAATATGACAGAATGCTGAGAGAAGTATACAGCTTCTTTCCCTTCCTCCTAAACTCCACCTTTTCCTAAAAATATATTTCCTTGGCCTTAATGAGAATGAAAGAAGGTTGAATGAAACCGTTCAGGAACAGACAAAGCAGCAAAACTCTATTCTTCTATCTCTGCTCCTGGGAATGGAACTTTTGACATTGAGCATGACAGGCTAGCTCTCTTATGCCATGCTCTGTCTCCACCCTGGAGGGCTATTTGGATGAAGAGTTTCTGGATTTGTTTTTTATGATTATATCATCTTTCTCCAGAACTTAACCGATTAACAAAATTCACATGTGCAGTCACTGTTGTTATCTGTGGAAAACGGTCCGGCAATAACTGATTTGTTTATTTTTTCTTAACAACAACAACAACAACAACAAAAACCATAATATAAGCCACAAGTGCTATAGAGGGATATCAGCAATTCAGACACACCCTAACATGACATACAAAACAAACATCGCAGAATACACATTTGGGACACAATATGTCAGCAACTCTTCCAGGGCCCATATGAATAGGCATCAACTTGAGAAGTTGTGCAATTTGGGAATGGCAGATGTTAAACATCTGCGTGTGTGACTTCATCTGAGAATTGTCACTATGACAGGGCCATTGTAGGGGAAATATGGTCGGCAACACTAACAGGAGAGAACGATGGTCATTTCGTATGATGTAAAAATGGAAATCAGCATTTTATATGTCCTGTATTTTGACAGTCCTTTAGTGTAAGGTTTTGCTCAGTTTGGAGGAAGCCTTGGTCCCCTTGTCCTTTTCTCAGCATGGTTTTTCTGGTCTCCTCCTTGCTCTAAGTTAAGATAGGTGCTTAGTATTAATATTAGTGACATGTCACATCATGCCACTCTGTCACTAGGGGACTTTTCTGCTCTTTAGCAGGCATTTATCAGCATCTCTGATGCCAACATGATCCACAGGACATTCACCTGTTAGATGTCTCATTAGAAGGCTGTAATACTTCATATTTTCTGGAGGCAAACCTTTTCCATGGATGTAATAATGGGTTTAGTAGCTGTAACTCTATCCCAGCTATTCTCCAACAGGACACTTCTATCTGACCCTCTCATATCCACACTTGAACATGTTTAAACCTGAACTTGCATCTTTCCTCTGTTTCCTCATTCCCCCTTCTCTATCTATGCACATTTTTATTCTCCTTGTCTCCTTCTTCATGCCGTTTACAGGGTAACTTTAGATCTTCCAAGCTGTAAATTGTGTTGCTCCTTCTTGTAATATACTTTCTGGATGATAGCCAGCTCTCATGGGGTCAGAAGCATGTATAATCTCAGGAAATTTCTTTGTAAAATGGTAACACACTTAAAATTGGGTACAATGCTTGGGATAGGATTGATGCAACTTAATGGCTTGAGCTTAACTTTCATCAATTTTAATCTGGATGTTTACTCTCTTATATAAAGAAAGGAATTTCCTCATGGAGAGTATTTTTACTTGGTGAAAACATTAGTATGTTTCTATCAAAATGCAGGGAAGTTTTATCTAAAACAAACATCTTTTACACAAGTGTAGTGAGATATCCACCCCCTCACATTGAGGCAGGTGTGGGCATGACCTGGAGTGACTAGGTCTAGGATCCAAGACCCTAGCTTGCTTGCTCTCTCTCTCTCTCTCTCTCTCTCTCTCTCTCTCTCTCTCTGTGTGTGTGTGTGTGTGTGTGTGTGTCTTACTTCCTGGTCGGAGACAGAGAACATCCGGATTCATTCTTGGGATGGGAACCTGTGGTGGTTATCTGTTTCTGGTGTAAGTGATTTCTCCCCAAATAAACATCCATCAGGTAATATTTTGCCCTGGAATCTTATTTCCCACGCTTTACACAAGTGTGTAACTTGTGCCAGGAATTTAAACATTTTTTTCCTCTTTTATTTTTTCTCCTTCTTATAAGAAAAAAATGAATATAGTAATTGTAATTAAAAGCATACTTCCAGAGATCAATATCCTCATAACAATTACAGTGTGTTTGTACAATTGCTCACTCCACTAGAGTTAACGATTCTTCATCTATAAAGTATGGATAAATTAAAATATCTACTTAATTAACCTGTTGTGTGGATTAATAAATTATTGTATGTAAATCAGTACAATGCTTCAAAAAAAGAAATATATTGAAGGTATTATAATTTTGCTACTAATAAAATGAAGGCTTCATAGCTAGACATGCTGGTATACTCCTATAAGCCCAACATTTGTTAAATGAAGACAGGAGGATCAGGAGTTCAAGGTCAACCTCCACTAGGTAGCAAGTTCAAGACCAGCTTTAACTACATGAAAGCCTTTTTTTTAAAAAGCCCCCAAATTAAATAATTTATGCAGTTAAGAGATGGATGGGGGTGTAGGACATCAGGCTGTTCTCCCACAGCAGAAATGTACAGCATCCTACAGGAGTTTGAGAAGGGTTGAACATGTTACTGTGGATTCAGTTGCTTTGCAAAATCTTGTAATGACATATGGAGATGCGACTGTGAGTAGGTGGGAAAAAAATCTAGCAACTTGATATTAGTGTATTTCTTTTCATTAAAGTACTTTGAAACTAGAAATGAAAGGATGTAAATAAATAAATAAATAGACATTCTATTGTCAAAATGAGAAGACATTAATTGATAAGATGACAAATACACATGATTCTCCAGTTAAACTACAAATTTGATGCCATCCCACTGAAATCATTGCTGGCCTGTTGCAGATATAGACAAGCTGATTCTACAAGATGGGTGTGGGTGGGATCCAGAATAGCTGAAACAGGATTGAAAAAAAGAATGAGGTTGGAAGAATAACGTCTCATCTCTAAAGCTTCTTCCACATCTGCTGGAAGATCAGCGGATGGTATGGATGAGAAGAAACACATCTGCAGGAAGAAGCCCTCGGGGTCAGGGGCTCTTCTTCAGCAGAGTTCTCTGGCCATTTCCACAGTAGTGTTTAGTTCGGAAGTTTAACAGCTAATTAATTCAAAAGTGCCTCTGAGGCTATGTGTTCCTCCATGGTGTGTCTTGTACATTCTGCCCCTCCTTGCTCTTCCCACTGTGGATCTGCTACTCTAAATATTTTCCCTAATAGCCAAGAGATAGGACTTAAGCTTGGCTTCAGCCTCTGTTCCTCCCAATTCTGGGCCAAAACAAGTAGTCTTGAGTGCTTGTCCATCTCTAAGACAGCACTCTGGTTCTAGTTGTTTCTGTTCCTTACAGGAACATAAGAGAGGACTTAACAAACTAAACCTTATTGCACACCTCGAGGTCCTCGCGTATGCCTTCTTATTCCAGTGCTTGGAATATATCACAGGGGTTCCTATTTATTTAAAGGTAACAACCCTGAATCCCATTTTATTTTTGCATGCATGTCTATTTGGGGAGATAGCTTTAGTTATTTCTTCAGATATTCAATTCACCTACATTTTACGAAACCGTCTAACAGGAATATTTAAAATTAGATACAATTTAATGTTTGTCTTTCTTGAAAAATCAGTGATAATGAATAAAACTACTTCAATCAAAGGGGCACAGGTATTGCCTACTAGAGAAATATGTACAAAAGAATGGGAATGTGGGAGAGCGTTTAATCCCAAGTGGCAAAAGTAACAATCATTTGTAAAATAGTTGCTATTGGTTAAGCAAAGTAATGCACAAATGAATACAAAATATCAAAATGTTACGGATGAGCAGTGTACATATAGACTAAATAAACACAAGTGTCCAGGAGAGCTGGAGGGGGCTAGAGTTTAGGAATGAGGTCTGTCACAGGAGAGGCGATCAGTTTTAGGACAGTGATGACTAGAAATTTCCAACATCTAGACCATGGACAGTTTGACCACTAGATTTGGAATATAGAATTCATATGGGTGATTTTTTGCTTTTAAATAAGGAGGTGGAAGCCTGTCTTTTGTAATAACTATTTACAGGAGAATGAATGAAGTAGAGTGAAGGAGCAAGTACTATGTTGAGAGGAGGGCAGTGATTAGATGATGTGTTCTTGGCAGTAACAGTGGATATACAAATTATTAATTTACGAAGGCAGAAAGTAAGCACATTTGTTGATGAATTACTGCAGAGAATTTGATGGCTAACACATTTCAGCTGAGTTAGGTAGTGATTTTAACACAGTCCCACTCCAAGGAAACCAAAGTCTATTTGCCTAAAATTTTCATCTGGTAGAGGGGAGATGGGTAAATGGGTAGAGACACTTGTGGCAGAAAAGAACTGACTCTCAAGAGTTGCCCTCTGACTTCCACCTGGGTTGCGTGTGCACCCCCCCACTCACATGTGTGTGTACATTTACAGTCACACATGCAAGTGCATGCACATGCATGTGCACAAACATACACACACAGAGAGGCACATTCACACACACTCTCACACATGCACACACAGAGGCACATGCACAGACATACACACACACAGAGGCACATGCACAGACTCACACACACAGAGGCACACACATTTGCACACACATGCAGGCACATGCACATACACATACATACACTAAAATGGTATATTTTATATTCTTACACACGTCCCTTCACACAAGAGGCCTCATTATATTAAAGTGAGATCATTCTCTCAAAATCTGCTGTTAATAATTATTTTAAAGTATTTTGGACTAGTTCTTTTTCTTTATGACTAATACAGAGATGTGTTATTGGGAACTGAATTGAGCACATCATGTAGACTGGGCAAGTTCTACAAAACTAAGCAAAATCTCCAAACCATGTAAACATGTATATGTTTATGATGTATATACACACATATATGTGTATATGTAATATGTACATATATTTTTTCTTGAGACCTTTATTTTCATGAATGTTATGATATACTTTTCTCGAGAGAAACTATATTTTCTGAGGGTAATCATTTTTATGAAATTACATAATGGAATATTCAAAACTATGAAGAAACATGAATTTTTATAATGGCTCTTCATGGACCCTTCATTTAACTTCTAAAATTAAGTGTTTAGAGGCAGCCTGTGCCATTTATTTTTCTCATCCATTTACCCCTTTCTTTTATATTATTTTGAAACAAATTCTATGTAGTCTTATTCTCTCTCTCTCTCTCTCTCTCTCTCTCTCTCTCTCTCTCTCTCTCTCTGTGTGTGTGTGTGTGTGTCTATGTACTGTGCTTCAAATCCAGAACTGGCTCATATCAATAAGTACTGTACCACTGAGCCATGCCCCAACTCATTAGTGATTATATATGTAGGCCTACAAGATAAGGAATCTCTTAAAGCATTATAAGTATAGTATTATATCAACAAAATTTCAATATCACTTCTTAACGTTATTCAACATTCAGCTAGTGTTCATAGTGATTTTTATTTAGGATCTGAATAAGGGTCACTACTATGATTAGATGTATTTATTTTTAACCATTTTTAATCAATAGGCTTCATTTCCAGACCCCTGCTTTCTTCTCTTCTTGTAAGTAAACTAAAAAGCTGCCCATGATTTAGGATTTCCTTCTTGTGCAGGCAGATCTTATTGATTGCAGCTTCATGCTGTCACTTTACACCTGTGAGTAGCCTGTGCCCACCTTCTGATTTGGGACTATCAATAGCAGATGATCCCAAATATCCTCATTGATGGGAAGTTTGTGGTTCCTGGGCATATGTCTAGTTGTTACAGCATCAGAATTTAACTGGCATCTAGTAGGTAGAAGTCAGAGATACTACTAGTGTCCAAGGTAAAAGAGAATATTGTTGGGATTACAACAATAGGGCTGAGGTGGAGGGACTCTGATGTTCAGATGTTGTAGCAAATCACTGCAGTGGTGCTGTTACCTCTAGTTGTAGTTATGAGGAGCTGTTGATGATCACAACCCAGAAGGGCTACTTTATTAGGGGTGCTGAAGCTAACATTCTAAATATGTCTTTCCTTCTTTGTTTATCAGCTGAAAAGACAGGAAGAAAATTTTCATCCATTTCTTCTCTAGTTACCCAAAAAGATGACTTAATTTATAGTATTAAAATCTATCAAATACCCAGCAAATGAGGATTCCATCAGCATGGCTACATGTGTTTGTGTTTTCTCTGAGAAGCACATAGCTAGTCTTCCAAAGCAAGTGAAAGGGCGACCAGATTAATTGGTTTAGAATACACAAACCTTCCCTTTCTTTCTTACCAAATTACTATTAGAGTATTTCTACTGAGAATTTTCCCCTCGATAACTTAACTGTATTTAAAGTTAATGAGCTTTTTCAATTAAAGCCACAGATATTTAGCCTTTGGACAGCATGGAGATGAATCCGGGTGCATCTAATTACACTGGGAAAATCCTTCAGAGGCTGAGGAGTTTCTTTATCCAGAGCAAGCATATCATAAGTTAGAGCAATGTAGAGAAAATTTTCTAACCTCTGTGCAGGCCAGTTTTGTGGAAGGAACCTCTAGATACAGCGAAATGTTTGGGAAACACACACGGCAGGGAACATAGACATGATTTTGTTTGTAATTTTTTTTAGATAGGTATCTCAGTGTGTATCCTTGAACTCTGTATTCTCCTTTGTTCATCTCCCAAGTGTTGGTATTATGGGTCTACACCATTGCAAACTGTGATGTTACTGTTTTGATTGAAGTATGTCAATTGAATAACAAAGGAGACATTTTATGACACCTATACCCACAAAGCGGTTGTTTGTGGGACTCCCATTCTCCCATTCATCATGGGAGAGATTTTAGGCATATCCAGAATAATGCTCAGTTAAGGCAGGAATTTGTTCCAGAATGAATTTTCCAGTGGCTGTCATTTGGTCAAAGTCCTATGATGATAGGACAGTGTAGTTGACTAGCACTGGGGCTTGTAACCATCTCCACTGTCCTGGGGGCCTCTTCAACTCCTTTAAAACCAGAGTCAGAGTCTCTTCATGATGAAGATACTTTTTTTTTCCTTTTTCATGAGGACACTTGGTGGTCTTAGGTGAGCTTAGATTTTGTGGTTTTTCCATTCATTCCTACCAAATGCAGTATAAGTTGTTCTTAGCCCCAATAGAAAACAGGTACTCAACAAAGTTATTTGTTGTACAGTTAGTGTTTTATTTTTAAACTTGAACAATTATTTCCTATTCCTAACTTTAGCAAAGTACTTCCAGGAAGTGACAGTTGTTGAGTTATAATTGTGCGGTTTCTTTCTGTGATTTTAAATTCATGACTGGATCTCTTTCAAAACGGCTGATTTATTTTAATAATTACAACATATCATTCAGGACGCTTGTGGGTGGGAATCTTTTTGTGGCTGTGTATAAGGGCACATGTATTTCATTAAATACTCGAAAAGAAAGTTTAACTTCCTCTCCACCTAAATGAAACCAAAGGAAATTCTTAAATTTTGTATTTTACTAATGGTATTATTTTAATTATTTCATTAGTAAATATATTAAAGAAGCTATTTCAAGTTACAAAAGGGAAATAGAAAACAGTGTTTGAGGCATTTGCTAGAGAAAACAAAAATACAATTTAAAATATCTTGCAGAGCATTAACAAGCTTTGTCTGAATCTTTGCCAAAACTAGAGATTGTTTCATGTAAGAAGGGCATTTTATAAAAGTTGGACATAGTGGCACATACCTGTAATCTCAGCATTAGGGATGCCGAGGCAGGAGAATTACAGGTTCAAGCCCAAGGTGGACTATCTAGAAAGTTCCAAGTATGCCTAGGATAGAACTTCAAAAGACATTGTCCATATGAAAATAACTTTATGAATGCCAGTGAGATGATTCATTAGGTGGGTAAAGAGACTTGTCATGAAGCCTGCCAGCTTGAATTTAATTCTGAAGAACACATATTATAGGAGAGAGCTGAAGCAGTAAATTGTCCCCTGACCTTCACATGGGTGTATTGGTATACATGAACTCCCCCAAATAAATCTAAACGTTTGAAAATTATAGGCAGCTGATAAGTAGTAATAAACCAATCAAATGGACATTAGTGGCCCTTATTTCTCATGGGGTTTTCAGTTCCCCTTCAAGCCATTCTCTAGGTTGTACACATACATATTAAAGTTTTCAAAAGTTGCAGAATATGGCTGACAAAGATACAATTAGCTGATAAAAAGCATTAACCATTTGTTGTGCATTCAAAACATTTTATTGAAAATTATAATATGCTTCTATATCTAAGATAGGAATTTTATAATACATACCCCTGAGTGTTTGAGAATTGAACTAAATAAATTTGCCTGTGGAAGAAAATATAAAGGAAAATAGTATACTTAAACATCCAGGATAATATGTTGCTGAACTTACTTAGTAGACACTCAGTAGATATCAGTTATTATTATTTCATAATAAAACACATATAAACAAATAAAAAACATAATGAAAAGAATATACCACATTTCCAAAGTTCCTTAATCAGAAATTGCTTAATAATAATCCATAAAGCTATTAACCCCGTACTTCAAGTAATATTTTTTACTGAAATTCTTTCTTTTTTAATTTCTTTTGTTTTGCTCCTTAGGACATGATGCACAGCTAGATATGAATTTTTGTGGCTTGAACCTTTATACCTGTTCTGTTCATAAACAAACTTTCTAAATTAAACAAGTTTAAGTGTTCATTGTCATAAATGTCATTTGTAAAAAAATTAATTACTGTTTAAAGTGAATATGCAAGCAGATGTGTTTTATTATGTTTTTCCCCTGCATATGTGACAGCATAGTTTTTCCTACTTTAAATAACCATCATCTTTCAATTTTGTCTTCTGAAAAATTTCATGTTTCTCTGAGAAGTCATTTTTTTTCAAGGTTCATTACCATACTAGCATTTCTCTCTTTTAACATGAAACCTGTGCTGGTTTGTATTTGGTCTTCTTGATGCAAACCTAGATGTATTTGGAAAGAAAGAATCTTAATTGAGAAAATCTCCCCATAAGGTTAGCCTATAGGCAATTCTGTAGGATATTGTCTGGATTGATGATTTACATGGGTGGGCCCAACTCACTGTGGGCGGTGCCACTTCTGATCAGGTGGTTCTGGGTGCTATGAGAAAGCAAGCTGAACAAGTCATGAAGAGCAAGCCAGTGAGAAGAATTCCCCATGGCCTCTGAATCTGTTCTCTCCTGTAGTCTCATTCCATGAGTTCTGGCCCCAACTTCCTTCAGTGATGGGCTGTGATTTGAGCTGAAATAACCTTTCTCCATGTGTTATGAGTAGTTTTCCTGCCAGCCTGGTCCCAGAGCCGCGCCAGCCCCAAATAACACATAGAGACACTGTATTAGATATTAAGTAAGTTGGCATGTTACTATCATTTCTTATTGGCTAGTTCTGTCTTAAATATTAACCCATTTCTATTAATCTAAGTATTTCCACTTGGTCTTATCATACTGGAGGGAGGGTCGGGCGGGACCTCTGTTCTCTTTGTCCTACATGTTGACTCTCCCCCTACCTCTCTCTGAATCCTCCTTGTCTCTTAGTCCCGCCTATGTTGCTTCCCTATTGGCCAACAGTGCTTTATTCATTAACCAATATGAGAAACATATTTACAGAATGACATCTCACATTGAAGATGTTTTATCACAGCCGTAGAAATCCTAACTAGGGCAGTATCTTTGTAGAAAATGCACCATGAAAAGCGTGTTGCAGCGTGACTTACTAGGACCTGGATCCTCAGAATGTGCAAGTTATCACACTCACAGCTGAGAGACATATGGATTCTGAACCAGAAGGAGAGTAGTTCAAAGTTTTGCTCCCACCATTGATAAGCACCCTTTGGGAATCTCTTCAAAACTATATACACTTTAGCTTTCCTGTAGCATCAGTCTGAGTTTCTGCTGGCATTCATTGTTCAACTTGCATCTGTGCCTGGTTTTTCTTCCCTTCTGACCTTTTATGTCTTATTACCAGAAACATTCCTCAGCAAGGACTTTACATTTTGTGGTTTGAGTGTTTAAAGACTTGGTATCCAGTTGGTGGCGCTGTTTGGGAAAGGTAGGAGGTGGAGTCTTACTGAAAGTAGCATATTATTGGTGGTCAGCTTTGGAGTTTTATAGTCTGGCTCTATCCTCCTTCTTCCTGTGGATGGAATGTGATTACTCTGCTTCCTGGCTTCATCTTTATGTGGCCATGCCTTCCACTGTGCTGAATGGCACCTCATCAGGACCAGAATAAAGCCCTTTCTCTTCTCTTCTTTTTTTTTTTTTGGTTATTTATATTTTTTTATTTTATATAACCAAGTCCATTTAAATGAAAACAAACATTTATAGACAATATTTGGGAATTTGGGCATTGTTCTTTCCAAACTACTTCCTGCTGGTAAGGGGCGCTGTCATGGGGGATTCGAAGAAGATTCAGAAATCCTGGCTGTAGTCTGTAAGGTTGCTTTGTTCAGCTGTTTTGAATGTAGGATCACCTGGTACTCTGTTTCAGGTGGTCTGGCTTGATGAAACCACATTAGTCTGGAAGGAATCCACATCTTTCTCTTCTAAGTTGCTTTCCACCACTCTTCTCTCACAAAAACAAAAGTAGTACACACACACACACACACACACACACACACACACACACCTCTATTTTCAAGTCTGTTTCTAGGCCCCGCCCTTATCCAAGAATTGGTGATAGGAGTGTTCCTTAGGAGTAGCAGCAAATGAGATTTTGGAGTTGTGTGTGTTTGTCTGACAATGAGAAAGCATAGCGGAGGACAGTTGCAATGGTAATAGCTCCTTGTATATGGCAGTAGAAGAATGTGTACAACACTTAGTGGTGTAGTGGGAGGAGAGGTATATCGGGAAAGGAAAATCACAATCACAGCATTTGACAAATTAACTGTGTGGGGATGGGGCAGAGGATTTCTTATATTCTTATAAGAACCAACAATTGGATGGCTGATGCTTGGCAATCAATGAATTGCAGAAATATAAATGGCTGTGGGTGATTAATCTCAAATTTAAGGCCAAATGGGAAAAACAGAGGATTTTGTTGGCTCATTTTTTGAGACAAGAGGACAGAAAAACCAGACTTGAAGATCAGGCCTATCATTCCACTATCTTTCTTAAAAGTTTTCCCAGAAACAGAGACAAACAGAATCTGGGAAAGCTGGTCCAAAGGGAATGAATATGTTACCCAGCACAAAGCAGTAAGTAATGAAGTGTAGACATTGTGCAACATGTCCCTCTCAGCCACAGCAGTGTCCCAGCTCATGATCAATGCTAATGACCTTCTCTGGACTGATGGATACTCCTTTACCCAGATTCACAGCTCTTTCCAGGCCAGTTAAACCTAAAATCTAGTCGTCATTGTAGGCATAGAAAAATGAGTTATTTAGTTGCAAAAAATAAGCAGGTAAGTGAGAGAGGGAGACAAGCAAGAATGAAAGTAAGCTCTTTCTAGATGAAGTATTGAAGGATAGCTACAGTATCTTAGTTGAATAGATATTATCATCTACTCTGCTCAGTTTTAGATGTTATATATTAACATGGACACAAAAATGAACAGCACAATGTGGATCAGAGGTCTCCCTAACTACTATGAAGTACTGGAACTCATTTTGCTCAAGAATAATTTCTGTTTTTCAGATTATCTACTGAATAAGGATGAAAACTGGAGTAGTATGTTCAATCTGCAGCCCTCAGGTAGCATTTACCAAGCATGTCTAGGAATATATCCCAACAGAAACTAGCAAACTTACTTAAAACATTATTATTTCTTGTTTCTATATTTTGTAACTTGACTGTGAGATTTCTGAATGTGAACTTTGTAGATGTCAATGTCACAGTGTGAAAGCATTGACCTGCTTGTGTTTCAGGCTCCTTCTGTTTCCTGTCCTTATTGTTTCCTTTCTCTCCTTTTACACCCTTAAATTGGAGTCTGGAGAAAGCTGGAGGAGTCCATTGGTCTAAGGACAATACAGATTGCAGTCTCAACTCTTTGTGTGATATGGGTAGGGATATGTGAGGGCTGGAAAGTATGGGGGTGACTTCTTGGACCCCAGTGTTCTGACTCTGTGCTGTCCATCCAGTTATTAGTCTCTATATCTCAAAGCCTTACATAAGATCTCTTTCACAGGATCTTCAATCCTTTTGTATCTTGGAATAATTAAATTTGCTTTTGCCATCCCCATCTCAATGAGGTTAATGATATGCCAAGTCCACTCCCATTCTTCTGTTCATTTTCAGTCATGATCAGGAATCATAGACATCTAGAGAGGTCCTATCAGCTCTTTTAGAGATAACTTAGTTTGGGAAAATGATGAACCTGGGCACTGAGGGTAAATGACTCATCTACCATGTAAGCAAATGGCAGAACTGGGCAGAAACACAGGTCATTAGTCTCTGGTTCAAAAATGTCTAGGTCATCACTTTTGACACTGACATGGTTCACCATCCAATTCTAACATTCCACCAATAGTAGAAAGAAATGCACCAAATGCTTATTCCTCTAAAATTATCCATTATATCCTTTTTCATTCATAATACTATCATAATTGCCCTTATAATCTTTGCAACAAGGCCGTCTTCTTGTTTTCCTATTTCCACCTTCCTTTTAATTATATTTTCCTCTCTCCTTTCCCCTCCTTTTCCTTGTCACAATTATTTTCCCCATTATTTGTTATTGTTTCTGTGTTGTTTGTTTACTAGTTGACGTTCTGAGTCTTGTGCCTACTAGTCTTGGCCTAGAACTCACTATATACATCTTGAACTCCTCATATACCTCCCAAGTTCTGTGATTAAAGGCATGTGACACCACACCTAGATCCCATCCTTCTTGTTCTTCTCCTTTGTTCAAGGCTCAGAACTAGACTGATAACACCCCACCCTGGAAGAAAGAAGTCAAAGTGAACAGTTCAACTCATCCCATCTTGATTGAAAATATTTTTAGAAAATAAATGTCATTCACATCTGTGAAATTGTGGAAAACAAGTGGAAAAACCACTGCAGATGATGTTCTAAGATTTCGGCAATGAGTAAACCTTATTTCATGTTTTCTTGAATGAAATGGACAAGGCCAGTGACATGGAAGACCTAACGGCTGACTAGTTATATCAAAACTCTCATTTCTATGATGGAAAAGACTGGTAAAAATATAATAGAACTGAAACTAAATTTTCTGTCTGATTTGGGAAAAGATAGGGGGTACTTTGATTCTCTATCATGGAAGAATAGTTATGATGTAGTAATGTACTTTAAGAAGGACCTTTTCATTCAACACTAGCTTTCAGGACATTTAATACAGTGAACATTTATTTCTACCCTGCTCGTGGCAGTCTTCATGTCCTATGGGGATAGCTTGCCATAGTAAAGACAACTTGGAGACCAAGGACTGTCTTATTTTGCTGGGGAATTCTTGTTGATTATTATTGGAGACCAAATATGGTGTTATCCCATGAAAATCCTATTGAAGCTGATGATGCCTCAGATGCTTTCCTTCAGACACAGACAGAAAAGACCATACTACATGTGCAACAAGCCATCATCAACCACTGGTTGAGCATGCAGAGATAACTGAAGTGGAGCAGAATCCTCTACTTTTTCCTTACTGGAAAGAAGAAGGAAATCTCGGGTAAATTAATGGGTGTCAGTTGAAGACTTTATAGACTGGCCTATCGAGAAGAGTCTGACAGGGCATGTGAACTTCCTGCTGAACTGTAAAATGAACCTCTTTAGGCAGACTTGCACCCAGCCTCTCCAGCTTCAGCTTCTTCTACTTTGATCCTTTCCCATGCATGTCTTTATGAATTATTTATTAAGCTGCTTTCCCAAGTAGACTTGGTTGGGGCATCAAGATCCCCTTAGGAGGATGTGCAGTAATTTGTCAAGCGTTCATTTATTGCTGGACATTTAGGGTTTTTCCAATGTTTTGTGATTATAAATAATGTTGCAAAAATGTTCATTGCTCCCCATTTTTTATGTAATTTCCTTAGCATGAATTCCCATGAGTGAGATAACTGCCTTCAAGTATAAACATTTCATTTAAACAAGTCAAATAAAGAAGAACACATTCTGTAAATTTGAAAAAGTGAACCATGAGTCTGAAAAATAACAACTTATGTATGCTAAATCTTTACATCATTTGATTTCATGGAAAATAAAGGCAAATATTCTTCTACAACAACAGAATCCTGTGAAGTAACATCAGCCACATAGGTACTACCAATGGGCTGACAGACTTTAACCACAGGCCTCTGAAACAGCACAACAGAAATGATCTTGTCCTTGGGTTCAGTACAACATCCAACTGCATTATCGTTTTCCTAGTAAATAGCTCTTGCCATCTCTAACTACAGCTGTATGAAACCAACAGTGTCCACTTGGCAGTGAACCACATACCAAAGGGTTGCTCAATTATTATCCAGAAATAAAACTTCAATTACTTTTCTTGGCTAAGTTAATGTAAGGTACTTTTCATTTAGCAAAGGGTAAAATAATGCCTTATAAGGAAGTTTTGGCTCAAAGTATCAGAATTTTTATCATAGAGGGTGTTTTGATGGCCTTAACACACAACTGAATTCAGAGAAGTCTCTCTTCCATTTCTGCCTTCCTATGGTTTTTTGGCAGTCAGGAAATATTCACCTCAAGGCAAATTCCTTCCTTCCTTTCCTATTTCCCGAAGGGAGACATCTTTCACAATAGTTACACTACAGTGATATTTGTTTCACTTCAACAAAAATTTATTGAGTGTGTACGTGGCAAGGCATATGGAAAAAATATGGGGTTGAGTATCATGCTGACTTTCTATGAAGCCAAAGAAATTTATGTATTTTTGCTAAATTCCAATGCCTTCATCTATTAAAAGAAATGAATAATTTTTTTTATGAAGTGAACATACAACAGAAATAAAATAAATGAGAAAAAATGTCTTATGTACAACTGGCCCTCAATAAATGCTGATTATTTTTGTTGGCATCTAAGTAGAATAATAATATAAGTAAAAATCATTTTTGAGAGTCTGCAGAATTACAAACAAGTATAAACATAATTATGATCCCATATAGTCTGGGACAAATACCACAGAGAAGAATCAGAGCCTGGAAGAAAGGGCCAGAGAGAGAGAGAGAGAGAGAGAGAGAGAGAGAGAGAGAGAGAGAGAGAGAGAGAGAGAGAGAGATTTGTGAATAAAGGCTTGCATGGTAGAATGAGTTGGTGTACAAACTGAAAATCAACCTGGATCTGGCTTCCTAGATTCAGCTAAATACTCCACTTAAGAGTATTTCATCTGGAAGTGAAAAAAGTGATTTAATATTCCCTCCTTATAAAACAGAAATGCTAGCACTGGGAAGACAAAGTGAGGAGGAAAGACATAAGTCTTAGGCCATCTTGGTACATACAATGTGAGTTCCAGGCCAGCTAGGACTACTAGTCTGTCAGAAACAAACAAACAAATAAACAGTCAAACAAACAGTAATTTAGGTGATGTAGGGAACTTTGTCACTTCAGCCTCATGTGTACCTATTAGTGCTTTTAATGATGGCTATTGTGAGTTAACTGACCTTAGAAATGCTATGGAGTTGGGAGGTTAGGAAGCAGAACTCAGGTAATGGCTTAAAATTGTTAAACACTTTGTTACATTGATTCTTTGTGTTGTTTTCTTTGTTTCTACTTTATTGATTTCAGCTGTCAATTTGATTATTTCCTGGCATCTACTCCTCCAGGGTGAGTTTGCTTCTTTTTTGTACTAGAGCTTTCAGTTGCCCTGTTAATTCTCTAGTGTGACTATTCTCCAGTTTCTTCACTTAGTTCTATGAACTTCCTTCCACATAGAGGGATACTCTCTCAGCCTAGACACAAAGGGGAGGGCTGAGGCACTGCTCCAAATAATGTGATGACTTTGAAGACCCCCTATGGAAGGCTTCACCTGGGGAGCAGAAAGAGGATGAGATTAGGAGTCAGTGGGGGACAGGGAAGAGGGGAGGGAACTTGGATTGACATGTAAAGCAAGATAGCTTCTAACTTAAATTAAAATATTATATATATATATATATATATATATATATATATATATATATGAGTGCTGAACACATAATGGAAACAGTGGTGGAGAGCAACTTAAGAAAAGCTCCATGAGAAGAACATGCACCACAGGTGAGCATGTGTTGTAAAAAGAATAATAGTGAGTTGGAGTCTCTGGACACTTCAAGGTGGAGACTTTGGACAGATGTATTTGCATTTTATTTGAGATCATGTTCAGCTCTTGAAGTTTTTCAAAATGGAAGTAAAAGCACTCATATATAAATTTAACAAGTGAACTCTCAAGAGTGGCATAGGAATGCTCGCCCCATAACATTTATTCAGAAAGGGTGTATACTTCTCGCTTCCCATATCCAAAACTTGAGTCTAAAAGATATTCTGATTTGAAAGCAGCCACAGAAGATGTTCACATCAGAATGCCACCACATTGTGTGGGTGTGTTGCCTCATGTCACAAATGAAGGAGAGTTACTTCCAGGCATTGTTGAGGAATTCAGGATGGGAGTATTACCCTGAACTGTCCAAGTAGATTTAGTGTTCTGGTAAGAAGGAAGTCTTGGTTGATGGTAACGCAGGCAGGAGAAATGCAGCTGAAGGCAGAGGACCTGAAGAAGACAAAGAGGAGAAACTTCTGATACTCTGGAGAGCTACATGAAAATCGAGACTCTGCCAGCACTTCAGTTCTAGGATTTCTGGCCTTTAGAACAGTAACAGAATCCATTTGTACTATCAACAGTTGAAAACTAACACAAGGCCCTTCCCTGCCTATTGTTTTAACACACTATTTTTTTAAATTCTTTGTCTTCATCCCACATAAATAAAGATAACTAATTTTTTTCTCTTCGAAGTTCTTTAGGAAGCAATGGTTATCATCTAACCAAAACATCTTAAATCCTATAAATAAAGATTGCTTAGAAAATTTAAAATATTGATTGTTTGAAATAATGACATTAATTATAGATTTCTCCCACATGAATGGTGTGTGTGTGTGTGTGTGTGTGTGTGTGTAATGTACTTTGATCAGATAGGTCCTCAAATACTCCCTAAAGTTAGAGTTGATATTAAAAAGAATATAAAAAGGTGGTCTACACAGTCTTTTGCCTTCTTGGTTTTATGTGTAGCTTGCACAATGGACTCAGAGAGTCTTTGGATTGTAAACTAGTACACTCTCAGTTTAGGACTGGAAAAGTTCCCCAAGTGAGATTCCAAATGCAGGGCTCTCCCAATTCTCCTACTCTGCAGACAAGCGTTTCTCTTTGTAGGACTTTCATTATGGCTGTTTTTAAGTGTTCAATTTGGCCTTTATTCAGCCTGGAGGGGAAAAAAAATCGGGAACTTTTCAACACAGTTAACCTACAAGAAGCTGAGGGTGACAAAAGAAACACATTACAAACGAAGGCACTTTTAGAACATAGAAGGATTCGGTGGCCAGACTTTGTATTTCCGTCCGCTATGACTTCAGCCAGAGAACATTAGAACCAGGTCCGTCTACTGTGCACGCCTCAGGAGGGTTGTCTGAGTTTTAATTTGCTGTTCGAATCGCCCCAGGATTTTCAGGTGTTGCATGAGGAGTGAAGTACAGAGTGTACCTCAGTTCTTGGTTGTCAGCCATTGGACGATGGCCACAGTATTATTAAACTATCAGGCATGCTGGGTCTGAACCACAAAATTTAATTTTCCTTACTGCAGGGACTAATCAGCTTCCATAGACTGGAGGACCTAAAGAGACTGTTTTTATCTACAAAAAGCCTCTCCCTTCAGACATCAGTGAGCTAATTTTAGTTTTGTCTATCCTCCGGGTTGCAAATGTTGATAGAAATTCAACTTGATGCAAAACAGATAAGAGGTGGAACTTATATGAATACAGTCTGTGACATAAATTGAAGACAGAGGAAATCTTCAGGGCCCCTGGTGACACCTTGGCAAACATCTAAGGGTTCTGTTATCCACAGCTCAGCTGTACTTGCTAACAGAATATATTTTTAGATACTTTAGCTACCAATGAATATGCCTTGTCCTCCTTGCTGACTTTGTAAGGGTTTCTCTCACCTTCTGTACATCCCCTTTCTATATGTCCATTCATTTTCGTGCTTTCTCAACTACTTCTCTTTCCCTGTTCCACCAATGCCCTAAATGAGGGTTTAGAATGTGTGATACTAAAAGAAAAGTGAATCACCATCTGCAATGCCTCTGTTGTGATAGAGCATCATCATCTCAAATGTGTTGGCGGCATTGGTTTAAGCCTATTATAAACTATCAAAGTCTTCTAAATGATCAAGATTTTCTTAATGATGAACAGAATGTATATTTCCAAACCTTCTACTATTATTTCGTTTATATTTTAAATTTAGTTGATACTTGAAAAAGTTAAAATAAGTTTATAAATATGGAATGCTTCCTAAATTTTCATGTCAACATTGCTCAGCAACCAAGCTGAAACTATTCTTCCACATTTAATGTACATCTTACCACAGTATTTATTGGACTGTTACTTTTAAACTTATTTAAAATAAGGCAGACCCCAAAAGCGAGAAAGAAAATGCTTGTGTTTGACCACCAAAAGTCAGCAAGCAGAGCAAGGGATCCCACATGGCATTGATTGTTCCCCGGCTGATGCAATCAACGTGGAATAATAAGGTGGAATGGGCTGACTCTTGAGGTGGAAAAACTTTTGATTATGTGGATTACACGATCAGAAGCAGCAAATCCATGTGGCCTGGAGCCAATCGACAATTGTAGAAGGGTGCTGTATCTCTAGATACTTAAGGATGAGCTCATGGAGACATCAAAGGAAGGAGTTTCAGCCGGGGCACAGAATTGATTTGATTGCTCTGGAACACAAATTATTTGGCATAGCACCAGAGATTTGGGGTAAATTCCAAGTACTTAGATGGGTGACCCAAGACTTAGGGCTGCTTAATTTGCAACTATCATTAAGGAAACAATTAAGATGTGAGTGAAGTGGAGAGCCAGTCGTGTGTACCAGGGACCTCCTGGGAGGTGTAGGGCTGGAGGGGTTGGCTGGAAGACTAAACACAAATTTTGATAATTTCTATTGAGATATATAATCAAGGTTCTGCACAACCAATCTATAAATGGACTCTTCAAAGTAATCTATATCTTGCAATGTCCAATTTAAATGGGAGGAAAACATTAAGACCTTAGTTAATGCAGCTCTGTTTTCTCCTGGTGAAATGGAAAAGTTGATTTTGACTAAAGATTGTAATGTCTGTTTAGCAGACCATATTCCCAGATCTGAACAATCCACAGTCTCTATATCTACCTGGAAGGTTCCATGGTTAACTATTGAAATGGCATTAGAAGCACCTTACTGCATTTGTATTTTAGGGAGTAAGACATTAATATGTGTCTATGTAACACCACTCCATCTTTCTTCCCCACTTTGAGAAAATTCCAGTAATGGGTTTTGTTTGTTTGTTTTTTGTTTTGTTTTTAAGTAGAGACATGCCCAGTTCCAGGAGCTTGTCTCTTATTTTTGAAAGTGAATCAAATGTAACTCTCTCCCCTCCCTCAGTTTTTGATATAGGCAGGAATAAAAGAATTAGGAAGACATAGACTCTTTTTATTTTTCTGTTATCACTCTCAACTCCCCAGTTTGGGACGGGGCCCTGCAAAACTGATGTGCACATTGGCAGCTATTGTAGAATCCAGGAGGAAAGTACAACATCTCACTGAAGACCACAAATCTTTGGAAAAGGGGGCCCTGGTCAACATCATTAGTATCCACACAGAACCAGGAAATCATTCCTTCTGGCTTTCTTGTCTTGGGAGTTAAGAATTATCCTTAAGTTTGGTGCCAGTCTAACACTGAAGTTGCGAGATGTCATTTGGTGAGTCGGCAGACATAACTTGCTCAGCCAGCCATAAAGCAAGAATGAAGGTGGCCCTTAATGTTTCTTCACCTCTCTCTTCTCTCCTGATCTCATCTTCCCTATTTCCTTCACTTAGATAAAAAGAAAAACAAACAAAAAACACACACAACAAAAAGAATGAAAACAGAAAGGCGATTTAAATCTACATATTTGTATTTTGATATTATATGTATATCCCAAAGTAGTTAATGATATCTTTTGATTGATTCCTTTTAAATTTTCCTTGTAGATGCTCATCATAGAACATTGACACCCAAAAATACTGTAAAACAGACTGAAAATCTAACCACCGGTCACCTATTACCCAAAGAGTGTTTTCTGAAATTTGAGCCATAGCAGTCTTTCTTTTGTAAAATTTAACCTAAATTCCAGGTAAGGAACCACTGAGCTCAAGAAGATTTTAAGATGAAAGACTCATATTCCTTCCTGATATTTGGTAATTTAGTAAACAGGTAGCATTTCTGTAAAGGTTTAGGTGTCAGAGTAGCTTTTCATTCAAATTTCTAAAATGGTCTATTTTGTGCCTTCTTCAATCTGGTCAGGTTTCAATCCTGTGTTGATTTTCATTTTACTTATTAAAAGAGATGTAATCTCAATTACCTTCCAAAGTGTGTGTGTGTGTGTGTGTGTGTGTGTGAAGAGATCAGTGGATGTCTTCCAGTTGTAGTAACTATTGTATTGAATTTAATTTGTGTTCAATTTAATCATAAGCAGAATTCCACAGAGAATTGCTGGGAAAAGGAGGCATGAGGAGGAGGAAGAAAGGGTGGAGAAGGGGAGTGTCAGGAGGGTTGCTGAATTAAAAAATGGGCATTTCACATTCAGCATTATGGTGATGAAGGCTGTACCATACACATGTTAAATTTATCGAGAGGAGACAGACTGCTCCCATGATTAGGATGGGAAGAGGTTTGGAAGGTTCTTTCAAAATGATGGTTGTTGGGCTTTTTGTAGGAAACATTTGCTTTGAAGGGAATCCTGGCAAAAGAAAGGAGTGCCTATCAACAGCAACAATTATAAGTATTCTAATTGCCTGGCAATAATTTGTTGAGCAAAATTGGCCTGTGCATCCTGCGTTTGGATCAGTGGTTCAGAGGCAGTCATGGTGTAATACTGCATGGTTTCTTCGCACCTTGTGTACTGAGAACACATTCAGGACAGCTGATCCGACTTTCACTTCTACCTTGTCTGTGCACATTCCCCCACAATATCTTCTGTTTCCTGTGCTAGGGAGGGGCAGAGTGGAGGAAGAGCAGACACAAAATAACGGTAAGAGTCAATGATTGTAGCTCAATGTATTTTATTATTTCAAGAATTCATTCAAAGCTGGGCTGCAATTACATTTAAAACAGGAGAATAATGGGCTACTGACATGTATATGGTTTTAGAAATATAAGGCCTCATTTTCTCAGCTGGAGTTTCCCCTTGGATGTGCATTTGCATTACATTAGAGATGCTCTTTTGGAAAAGGAAGACCACATGCGTTCAGACATTTTGACATTATCTGGGTCAGAGGGAACATTTAAAAGCAGTAGCCCCAAGCAAGAACCAAAGCTTTCTTACAGGCAAGCATCACATGCATTAAGGAAGGAGGCCAGCCCCACACGTCTCCCTACATTGGCCATGTTTTATGACATACCTGCCTAACCCAGACATTAATCTACTGAAGATGGATTGGCCTGGTCATGGTCCTCTGCTAACCTTCAACGGCATGTACATTACCTAAATTGAAATCTGCACTTTTTCATGCCATGAATGGTTTGATGTGACGGTCCAAGGAATGTCGGCTGCATTAGAATTGGTTTTTATGTGGACAGAAGGTCCCTCCTATTTACCTTTCAGCAGAACAGCTGCAGGCTCTCCTTTTCGCTTGACAATGGAGGCATTCATCCCCAGTGTTCACCCCAAGAGGAGCTGCCCATACTAGCTCAGAATTGCATGGCCTTCCTCAGGTATGTAAGTATCTTCCTGCTTTCCTGTGCCCAGAAGTGACAAAGACACAATGTACAAGGAATGCAGAAGTTTTCACCTGTTTAATTGTCTAATAAAGCCCCTGTACAATAAGTTCTTTGTCATCTTCCAAGAAGAGGTCAGCTATAAGTGTCAGTGATTAAATGAGGCTTTATGAGCACAGAGAGACCTGTGTAATTGCTTAGATGCTGCAGGGACAATCTCATGAAGCCATGTAAGATGTCTATAATTTTCTAATCTTCTATGTCTTAGTTTCCCAGACATGACAACTCTTTCCTTACCCTGTACTCACATCTCTTTCCTGAATGGTAGAGAGCTAGATTTGTATTTGTATTTGCCCCATGTAATTGGTGGACTAAGTTGTCCTACGAAGGGTGGATCTTTGTGGAGCTCATTTCTGAATTTAGCTGTCTTTTCTGCACAATAAAATTGAAATGGTAAATGGACACCTGGGGGCTTTGTAGGTGGATAATCAGGGTAAATCCTATTCCTCTATGTGTATTAGAGATGTGTGACCTTTGAACTTCATTTGTATTCTTACTACTGATAAAGATATAAAGGCTAAATGGAATTCTGTAACCATTCACTCATTGAACAGGTACTTACAAAACACTTGAGTAGCAAACAGCAGCCTCTAGCTGCTCTGAATCCAATGCCTAAAATGCTTAATCCAGGAAAGTGTTTGGAAAAATGTAAACACATCATGAATTTGTTATTATTATCACAACTTCTGCAATAAAAGTGTACAGAGTCACACTTCTATGCTTGCTTTTGTAGACATTCCATACTGTCATTTGGAAGAGCAACTAAAGGGTGATTTTTAAACAATTGTATTGACACACTCCAGGAACTCATAGAACAGGACTTCCACTTTAGTAACTTTGAACAAAAATCAGGTCTCTGGTTTGGCAATGAGATGCACTGGTGTCTTGTAGATATTTTTATGTCTAGTAGGAGTCAATGGAACTGAGTGGAAAATGGTTTTGATATATGTGAGGAGTGTGTCACAAGTAAGTGGCAAAGAACTAAAGGGAGAGGAGTTAATGTAGCTTGGTGGGAAAGCTGTCCACCTGCTGGAATTATACAGAGTTTGAACAATTCTATTTGTTCCCACTTTCTGAGGCAATAAATTCCCTTGGTGAGTAAGGCCACACACCTACCAATTTAGAAAATCAGAGAGATAGTTTCCATTCCATGGAATTAACTCCAAAGAAGGTGTGGAGAAAAAGAGGCTCTCTGAATGATTCAAACTCTTCTCAAAGAATTTCCCTAGCATTTGTCTCATTTGTAAAAATTTGAAGATAATATAGGACAGTTCATAGAGTCCTCTCCTATTCACACTTTGATGGTCATGTGAAGAAGAAATCGGCCAAGAGTATAGAAAAATGCCAAGTACAGACGCAGAAAACATACTATAATGGATGAATATGACATATCTTAGTCTGAGAATGATGGGAGTTAAATTTAGATCTCAGAGTTGATAAACCTAAAAACTAAATCATTAAGTCACATCTCTCCCCATCTTTCTCTCTGAATTAAAAATCTCAGTCCTTTTTCCTCTGTTTCTCAAGTGGCTAGATAATAGGCTTTTGTCAACACATTCTACTCATGAAATGTTTCTAGAAGTACTGATTTAAAGGGCAATGAAAGTGAGCCCAAATTAGATTGACTTTCCAGTTTAAATGTCATTATTTGTTGCTTTCCCTCCCTTAACTCTATGAAGTCATTCTGTTGGTTTTCTTTCACATTGGCACTGTTGTTCCTGGGAGTCTTATGGATATTGGAAGATATTGGAAGGATACCCTCCAGTGTAAAGCATATTTGCAGATGGGAAATCCTCACATAGATTCAAGAAATCAGGTACATTTGTTTCCGATGGAAACCGAAACAGCATCCTTTGGCTACCCAGTTATGTCCAGTCCTTTACTGGCACATGCAGAAAGTTCCCTTCAACCACATTTGTTGGCACAGGTTGTTTGCTCATATTCTTCTGTTCTGGGAAATCTTGGAGAGAAGACACAAAGAATAGAGAGGTTTCTAAGTCAGTGCGAAGGCACAATCCATTTCACTTATTTACAAATTTCAAGGTGTCATTCAGGATATAACAATTCATAGCTTACACTATAAAAAATTCTAGTAACTATGTAGTCAGGAAATTTTTACTTTATACCATACTTCAGTTTGTCTTAGCCTCTTGGTTGAAGAGTCTTTGAAGTTTTTTTTTTTTTTTTTTTTTTTTTAATCTGTCTTTCCAATATGGGGAAAATACAGTAAGATGTATAAACACCAGCTTTTAAGTGTATCCATTCAATGGAGAGACTCACCACATACCCCCCTGATTCTTTGGCCAGTTAAGTTATGTATCAAATCCAAATTTCAAGGGGAAAGAGAAGATAGTCTATAATGTTCCAAATTACCACATCCAATACAAGCATAAACTACAGTGGGATTCTTAAGGGTATTATTTATAAATGATGAATCTTTGACCTTAGAAAACATTTGGCTAAGTTTGAAGACATATTTGATTGTCAAAATGGAGGGTCAGTGAAATTGGCATCTACTAGTTTGAAGTCAGAGATACTGCAAAACACCCCACAGTTCACAAGAGTACACTCTTAGGGTTTCTATGGCTGTGAAGGGACACCATATCTATTGTGAGTCTGATAAAGAAAATCATATAAACTGGGATGGCATATAGTTTCTGGGGTTTAGTACATTGTCATCACAACAGGATGTGGTGGCACACAGGCAGATGTGTGCTGGAGATGGAGCTGAGAGTTCTACATCTTTATTCGCAGACAACAGGAAATGAACTGTGTCACTGTACACAGCTTGAGCACAGGACAACTCAAAGCCCATGCCCAGATTGACACACTTCCTCCAATAAGACCATACTTACTCCTACTAAGCCATGCCTCCAAATAGTGCCACTCTCTATGGGGGGTGCCATTTTCTTTCAAATCACCACAACAACCCAGATTGAAGTGCTTGGCTCAGATGCTAGCATTGTAGAGGCTGAGAAAGCATGAACAAGGAGCCTGGATTTCTTACAGTTCATGCGCAGAGGAAAATCCATGCACATATAAGAACTTGGAAGTGGATGGGTGTTGGTGGCACATGCCTTTAATCCCAACACCCGGGAGGCAAAGGCAGGTGGATCTCTGTGAGTTCGAGGCCAGCCTGGTCTACAGCGTGAGTGCTAGGACAGCCTCCAAAACAATGCAGAGAAACCATGTCTTGAAAAGAAAAAAAAAAAAAAAAAAAAAAAAAAGAACTGGGAAGTGTTATGAGCTTCGGTGGTTTAAATTGTGCCATATTGGTGAACTAGTAGACTACATCAATAAATTAATGAAATCCAACAGAAAGTTTGTGAACAGTGATATTTGACCATCTAATGATATTAGATTGTCTATCTGTATGTAGAGGAGTAAATAATGCTATATGTTAACCTCATGCTATTTTCTTTTTTTTTTATTTTAATTTTACATATCGATCCCAGTTCCCTCTCCCTCCCTCCTTCCCTCTCCCCCAGCTTCTTATGTCCCCTGACCACCCTTCCCTCCTATTCCCTGCCCCCACTCCACATGTAGGGTGATGGCTTCCAGGAGGGGTCATCTAAATCTGTCAAGTCATTTGGAGTAGGGACTAGGCCTTCTCTCCTGTCTCTAGGTTAAGGTAGTATTCCATCATGGGGGATGTGCTCCCAAAGTCCTTTTGTGCACCAGGGATACATCCTGGTTCCACTGTCAGAGGTCTCTTAGACTGCCTAGAACTTCTAGCTGAGACCCATGTTCAGTCCCATGCTGGATTCCCAGCTATCAGTCTGGGGGCCCTTTAGCTCCTCCTTGTTCAGGTAAGCTGTCTCTTTATGTTTCTGCGGCCTGGTCTTGTCCTCCCTCTCTGCATCTGGATTCTAGTTCAGCTCAGAGTTTAGTTGTGAGAGTCTGCTTCTGTTTCTATCAGCTACTAGATGAGAGTGCTATGATGGTGGATAAGTTAGTCTCGAACCCATTATCAGGGAGGGCATTTACGGTAGCCTTAATTACCACTGTTGCTCAAATTGTTAGTTGGGGTCAGTCTTGTAGGTCTCTGGACATTTCTTTAGGTTCAGTTTTCTCTTCAAACCAATAATGGCCCCCTCTTTTATGCTCTCTCTCTCTTTCTCTTTTCACTCATCTATTCCTCTTCTGACTCAATCTTCCTAGTCCCATGTGCTTTCCTCTCCTCCCCATCTCTTTCTCCTAGTTCCCTCTCCATTCACTGCCCACCCCAACTCCCTATATGCTCAGGAGATCTTGTCCTTTTCCCTTCTCTGAGGGACCTTATATGAATCTCTTAGATTTATCTGGCAGTGTGAATTATAGGCTGGTGATCCTTTGCTCTATGTCTAAAATCCATATATGAGCAAGGATATACCATGTTCCTCTTTTTGTGACTAGGTTATCTCATTCAGGATGGTTTCTATACCACCCTGAACATGCCCAATCTCATCTGATCTCAGAAACTAAACAGAGTCGGGCCTGGTTAGTACTTGGATGGGGAACCTCATGCTATTTTCAAATTAAAATGTAAAAGCATAAAAAGGTAAATGAAAATTGACATCAGAATAAAATAGGAATCTAGATGGTGGTGGCCCATTCCTTTCAGCACAGAACTTAGGAGGCAAAGGAAGGGGGATTTATGTCAATTCCCGGGAGTTCAAGGCAGCAAGGCTGTTAGACAGAGAAACCCTGTCTCAAAAAACAAACATGCAAAAAGAATAAAATTGAAGCTTATTTTATGACTAATGGGTAGAAAAAGATCTTAAGCAAAAAACAACAAGCTTTTAAAAATAGTATAGTATTTTAAAGAGGAGGCAGAGTAGGAAGAGTTCAAAAGCCAGAGGGGTTGGAAGACAAAAACAAACAAAAAACAAAAAACAAGGCTCTCTAAATTAATGCAAGTGAAGCTTATACGAATGCATATAGAGTGAGGCAGGATGTATAGGGCTGGCACAGGTCTGTAACTGGTCCTCTACATTTATGAATATGCAAATGGGCAGGTCTCAGATTCTTGTGACTTTCCTTGAGTTCTTTTCCTTCTGTTGGTTTGTCTTGTCTAAATTTGATGTGATAGTTTCTTGCTTTATCTTATTACACTTTATTTTGTTATATTTGTTCAAATGAATCATTGAGTAAATGAATCAATGAAAACCTATCCACTTGTGTAAAGGTTAACAACTGGCTTGTTGTTTACAATTGCTGAGAGAGTGAAAAATCCATTTTCTCCAACGGAGTGACTCTGGATATATCAACCACTCAAGGATGGGCCTCCGAGTAGCTGACCAACATATGATAGACTCCATAGTTTAGTTGTTGTTGTTCATTTCTTATTGGTATGAATTTCTTTATTTTTAAGCAAAAATCAAATTTAAACTTTATTATTATTTTATATAGCTTGTACATAATAATGGGTTTTATTGTGAAATCTTCATAATGCATATAACACATTAGTTGTATCCATCCTTCCTGGGAACTCTCCTTTCTTCTGACTTCATATCTCCTCTCTGTTTCATGTTCTCTTTGTTTAGGTTAGTTCCCATAAGCTCCACATAGAAGACATGTTCAATGTCTTTCTGAGTCTAGCTAACTTTGGTTAATATTATGATTTCTGGTTCTACTCATTCTGGTATGACTTTATCCTAGCAAAAGGAAACATACTTCTATGATACCAAGTTATATTACAAAGATATAGTGAAATTATTAAAATGTCTCCTAATATAAGGTTAACTGGATACAAATAAAAATAATACTGAAGGTCCAATGGGTAGTCATTAAAACTAACTTAGCTACATTTTTTTTCAGGGACTAAAAATATGCTAGTAGAAATTTCAGAGAAAAGTGCAATGGTAGCCCCTGAAGCAGTGGGCTTGGTTCCTGGCTACCTGAGTCTTTCATAGCATCTTTAATTGAAGCATCACTCAAAGAGCCTGCTTCTCCCATTAATCACAGAATTGGCAATTTTATATTTGTCTAAAATGTTTATATTCATAAAGGTAACTTAGAGTACTTTTTTTTAATTTTCTTCTCTCATATATTACATCCCTATTGAATGTTTCCTACCCTTCACTCCTCCCAATTCCTCTCCCACCTCCCCTCTCCTAAGTATCCATTCATACTGTTTCCCTTAAAAGAAGAAGAAGTAGAAGAAGAAACAAAACAAACAAACAAAAAAACAAAACAAAACAACAAAAAACAGGCTTCCCAGGGATTTCCACTGAATGTGGCCCAACAAGTTACAATAAGCCTAGGCACAAACGCTCATGTCATGGCTGAAATAGTAGGGAAAGTTTACCAAGCACAGGTACAAGAGTGAGGGTCATCCCCCATCCCGCTGTCAGGAGTTCCACAAGAACACCAAACTACACAAACTTAGCTTAGACTTACACAGTGTCCTTGTTTTCACATTCAGTCTCTGATCCCTTATGAGCCCTGCTTAGTAGTGGGTCATGTTCTTATAGTGTCCTCTATCTCTCTGGCTCCTACAATCCTTCCTCCCTGGCTCTACCTAATGGTTGATTGTAGGTCTTGCCTCTGCTGTCACCAGTTGCTAGATGAAGTCTAGCTGATGACATGTGGGTTAGGAACTAGTCAGTAAATGTAGCAGAATATCATTAGTAATCATTTCATTGACTTTTTATTTTATATATATATTGCCATTTATGTTAGGGTCTATTCTGTGTCTCTGGGTTCTTTTGTCTCTGGTTCTTGGTTACCCAGGCAGAGTCAGGTACAGGTCCTTTTCATGACATGACACTCTAGTTGGACCAGTCACTGGTTAGCCACTCTTACAAATTCTGCACCACCATTACCCCCATATCTTGCATGCAGGGTAGATTGAAAGTCAAAGGATCAGTGACTAGGTTGATATGCAAGTCCCATTATTAAGTGCCTTGCCTGGTTATAGAAAATGGGCAGTTAGAGTCCCATATTCCCTCTTTATTAGGGGACTTCCTAGGGTTACTCTTGTAGATTTCAAAGAGTTTCCACTGGGCTATGTTACTACTTTGCCCTCCAAATCTTCCCCATTACAATAGTCTCTCCCAGTACACTCTCCCTCTATCTCTCTCACCTCATGCCTGATCCCTCCTGTTCCTATCCCCACCCAGTCCCAGTCAAACCCCCAAATCTACCCTATGTCCCCTTCCCAGGAAGATCTATGTGCCCCCATCCTTGGGCTATGCTTGTTACTTAGCCCTCTGTGCCTGTGGATTGTAGCATAACTATCCTTTACTTAAAAGCTAGTGTCTACTTATAAGTAACTACATATCATATTTGTCTTTTTTGGGTCTGGGTCACCTCACTCAGGATGATCTAGTTCCACTCATTTGCTTGAGAATTTTATGATATCATTTTTTAACAGCTGAAAAAATATTCCATTGTATAAATGTCCCACATTTAAAAAAAATCCATTCTTTGTTTGAAGAACATCTAGGTTGTTTCCAGTTCCTGTCATGATAATGGCCTAAATGCTTTATTTCCAAAGAGTTGCTTTGGTCATGCTGTATCTTCACAGCAATTAAACAGTTACCAAGACAGTAGCAATACTGTTACATCTAGAAGATACTGTTTCACTCAGCCTTGGTCCTCCCAGACCTCTGATGATTCTTACACTCCCCACCACATCTTCTGCAATGGTCTCCACACCATGGGGAAGGCAGTAAGATATGGATGTTCTATTTATGGCTGAGCACTCCCACAGTCTCTTATTCTTTTTACTTTGACCAGCTATGCATCTCCACCAACTGCACAAGCATCTCTGATGCAGTCTGAGAGAGTCATTAATATGTGGATATCGTGACACAAATTTAAAGAGCAGTCACACAAAAATCTTCCAGAAAAACATGAAGAACCCTGAATATGAAAGTTATATAAAAAGCAAGAAGCAGGGAAATATTTTAACATATTAAAAAAAATAAAGTTTATCCAAATATATGCTGGGTGTGGAGGCAGAGGCAGGTGGATCTCTGAATTTGAGGGCATTCTGGTTTACAGAGCAAGTTCCAGGGCTACACAGATAAACCCAACTTGAGAGAGAGAGAGAGAGAGAGAGAGAGAGAGAGAGAGAGAGAGAGAGAGAGAAACACAGAGATATTAATCAAGTTAAGAACTGAAGAAAATTAAAAAATGGGTTCAAGGCAACTTGAACTATCTTGGAGTAAGGAAATGCCCTCAAAGCATGAAATGATGATGGCAAATCAAAAAAAAAAAAAAATACAAGCTCTCAAGTATCTCAAGAACAATATAGGCAAAATAGCAGTGGTTTATAATTGGAAGTACAAGATTATTATACAAGAGACCTTTCTGTTATTGATTCAACTCAACAAATACACGTAATAGAAGACAAAAATCTGTCTTTCAGAATTCCACTTCTTGGCATTCTCCTCAGAGTGGGAGGTAAATGAATCCACTTAACCCCTAATGGCCTTCTTTTGCTTGAAGTCTGGATACAGTTTAATGACTTGCTCTAAAGGAACATAATTTGGAAAGAGGAAAGAGTAACATTAAAGCAGAGGAAGACACTGTCTTGGCTGGGTGACGGCCTATGTCTTGAATGAGGATGCTATTAGACATGGCTGGCAAGGCAGAGTAGGGGATAATCGGTACACCAATTCCAGAGAGCACTGAGGATTTAAGCAATAGTAACACACTATCGTTGGCTTTCACTTTCTTCACAGATACTATAATGCCATAAGATTTTAATGATAGGAGAAACTAGGTAAGAGCAATATAGGGACTGCCCATACTACCTTTTGGGATGCATTTTTTTTTGTTGTTGTTGTTCTTTATAAATCCAAGATTGTTTCAAAGGATGAACTATTTCTCAAGTTTGATAATGTAAAGATAGGGAAAGTAAATATTTTAGCAAATTACTGGCGAGTATTAATTCAAATTACTTTATAAAGCAATGTATATGCATATATTAAACATTTAACAACTCAGAAATAGCACAATTTATTAATTTTGATAGATATATGGAAGGAGTTCCACGTGTGATGCCCATTGTAGCTTTGTTTAAGGTAGCCAACAACTGGAAGCAATATATAAGAAGGGAGATGACTAAGAATGTATATTCATGATATGGAATATTATTTTTCCATGAAAAATGTCTAGATAGATTTATTTGTAATAGAAATTGTGTATAAGTTATACATGAACATATAATGGTTTCTTTGTGATATATATACATACATATTTAATTAATGTATTCATAGAGATATTGTTGAATTACAAGTTTAATTATAGAAGTAATACAAAAAATATTAGGCAAAATAATCATTTCCCTTCAACAACTGAAATTAAATACACTGCACAAAAATGTTGAGGAAAAGACCTTTAAGACTGATGTAAAAGTGATGTTTGTTTTTGAAAGCATATGAAATGAGGAGATACATCTTTATATTTGAAGGCAGTATTGTTAATTTGAAAAATAATATATTTTATTACTTATATATTTTTTAAAAAGTGATTAAAAATAAATAAGCACATTAGGTTGTGATTATATCTTGCCTGTACAAATAAAGCCTGTCTAAAGGTCAAAGAATGGAGCTTGCCACTAGCTAACCATGGAGGTCTACAAGTCTGTACAGACAGGCAGGAAGTGATGTAGCTAGGAAGAAAAAGGATATAAGCAGGAGAAACAGGAACTTACTCTCTTGTCTGCTGAGTCGTTAAGGAGGAAGGTGTAGCTATGGCTTGCTCCATCTTCTCTTTGATCTCTCAGCATTATTCTCTATAGCTGACTCTATGTTTTTATTGCTTAGGTCAATTAAGAACTCTATTTACATTAGGTACTCATTAAAGATGAGCAGTTAGTTTAACCTAACTCTCTTCAATAATGTGGGTTAAGTCCAGAAATCTAAATTTTCAGGTAACATGCCATATGGTTTTGCTGTGGTATACACATTCAACACCATAATAAATAATTCTGAAGACAGAAAGCAAGAGTTCAAGATGTGTTCCAAACATTATTTACTGTTTTGAGATAGCTAGGATTAATTTTATATGGTCTATAGTCAGTGTTAGTTTGAAAGTGCTCAAGTTATGATACAAACAACAAGAGATTTAAAAACATACCTTTATTACATATAACAAAGATATTGGAAGATATGCCTGCCTATGGACCGTTCATTTTAATAATTTTAAAATACAGAATTAAACAGAGTTTTCAATTGAACCTTGCAGGGATCTGCTTTTACCTATGACAAAGAACATGTGTAGTGTTCAGCAATATTCACTACAAGAGTAATGAAGCTGCTGAATATATTCTTGCATTTATCAAAAAGCCCCTTGTGCTTTCCTGAAGAGTAGTAAGTGGAGATTGTGGAGAAACCAGCAATGTTACCATAGTTATGATACTTCTGCACGAAAAGAAACATCTCAGAATTAATGGTAGAACATTAACAATATAGAAGAGTATGAGGCAAAGCCACTCAAGGCAGAGGTGTACTTTACATGGTGTCTCTACTCTTCAAATCCATTAGCTATTCAAATGGATGCTTGATGCTTCAAGTTACACCTTTCTTCACATTGCATTAAAATTGCTTCAACACTTTTATGATATAGCATATTGTTGATAGATTAATAATACTCAGTTTCTCACTTCTGTATCTATGACAATTGTGGACCCCAACCACAAAAGCTATTTATTCTGGCCAAAGCCACAAACTTTTGGTCAGAAGTACTCAAAGACAGGACCAAAATGTGTTATGAATTTGTACTCTGAGACATGGAATTCCTGTCAGTGCCTCCACATGTATAGGCAGGCTGGGCTTAGCTATTAGGGGATAAGAAGTACTTAGCCGAAGTTCTCCCATGGCCCAAACAGGCACACTACTACACATACTGCCTATATGGGAGTAGGTCATTTGACTTGAACCATCCCCAGGTGAGTTCAGGAGATAGAGAAAGACCTACCCAGCCTTATTCTCAGCTAAGAAAATAGACAAACTGCTGAATTATGGTGACTGTAGTAAAAACTAAATGATATCTTATGACAGCTTTAAGTTTCCTTTTCTACATTTCTAATACAGAAGTTTGAAGCCTCTTACTGCTGGAAATGATATCTGTTTCATGCATTGATCAGATACAATTTAGAGTTCAATTGTTTTTTAATCTCTCCAAAGTTTCTTTTTTTTTTTAATAATTTTTATTTGTTTTTATTTTATGTGCATTGATGTTTTGCCTGTATGTATGTCTGTGTGAGGGTGTCCAGTCTCCAGGAACTGAAGCTACAGACAGTAGTGAGCTGCCATGTGGGTGCTGGGAATTGAACCTGGGTCCTTTGGAAGAGCAGCTGGTGCTCTTAACCACTGAACCATCTCTCCAGCTCCTCTCCAAAGTTTCTTTGGTTTATCCTCCTAGTGCTCAATACTCAAATTCTGTGTGAATACAGATTTGATAAGGGACTTCTGTATGACTAAATAATAGATGGGTAATCAATCTGTGTGGTAAGTGTGCTGAGATATGAGCATCCTTATCAACTTACTTCTTGTTCTACAGGATGTTACAAAGGATAAAGCTGAAAAATACTGAGGCCCAGGATGAAAGTGGATGATTGGATAGCCAAAGCTTTAAGGAGTTTCTTATATTAAAAGATGCAGATACGTTTGTTTGTTTGTTTGTCCCTCACTTTCCATTGTAACAACCATGTTTTTATCAAGGGCTAGTTGGAAGTGTAAGCTGGTGGTAACCAAATATAGAAATGCAAAGGATTTAGTGGTTTACATGAGTTTGCATTTGAGTAGGTAAACATAATTTGTTTCCTTGTGGGCTAGGTACAAGGTTGCCCATAAGTAACAGGATAGTATTTAACACACTTAGAATTCAAAAGTATTGAGTCATATCCAAGAACAAATGCTAACCTGTTTTCCAATTTTGAAAGGAGGCTCAGTCTCTCTCCTTTTCTACTCTGAACTCCAGCAGTGACTTAACCAACAGTGCTGAGGCACCAAGGATACAATCCCACAGCAAGCAGTTCCCCTCTTCCATTCTATTGAATCTCCCCTTCACTTTGGAGGTCTTTGGAAGAACACGGTAAACCTTAGATAATATATACTCTTGCTCACAGTTAAAGCTAGTGCTATGTGACAAACAAATAAAGAAACAAAACCAACAACTCTCCTCCAAACAAAACACCACAAAACCTTCCAGAAGGATTGGGTGAAAGGATTTGAAGACTTCCACTCTTTTTTGCATGGTTAAAAATGAAGTACTTTGGAGTTAAAGACTTGTCGTCCCTGCCACTTCTAGATGATGCACTGAAAGTTTACCTAATTTGGTACTAGAGAAATCAGACATCATTGCCTGACAACTCTATTTGTTGTTGCTTAAAATTGCTGTGTAATCTGTATAATAAACACGCACATCTCTCCTGATGATCCCCCATGGAAGACCTCACCCTCCCTGGGGAACAGAAGGGGGATGGGATAGAGGATGGGTGGGGGGCATGGGAAGATGGGAGGGAAGGGAACTGGGATTGATATGTAAAATAAGATTGTTTCTAATTTACATAAATAAATAAAAGAATGCAGCTGGCACAAAGCACTGGAGAGGCTGAGGTAGGGGAGATCAGGAGCCTGAGATCAGCCTGAACTATAAAACAGGACACTGTCTTGAAGGAGGAAGAGTAGGAAGAGGAAGAGGAGGAGGGAGAGGGGAAAGTAGTAGTGGTAATGATGTCTACTGCCACTCCACAGACAGGGTTGGGAGTCAAATGACAGCAAACATGCACAAGCGACCTTCCAGTAGTGAAAAGAAGTGGTGTGGATACATAGTGGTGTGCAATTGTCAATGCTTATCAAAGTGAATACTTCAGATCTACATATTATATTTTAAAATGAGAGGAATAAAGCCAATGAGCCAAGTCTCATAATCCCTTAAATGCTGTGGCAGCCCTTAGATTTCACTGTGTGCAAGAAACAAAGTAGCTGGGGGTTTGCGGGTGAAGGAATGTTTAAGGAAAATGCTGCCTGTGGTATGGCTGATGCTCTGTAACTTGGCAACACCTGAAAGATGGAGAAGGTCCAAGGTGGCTACAATAAACCAGAACAGGCTGCTGTGGTGGCTGAGGTCCTAGCAGAGGAGTGGTGACACTTCTCTGGTGGGCCTTGTGCTGTGCTGTCTAGATCCCTCAAAGAGTCACAAAGGATTCAGGCCCCAGCAGTTGACATGGCTGCCAGCACTTCACACTGAGGTAAGCACGGTGACAGGTTGACTCTGGGCCACAAAGACCTGGCTCCTGGGACTTCTGGAAGGACATCTGACTCCCAAACACACCCAGCAGGTTTGGCTCAGCCTTATGGCTACACTGCTCTCTGTCAGTCACCTCACAGCCTATTTTGTTTTGGGATATGATCTCTGGCTTCTTCCTGGAGAACCTGTTCTATGAAGATTTCCAAGAAGGTGACTTCGTGTTTTATGTGTCCACAATGAAAAGACTTCTTTCAGAATAGTTTTCTGTCATCTGTTGTGGGTTGTTAGTCTAGACATGTTAGGTGGCCTGGGCTTTTATTCACTCCCTATTCCTGGAATGCTTTGAGTCACTCAATTTCTTGGTCCTCAGTTCCATTTTGTGTAAAATAAGAACAAATTTAACCAGGTGAGATACTACAGAAGATAATGATTTGTAATCCAATGGTGAAACTCCCTGAGAAATTTAAAGGTAGCAGGAAAGCAGCTCTGTTGAGAGAACTTTCTGGACCCTGTCCTCTGGTTAGTAGCTGTTTCTCGTGGTCATGCATTATGGAGCAGGCACTTAGGAGACATGGACGATCAGGCTGACCCTCACTACTTTGTAGATCCTTTCTCACAGAGAAGGAGTGGTGTGAATATTACTGAGCTCTGTTTTCAACTGTGTCTCCCTCCTCCTTTTGAGTACTCAGTCCCCCTAGAATGAATCTCAGTGGCTCCTGGTCCCTGGGTGACTTGTATGTTTCCTTGGGTCTAGTCTTCCTCCTTGCTCTGCCTCTGTGTGAAGCATGTCACACATTCCCATCTTTACCAACACACCCTCTGCCTCACAGTCACTCAAGACAGGTGCCTCCTACACATTCTTTGGATCTCAGCTAAAAAGTTATATCTTTAGGGAATTTTTTTTTCTGACCACAAGTCATGCCTTTTACCTATTTGGAACATTCCTGTGGACTAACCTGAGATGAGAGATGGAGGGAGAAGGCACTTCTAGGAAAAATATACAATAGACAATACTACACAGGAGAGTGCTATTGAACACAAAACAATCTTTAAAAAGGAAAGGTTTTGGAATTTTTTTTTCTGTTACTACTAGTGGCATATTTCTTGAATCTATCCTAGAATGAATGAACATGCAGTTGATGATCAGGAAAGCAAATATAATTTAGAATATTTGTTCTAAAAATCTCTATATAGTATTGGCAAGGACTATCAACCATACACAGTCTAATTTGTGTTTCACATTTCTCTTTTTTGAGGAGAGGAGGAAGCCATAACTACTTCTTTTTATTATCTAATTAATTATTTTACATGTCCATCCCACTTCCCTCTCCCTCCCTCTCTCCCACCCTCCCTTCATCATTTTTACCCTCTCTGCCCTCTCACATGCACCCTAACCACCCTCCCCTTCATCCCCCCCACCCCAATTCCATATATAGGGCAATGCCATCTAATTGTGGTCATATAGATCTGACAGGTCATTTGAAGTGGGGACTAGGGCTTCTCTCCTGTCTCTAGATTAAGGCAGTTATCCCTCCATGGGAGATGTGTTCGCAAGGTCCTTTTGTGCACCAGGGATACATCCTGGTTCCACGGTCTGAGGTCCCTTAGACTGCTCAGTCATTCTGGCTGAGACCCATATTCAGGAGGGGAGGCCTGAGTCAGTCCCATGCTGGCTTCCCAGCTATGAGTCTGGGGGCCCGTTAGCTCCTCCTTGTTCAGGTCAGCTGTCTCTATGTGTTTCTGCAGCCTGGCCTTGTCCTCTCCATCTGCATCTGGGTTCTAGTTTGACTCAGTGTTTATGTATGGGCATTTGTTCCTGCTTCCAACAGGTATTAGATGAGGGCTCCATGGAGAAGTTAGTTCTTGATCTCACTCTCCAGGAAGGGCATTTATGGTAGCCTTACCAGGGAAGCTCAAATTGTTAGTTGGCCGCAGTCTTGTATGTCTCTAGACCTTTCTTTGTGTTTAATTTTCTCTTCAAACCAATATTGGCTCCCTCTTTTATGTTCTATCGCTCTCTCTCTCTCTCTCTCTCTCTCTCTCTCTCTCTCTCTGTCTCTCTCTCTCTCTGTCTCCCTGTCTCTCCTGTCTTCTATTCCTAGCCGGGCTTAATCTTCCTAGTTGCACATGTTTTCCTCTCCTCCCACTCTCTTTCTCTTACTTCTTTCTCCATTCACTGCCCCCCCACCTCCTCTGTGCTCTGGGGGGACTTGTCCAACTGCTTTTTGATCCAGTGGGATACTAGCAACTGATGGCATGCTTACATTCATTCTACAATGCCTTCTGTGGTGATTTTATGATACCAGAGCACTAAGTCACTGAAGCCTTTTTTCCACAAGAACCATGATTTATAGCTCCACCAGAATCTGGCCAGTCTTTGTGACTTGGCAAAGAAAATAGTACAGAATTAATCCTGTATCCCACCATGGCAATTCTTATAAAAGAAAGTATTTAATTGGGGCTGGTTTACAGTTTCATGGTTTATCCATTAGTCTCAAGACTTGGAGCATGGCAGCGTGCAAGCAGACATGGTAGCTGAGGATGCTATATCTACATCTACATGATGCAGGAAGAGAGATAGTGCCATTGAGCCTGGATTGGACTTTTGAAACCTCAAAGTCCACCCCAAGTGACATACTCCCTCCAACAAGGCCATACCTACTCCAACAAATACTGTTGTTCCCCAAGCATTCAAATATATGAACCTAAAGGGGCCATTCTTACTCAAACCACCATAACTTCCTAGTCTCAAGCTGTGAATGAAGCTTTTATATTATGTCTCAGGGAGCCTCACATCTGCCATGCCTTGAGATGTTCTAATTGATAATCTCAGCTATACAGTGTGCCTTGCCATTCTCTTGAATCAAAATCACCCATGAAACATGCTTCTACTGTAGAAGTTAGGCTCAGAACTCAATATTTGTCATTGTCTTCCTTGTGATCATATCCTTAAATGACCAACTTTAGGGCCCAGTTGCTCTCCATGCTTTTAGCAAGCACCTTTCCATTCTCAGTATACATGGGTCTTTTCACTCGCCCCCTCCATTTTTTCCTGCAGAGGCAGGGTTTTGAGTAGCTAAAGCCAGCCTCCAATTCACTAAGTAGCCAAGGGTGACCATGAACTCTTGATCTCTTGCCAGTCCCCAGAGTCTTGGAATTATAATCTGACACTACCACACTCTACTCCCAATGTGATTTATTAATTGCCTGTAACCATTTTTATCTGTTGTGGTTTCAAAATATGTCTTCTCTCTGTACTCCCTGTTTTCCCTCTGCTTTCTTGGCTTTTCATTGTTAACTGACCAAGCTAAGGTGACTAAATACAGTATTTATTCATATCAATTTCTTCTTTAAGAAATATATTTTTAAGAACTAAATGTTTGAAAAAATAGAGATAATTTCAGACTGACGGAGACTAAAAAGACATGACAAATAAATGTAATGTAGACCAGGTCCTTTTGTTATTAAAGACACTTCAGGGAGAACTTGTGAAATGCAAATTGGGAAAGGATGAAATATGCTGAAGTTAATTTCTGATTCTGATGCCTGTGTTGTGATTAGGCAGGACATACCTGTCTGGGAAAAGGCACTCTCAAGTATTTGCCAATAAAGTTAGTAAACTTTCAGCTTCCAAAAAAAAAAATCTTTTGTTTCTATTAGATATTTTTTTTCTCTAAGACATTATTGCTGTAACCGTTTAAAACACTGAAAGGGGCAAAAGCCTTCACTTGCCAACTCCAAGTAACTAATCCTAGGGACATTTTTCTCCCAGTTGTTTCAATTAGCTGGAATGTGAGCTGTCTGACATTACTTTGCCCTTCCTCTGAATATTTTGATATTTGTATTCCATTTATCAGAACACACCTGCATCTTTTTCACACAATCTGGTAAATATTATAATATTCAGGACTTGCAGGGGCATTGATGCAGAACCAAGCCTGGCCTACCCAATCAAGATTTAGAAGAGTGGGTTGCAGGAAAGCAAGGGGATGTGTCTTTGACCACCTGAAAAAATATGCAGAGCTCATGTTGCATGTGGAATTCATTATACATTTCTATGTCCGTTCGAGATCAGTTTTCCTACCACACTCCCCATGAAAATTAGTGATTTGGGTGAGTTCACTCACATGCCCTGGTTCCATTTCTCAAAGAGCAGGTATTGATCACTGCCATAGTTCAAAGCAAGGCCTTGAGTGGTGAGGTGGGAGTGGGAACCTCTCATGGCAGTAGGGAATGAAGGGAGGAGCCCACCTGGCAGCTGAGATGGTTGAATTCCAGGTAGTGTGGACTCTGCTGTGATTTATGGACTGTACTGCTAGGCACCAGGGAAGCTGTGGTGCGATTTAGTGCATTCTATAATTTTCCAAACACCATGATTTCATTTTGACCTTACCCATTGCTCTGTGCTACATCAAATATTTACATTGCCTTTCTAAACACACATTATTTACTGTACAGTCTTTAGAATATGTGATTCTCTCTAAAGGTACTGCACATGGTAAATTATTCCTGTCTTGTTTTTCCCTTCGTGGAAGCAGGCTTCTCATGAGCTGAATTCAAGTTAGTGGAAAGTAGCAATAAGAACGTTATCGTTGATGGCCTGGCTGTCATTTGCCTTTATGGGACAGAACTGTGTCACTAATGAACTGAATGACCATGAAGAGCTGAGGGAGAAGCTAAATGTGTACACCTCTTTTATGGCTTGATCTTTAGAGACATCCAAAGGCCTTTGTGCTAAAAGCCTTGTTCCACTAAGTGACAATGATCACAGGTTATAAAAACTTTAACATAGGGTCATTGAGAAATAATTTTTGGATTATTGAGTAGTGTCCTTACAAGGGATGGAGGGATCCTAGCTTCTTTTCTCTTTTTTTTACTTCCAAGTCATGAAGTATGCAGCCCTGTTCTGCCATGCCCACCCTACCATCCCAAACCAACAGGGCCAAATGATCATGAACTGAACTTCCAAACCCGGGAGTGAAAATAATTTTGTTTCTCCTTAATAAGATAAGGATACCCAGTATTTTTATTATTGTGGCAAAAATTTCAATGAAAGAACAAAAACATACATATATACATACATACATGTATGTATGCCTATATCTATATATCTACATATCTATATATTTATGCAATAAACACTTAAGGAAGAACAAAACATTTATAATTTATTAGCAAGTTGATTCAGCTTATACTCTAAACTCTCTCCCTCCCTCGATCAAATAATTGATGTACTCATGTCTCGGTGTACGTTCAGAAACTGCTCCATGGGATAAAGCCAAACACACACACACACACACACACACACACACACACACACACACACACACACACACGGAAAAAAGTAGAGATGGTTGATGTGAAAGTGAGCATTATAAATATTACAAGCATTATCTAAGTCTTACATATTAATTTCGTTTATTTTTTAAGTATATGTGTCTTTACCTGAATATTATATGTACACTGTGTGTTTCATGGAAGCCAGAAGATTGTGTTGAATCCCTTGCAACCAGAGTTACAGACAGCTGTGAGTCACTCAACATGGGTACTGGGATTCAAACCCAACTCCTCTGGAAGAACAGTCACTGTTCATAACTCCTGAGACATAACTCTAGCACCTTCCCCAAGTCTTTTCTAACTGAATTGCCCAAAGATTACATGTCTCCAAGAAAGCAATTCAATGTTTCCCATCATTTGTAATAAACACTTTGACATGGGGTTATGTCTGTATATTGCCATGTATCTGGATGAAGTTTTTAAAAAGTCAACCATATGAATGTTTTGTCTGCATGATTCCAATCTGGTTTGAAGCTACCCAGTCAGGGTCCAAGCTTGGTTCACATACATTGGAATGCACAGCACCAGCCCTCTAGATTATAATGAAAGTAGACTTCATTTGCAGAAACCAAGGATTGAGGTTTCGAGTTCATTAAAACCCATTTAACACTTTTAGATGTCAGCATACTTTGAAGGAGGCTATTAGTTAATGTATACAAAAAGTTATCAGCTCTTGTGATAAGTCAAGGAAACCAAACACAGAAACCCATTAGGTTGTTTTCAACCTTCAGCTGACAGCCAGGCTTTAAGAAATGTTATAGATAAACTAGACTGAGATTGACAGAAAAAATAGCATTTACAGAAAGACCTATATTAGGAGTCCTCACCTGGAGACAAAAATCCTGAGTTTTGACTAATCCTAAATGATTAAAGTCTCTCCAGTGACTTGGTGACCTCCTAGGGGACACACAGAGGACCTGATAAAGTTGTGTTTTTTTTTTCTTTAGGATCTTTTGTGTTTATATTGTATATAATGGATAGAAGCCTTACTAGCACACTGTATTCCTGCATCTACAGCCTGTAACTCAAGACTTCCTTCCTCAAGGTAGTATCCTGACACCAGCTTGAAAATGCTATTATGCTCTGTAGCTCTGGTGGTCTGCCTAGACCTAAGAATAACATTGCCAGCATTTAGAGTAATGTTTCTCTTAAATGGCTCTGCAGAAAGAGAAAGGCTCTAATCTCTACTAATTATCCTCCATGCTGACAACCAAGGGTGATTCAGATGAATTTCATAGTTAATTGAAGAGGGGTGTAGATAAGCAAAATTGATTGAGCTGGGGGCCAAAACCAGTCCAGTGGACGATCATTCCACACTAAAGGAATATATAAGAAGGTATAGCATTCCTTTGGTCGGAGAGCAACTGAAACTATATTGTTATTAGAACAAATTTTAGATAACACATTCAAAATAGGCATGATTGCCAACCATTAAAAATGGGAGGGGTACCAATAATACATTCGACCATGCCAAATTTAGGTATCTGTAAGGCCTCTATGATTAGCAAATTCAAAACTGTGCCTGTAGGTAATTGAATGATTTGAACCCACATAAAACCTGTGGCTAAAAGCCAATTAAATGCCAGAGAGAATCTTTAAAGCTAATAATTTTTGTTTCAGCTCTGTGATTTTTAGCTATTATTTCTGCTGATAATTAGGCAGCAGAACTTGTTTTGTCTGGTAAGGGAAATGCTAACACAGCAAAAGACCCCATTCTCATGGCAGGGAGGACTTTCCCATTCACTTGGCTTCTTAGTTGAAGGCGGTTTATTCATCTAGTTGATCCAAAACTCAAATGGAAATCATTTGAGTACAAGTTGAAAGGAAGGAAACCAAGTTAAAAGCATGAAATTTATGTCTCTTTTCTTCGCTTTAACTTATAAAGGACATTAAATTGTGCTAAGTAGAGTAACAGCGATATTTTATGAATTTCTAGTATTTGCCAAATATTATTTTTATTATCTCTATGGGTATCTCAGTGTTAGTTTACATAATCTCCACAGTAATCCCATGAGACACATGCCATGTGTAATACTTAATTTACATAAATGGAAACATAGTCTTGAAAGTTATCAGCTTACCTAAGGTCATAGGCCAACTAAAGAGGAGACCCAAGAGCCAAGCACAGCTTGACAATAGAGCATCTTGTGTTAACCTAGGTGGCAGGATAAATTAGTTTGAAATATCCAAGTATCAAAACCCCATGCTCACCAAGAATAAATGTTCACTCAGAAAAATGATAATTTGCATTTTGTAGAAGATTGGAGAGGGGAATAGTTATAACTATGTTATGGAAATTTCTACATTTAGACAAAATGAGGTATCAAAAAATGCAGGGAGTGACTGGCAGGAGTCTAAGAGAGACATGTGAGATTTGGACTCCTTTTAGCCAAGAATGACCACTGCATAAGTCATCTTTGGAGAAAGGCCCAAGGGAAGGGAAACGTGCAGGGGCAGGGGCAGGAGCAGGAGCAGGGGCAGAGGTAGGGGCAGGGGCAGAGGGGCAGGGTGAGCTGTGCCCTTTTCATGAGTCCTGACCACCAGAATGGTGCCTTTTCTCTTCTGGTTAGGAGCTGAGAGGAACATTTCAAGTGACATTGCTCCAATATCTATGACTGTCCCTTTGGCCTCTTGGCATTGTTATTGGGTACCTGTCTGTTAGGAAAATGGTCTGTGAGTGACCATTACAGATATTATATTACAGAACAGATAAAGCAACATGTTTTGGATCAAGTTTGCCTTCATCCAAAATAAAGATGCTGTTTCAGACTGTTGGAGATGCAATTGGATTTGTCATAGGAAGAGCTGAGTGGCTACTTTTACTCTTGCCACTGAATGTGTGATTGATTTTCAGAAAATTCCCTCAATACCTTTCTTTCTAATGTTTCTACAAATTATATTGGAAAACTAGTTTTCCTTTTCATTGTATTATTACATTGTAGGTGTATCTAAATAATGACACTGTCTCCCTATCCCCTTGATTAAGAGATAGACCATAATCTTTTATCTGTGTTCAGAAATGTTAGACCATGCCATGACCATTCACTTAAGTTTTAAAATGCCCCTTATCACACAGTCTGCCTTTTTAAAGCTAAATGGTTGTAAAGCATCAGACAGGAAAAAGTGCACACTAAACATTTCCTAGGATTTTAAGTTATAAGTTTAGCTGAAATGTGTATAGAACTGTTCCACCAAAGAGTCAGTGAATTTGAAGTCTGTTGCTCTCATTTGAAGGTGTGGTTGCCTATTAGCCTGGCTTGGCTTCAAGAAATAAACCTGGGCAACTCATTTTCCAGACCCCTCCGTGCTACAGGGATCTGTTTCTTTACTCTACCTTCTTACATAAAGAAGAAGAAGAACAAAAGAAACATAATATTCTGTATCATAGATCAAGGCACGGAGTAAGGAAGGCTTCAGCTAAAGCATGGCTCCTTCCTTTTTAACTCTTGGAGAATTTCAAACACTTATCAGGGGTGTAGGAAACCAGTCATTACTCTGTTTCTTGAGATTTCCATGTTCCATTTCAGCTCTAGTCACCTTGTTATTTTCTGGGGGCATTGTTTCCACATGGTGACCCCAGGTCAGTTTCATCAAACAGTTCAGGCTTTCCATTTGCTAAGTGAAACTGGGATTCTCAATAGAGCTCACATGACTACTGCGGATGGAGTGTGTCTATCTCAGGCTTTAATTATAGAGGGGAAGATGATGAACAGTTTGAATATCTCTTTCATATTTCAATGTAACTTTATATTTATGAAAGTTAAATGTAACCATTATTTCATTGTCTAAATTCTGAAAAGTAAAGCTTTAAAATGTTCTTGAGGAATGAGATCCAAAGTTAAAATTTACAGATACACTTGATGGAATCTTGGTCTTTGCATTCACCTTCAATTTGGCTTGACTAATTCTATCCAGTCAATGATTTGATGAGCCTGTAGACAGGGTTTCTACCTCTGTGCTCACATATTATGCTATAAAGTAGGAGCATGTGGAACAGACTTAACCTATCTTCAGAAACAGAATATGAGCAATGTGGCTACAAAGACAAATGCCCTCCTACAGCCCAGCTAAAATTTCTGCCAGAGTGACCAGCTTCATAAAGTCTTTGCCAGAAAAATAAAGAGCAGGATTTAAATGCCAAGAATTGGGAAAAGAATTTTCTGGGCATAAGATATTTAAAAGCAGCCCAAATGGAATTGATGCAGGCTAATTTGAAGATAATAGATATACTAGTGGGCTTACCAAAGGCTAGCTCTAGAGATAGGGTCCAAAGTAGTTTAACAAGCTAAATCACATCTGCTAAGCTAGCTTTTTTGTAGCCTGTGTCTATCCTTAGGAAGAAGTAATTGTAAAGATGCCATAAAGCTAATTGCTCATCCAGTTCTTACTCTGTCACAGTTTAGTTTTTTGGGGGTACATAAACGCTTTAAAATATTCTATAACGGAAATATAAAATCCACTGATTATATATATATATATATGTGTGTGTGTAATACATATATGTATGTACATATATTAGCCAGATTACATGTATATATATATGTGTGTGTGTGTGTGCGCGTATGTATATATATATATGTATGTATGTATGTATATATGTATATATGTATGACTGGAGCCCGATGGAGAGAGGGAAGCTGCTGCTCTTCCTATGATCAGAGCAGATTTCTTCCAGAATAGAGGAAGGAAGAAGGGCATTGAAGATTGTTTTTATTTATTTTGCCACTTCAGGCCATACTTCATTACATCTTCCTAACTTAACTTAGACAAAAAGAGATGGAAGTTAGGAGGAAGGGTCCAGAGTCTACAGTAATAAATGGGAAGTTATTAATTTTCAGTAAAGCTAGAAATGCCTGAGATTCATCCTTTATGGGGTATAGGAGTCCCTTGATTTTGGAGGGCAGGTCCCTGGCTCAAGATTTGCTGACATGCTATCTGTGTGGGCAGATGGGATTGGTGCAGCACATGTATGGTTCGCATCCATTTTTTTTCCCATTGAAATGTCTTTTTCCACACGGGTGTAAGACCAGCCTGGAGGTCTCCTAACCTAGGCCTGTTGAGGTGGCTCATACATACCAGTTTTGATTTTGTCTGTCTGGCTTTTGCTTTCTGTGTGGCCACATTATTTTGCCTTTGGGTGTCACAGAGCTTCTCCTTCCTGTCTGGGCTTTGGCAGAACTCAATCAGCAAGCCAGCATCTCACCTCTGTGTAGCCTCCTTTTCCTTGTCTTCTTCCAAGAACATATCCAGGGCTATCAGGTGCCATTTTAGGAGTCATCTTTTCCTTATTCTGTAAGTTCCAGGTAGAGTGCTTTTTAGGCCTACTTTGTTGTGGGTAACTAGACTTTCCAAAGCCTGGGAAGGAAGAGAGACAGTTCCCAGGGTCAGCAGGCTTCATGAAAGCTGGTACTTTTTTGGGGGGACCCTGCAGGAGTCTGTTATTGTTGGGCACTCCAGAGGCTAATCACTCAGAGGAGTGAGATCCAGTCCTGTCTGGAGAGAAACCTGCAGAGCCTTTGTCTGCTGGCTGCCTGTTCACTACCCCAACAAGCTTCTGCTGCCATGGGCTCCCAACATTCCCCAGACACCCTCCCCAGAAAAACATTCACACCATGTACTCAGGGAGGCAGAAGAGGCAGAGAAATGGCAGTATTGAAGTAAGTTATCATTATCAGCATCATTATATAGGTTTGCCTCAGGGTTGGTTTTTATTTTATTTTATCTTTATTTTTATTTTTTTGATACTCTGTATTCTTGAATGTCTTGAATGTAAGTTTTAGAAGGTTCCTTCATTTGTCCAGAATAAAGTACAATATTCATTAATAAATGTAAGTAAAATACATAGGTTTGGGTTATTGGAATGGTATGGAGTAAGTAGAGATATAACTGTTAATGTTTTATTTAAAACTCTTCTTTTTCTCCTTCAGGCCAAGTTAAAAAAAATCCTTTAAAATGTAGTCCCTTTCAAAGCACAGAAAAATAGGTAGAACTATATAAATGAAAATATAGATTTGATTTTAAGATCTAAAGGGGAAAGTTTTTACTCCATGCATTTTGCTGAGCAATTAACTATTTGTCCATGGATCATGGTTACCTTGAGACAAAATTTTATTTGCAGTTACCTCCTTTCACAAAACTGCAATATTTCAGGATATCTGCTGCTTCAGCCAGGTCTGCCCCAGAAGAAGTAGATTATTCTGTACCTCAGGAGAAAGCCTTGTAGTTTTAAATAAAACAACAGCAAAACATTCATTAAATGTGAGATTGCCCACAGGAATTATGTTTATGGATTATAAATTGGTAAATTGTGACCACTATTGATAATCATATAAATAGAAGCAATGAAGATGAAGTATTTCTCTTCTGTCAATAGTGAATGAGTACCACCTCTCTATCAGGCACTATTCTAGATTCTTGGGCATGTAAGTGAGAAAGCAAAATTGCTCATCCTCTGAGAAGTTTCATAATAGCAGCACTGACCCAGGACATAATAACCAATATGTTGTGTAAAAGCCATATAGTATGGTAGACTGGTGAGTGCAATCAAAAATAGAAAACAAACAGTTGGATTACAAAGTTTCAATCCCCAGATAGAGATTGTGGTGGATTGCTTCGTGAAATAGGGTTGACAGGGAATGCCGCTTTGAAAAGATTAAATGTGGGGAAGTTTGCCATATTGATATAAGAGAAAACACTCCAGAAATAATGGAAGATGTGGCTTGAGAAGAAGTTCCAAGTAGTAACGTGGCAAGCATGGTTGAAGAGCAGTTTTCTGAGTAGATGGAGAGTTAGTAAAGGTCAGAGATCTGGGGACGTGCCCAGAAGGTCCTGAAGCCACTTCAAATTCGAGTTTTTGTTGTAGTGAAATAGTGAATCTTACCAGGGATTTTTATAAGGACTCAGGAGCTGGGGGATAGCTCAGACCACAAAAGGCAAGGCACAGAGAGATCTATGCCTATAATGCCAGTGTTGGGGAGATGAAGACAAGAAGAGTACCGGAGCTTGTTGGCCAAATGGCCAGCTTAGCTGACAAGCTCAAGGACCAGTGAGATTCTTGAAGGCAAAACACAGGGTGGAGATCAATTAAGGAAAACAATAGACACACTCATGTACATACTTATGTGTGCATACCCCCACATATATAAATGTGCACATACCAACATGCATGTGTGCATACCATACACACATACATGCACACAAAAGGATGTGCCAGTTATTAATTTGTTGTGTATATTTCAAATTTATTCTTCATTTGTGGCTCTGTCACATGTGTCTTGTTCACAAGTTGTCCCTTGTTGGGTTCTGTCAGCAAAATAGAATGGAAGCAGTGAAGGGGAGAAAGTTCTTGCTCCTTCCTATTTGTTCCTCTGGGCTACCTGCCTAAGCTTTGTTTCTTTCAGCCCCATAGTTCATTTTCTTTAGAACCTTATGGAGTTCCAGTATTCTGATTTAGACTCAACTCACTCTCCAAGAAACATCAGTTCTTGCCCATCCTGCTTCTCCTAAGTTACTGAACCCTACTGACTCTGTTTCTATCCTCTATTCTGAAGCCATGGAAGATGTTTCTTGCTATTCCTAGACCCCCACACTTTCAGATTCAGATTCTCAGTTCCCAGTTTCAGTTCAGTTAACATTCTTTATATTAAACTGTCTGTTAACAATAGCTAGCAAGAAACCAATCCTTTCTATGGGATCTGACTGATAAAAGGGAATAAGTGGCTTGTTGAAAACAGGCTGTGGTAGAACTGGAGTAGAAAGCAGAGTGCTCAGAAGACTTATGTGTGATCTAATCCAGAATGCTCAGAAGTTGTATGGGGCAATAAAGGGGGGCAAATTATTCATAAAGCATGAGGCGAGAAACAGATTGATGTTCTGGAAGTTTGAGCTTGGGTAGTAAGAAAGAGCTGAGCATGATTTATTGAGATTGTGAGACTGAGAACCCTGGGATTCTATCAACCAAGAAGAGGGAATGCTATAAGGAAAGTTTATTTGGAGGAAATAGTAAGTTAAGATTTAAATGTCTCTGTAGATGTCAAATGTAGCTAGCTTGCATTATTTTCTGGACCGTTCTAAAATATCCTCTCACTCTGCCACACTAGAGGCAACCATGGAATACTTTATGCTCTTTAGGTTGCATTATTTTCAACAACTTAGATCACCTTTTTGGGAACATAGATGTTGGAATGATACAGCATGAGGTCTACTTCTAACTTGATATGTCACTTTTCTAAATCTAAATTTCACCAACTCCAAACTTCCACAGTAATGAAAAAGGGGAAGTTAAATGATATATGGTTATAAAAGAATAGTAACCTTTTTAAAAAAGAAGTCATACAAGTGTTTATTATTTGTAATCAAGCTGAATTTTTTTACTGTCTTTTGAACATACTAATCATTTCTCAGATTGTGAATTTATACCTCTTGCTTCTATATATTGATTTTTTGAAATTAATTTTATTTAAATTAAAAACAATCTTATTTTACATTCCAATCCCAATTCCCTCTCCCCCACGCCTGTCCTCCCATTCCCTCCACCATCTCCTGATCCCACCCTGCATCCACTCCTCAGGAGGGTAAGACCTCCCAAGAGGGAATCATCAAAGTCTGTCATATCAGTTGGGGCAGGACCAAGGAAGGCCCTCTTTCTTGGATCTAGGCTAAGAGAGTATACACCCAAAGGGAATGGACTCCAAAATCCCATTCATGCACTAGATATAAAATACTGGGTCCACTGCCAGTGGCCTTACTGACTGCCCAAGCCCATGTTCAGGGGGCCTGGTTCAGTCGTATGTAGGTTTCTAGCTGTCAGTCTGAGGAAACAAGGAGGACCCTAAGAGAGAGAGACATACATGGCCCGCCAAGAAGGGGAAAGGAACAAGATCTCCTGTGTACCTTTTAAATTGAGAGCCTGGGGAGGGGAAGGTAGGAGAAAGAGGGGGAAAGAATGGGAGGGAGAGGAGAACATGAGGGATCAGGAAGGTCAAGCTAGGGGAAGAAAAGGGAAGGAAATCAAGGAAAGAGATACCTTAATAGAGGGAGTCATTATGGGATTCAGGAGAAACCTGGCCCTAGGGAAATTTCCAGAAATCCACAAGGATGACCCCAAGTAAGAATCTAAGCAATAGTGGTGTGGCTACCTTAAATGCCCTTCCCCTATAATTAGATTATACCTTATAACTACCTTAAATGCCATCATAGAGCCTCCATCTAGTAGCTGATAGAAGCAGAAGCAGAGATTCATGGCTAAGCACTAAGATGAACTCCTGGAATCCAGTTGTAGAAAGGGAGGAATGAAGAGCAAAGAGGTCAATACCATATTGGGAAACTCACAGAAATAGGTGACCTGAACAAGTAGAATCTCACAGACTCCATATTGATTTTTTTTTTTAGTTTTTATTTATGTGTATGTATCTATGTAATTGCCACATGTATGCAGGTGCCAAAGGAGGTCAGAAGAGGGAGCTGGATCACTTGAGGCTGCAGTTACAGGTGATTGAGAACTGAAATATTTCCCCTGGAAGAACAAAAGGGACTTTTAACTGCACACACACAATGACTTTATTTATTTATTTTGATACAGGTTTCACTATGTAGCCCTGGTGACCTAGAACTCACTATGTAGACCTGGCGAGCCTCAAACTCATAAAGATCCTCCTGCTCCTGGCTCTTGAGTGCTGGGATTAAAGATGTGCTACTGTGCACACTCCTGATATTTTCCCTTTTTTATTGGAAATAGATTCTTTTCTCATACAATATACCCTGACTACAATTTTCTCTCCCTCTACTCCCCCAAGTTCCTCCTGTCCAGATCCACCCCCTTTCTGTCTCTCACTAGAAAAGAATAAGTTTCTAAGAGATGACAACAAATATAAGATAAAATGAAATATACTAACATAAAACAAAAAAAAATCATCATATCTAAGTTGGACAAGGCAAACCAACAAAAGAAAAAGAGCCCAAGAGAAGGCACAAGAGTCAGAGACCCACTCATTTTTATACTTAAGAAAGTCATTTTACATACCAACCCCAGATCCCCATTCATCCCCTTCTACCATCCCCACCCTCCACCCTTCCCACTCCCTCATTTAGAAGTTCCAACGTCTCTCTTGAAAGAGCAGTAGCCTTTGAGGGGAAAATATTTTCCTTAGCTTCCTTATTAATAAAGTACTAATTTTTTAATACCTTTCTGAATTAGTTGATATTATTTTGCTCTAGTGACCTACCAGATACTAAGTACTTTATGAAGAAAGGAGTTTTGTTGTTGTTTGTTTTTAAGTTTACAATTTTAAGGGTAGAAGTCCCAAATTGAGTGGGCATATTTGTTTGACTCTGGTGAGGGTGCTTTAGCTGGGTCAAAAAATGGTGAGAATAGGAACTGAGGAGGTACAGAAGAGGTCAAGCTAGTGTGCTATGGTTTCACTTTATAACAACCTAGTCTTGTGATAACTAGTTGGTGTCTGCAGAGACCTTGACTGATGACTTCTGCAGACAGCACCCCCAGTTAAAAGTCTACCATGCCTCAACATCACTACACTGGGGACCAGGCTTCTAGCACATGGATCTTCCTTCAGGGGCACACTCAAACCACACTCCAAACTTAGCAGTTATTCTGTGGATTGCATACAAATCAACTAGCACAGAGCCTTTCAAACAATGCGTACTTGATTTGTCTATGAGTTTCTCCCTGTTATTTATGCTATTTCTCTATAGTCAATGACATTTATCTTCTTTATAAAGCAACTAGTATTTCCAGTCTATTCTGATGGGGATGAATCTACAAGGTACTACTACAGTAGAACAAAGTCTGGTCCAAATGGTAGCACTTGGTTATACATCATGCTTGGTCTTTAGTTGTAAACATTTCTACACTCAAAGACCTTCTTTCCCTTTCTTAACCAGTATCCTCCATCCTGGACTGGCCATACCAAACTCTCTTTGCATCGACTAACATGTCTCAGAGAATGACTATTTGCTTATGTAATTCTTTGTCACCCAATGTTAAGTCAGTGAAAGAAACTTCTCCTTGGTGGCATGTGGAGCACCAGTGTTGTGACACGATGCAGCTTTGGAGGTACTTTCATGTTGGTTGAGTTCATGTTCTCTTTGAACTGTTTGTCTTCACAACTACCATTACAGCACCAATTGATGTATGATTTTGGAGGGTGTCAAAAAATAAAAAAGAGCAAACACTTAATATTTGATTCCCTCTTAAGTGTACTGTAGTTATGTATTTACTCATTTACTTTCATATATATATATATATATATATATATATATATATATATATATATATAAATCAAATGGAACCTTGTATGAGGCATTCTGTAGTACAAATGATCAATGAGACTGACTCAAATCACCCATGTCTGAGGAGTGTGGCTTGTCATTCACTTTGTGAGGGATAGGACCATGTCCTACCACTGCAAAGTGACTTCTCACACTTTTAAAATGAACAATCTGGTAATAGGGCAATTCAGACTTACATTGCTATTAGTTACCAGTGTGTCCTGTATATTAACAATTTCTGTACAAAATTGGTGGATTTCAAAGTGTTCCAGCAACAGAATATAAAAAGTTAGCAAAGCCATAAATGCAAGTGTTTTCAGCTAAGTCAATAATATCTTCTAATGAAGTATAGATAGGTTATTCAAGTGCCAAGACAGAAAATAAAATAAAATAATGTAAATATCTGGATCCCTAGACTGATAGCTGGAAAACCAGCATTGAACTGACTCAGACCTCCTGAACATGGGTCTCAGTTAGAAGGATTGAGCAGTCTAAGAGACCTCTGACAGTGGAACCAGAAAGTATCCCTGATGCACAAAAGGACTTTGGGAACACATTCCCTATGGAGAGATTCCCCATGGAGAGGTAGGAGAGAGGGTCTAGTCCCTACTCCAGATGATGGAGTAGGGGGGGGAATGGAATGGGAGGGTGGTTTGGGGGACATGGGAGGGAGGGAGAGGAAACTGGGATTGATATGTAAAAGAAGAAAAAAAATCAATATAAAGGATGTTCCTGAGCAACAAACTGGTTATTGAGAGATTCCATTTTGGCTTAATATGCCACCTGCTACACATGCTACAAGCTAAGGTCCTAAGTGAAAATGAGTGATGCTAGCAATGCAAACATAGACAATCCAGCCCCAACCAAGGATAAGACCAAAGCATGAGGTGCTATTTTTAGCATATGTTGTATCTTTCACTAACAAAGTCATGGACCAAATGCTTCCTTGTGCTTACTTAGGGTTAAAAGCAAGAAGAATGAGTCTTAGCACCTGCCACAGGGGAACTTCTGCCTTCACTTAGAGGATGTATGTAAAGTGACAGATTCCAATGGAACTGTAGGTTAGCAACAGGAAAGCCTTATCTATTTGATTTAATAGTTTATGTAATTAGAACAGCAGCTTAAGTGTCACAGAGTCTAAGAATAAATATCCCTGTTATTATGGTCCTCTAAGTTCAACTGGAACATTGTCTACACACTCTCTGGTACTTGGAGGCCCAAGCGGAATTTCCCACAAGCAGCATATTCACATACTGGATGGACCATTATATTGACTTTAGCCATTTGTAATTAATTTTTACAAGTGATAGAAAGGACCGGTGGATGACAATGTAAGGGAACTTTTTAAAACCAACTTCTTAAAAAATCCCAGCTTCACTCCTTTCATTGATTTTAAATGCTTCATCTATGGCCTTTATATTGTACTTATTTGTAACGATCAGTTAAATTGACGAATAGTAGAAATACTAAATTTAATAGATTGTACTTAATATTTTGCTCTTAAGCTAATGTTCTTCTAAATTAGTTAGGTTTAAATGGTAATGCCTTCCTTAGAAAGGCCACAAACTCAAAAGCTCCCTGTGCTTGGATTATGAGCATTTAAAGGAAATGCGGCCAGAGGAAGGAGCTGAGTGTTCGAGAGAGTAATATCTTAATGCATTGTTATTGCTTTATTGATTGGAATTGATTTTTTTGCCTATTCATTTTCATAGGTGCTCCTATTGTGACAGCCATTGTGGAAACTGCAAAATATCTCCATCTGAGAGCCTTTTGTATCATCCTCTACACATTTTAAGAGAAGTCTTAAATCTAACCACATTAAAATGTTTTAGAGAAAACATGAATGGTTTTTGAGAGCTAGTAATAATTCCTTCACCTTGTGTGAATTCATTAAATTTAAACAGCTATTCTATCTCCCCTCTCTATTGCTCTGTCTGATTCTCTCTCTCTCTCTCTCTCTCTCTCTCTCTCTCTCTCTCTCTCTCTCTCACACACACACACACACACACACACACACATACCCACATCTGTGGGAATATCAAATCTGTACTTTATATGATTTATATATCCTGCTATGGTTAGCTTAACAGATTTGACATTTTTTAAGATCATAATAATGACATTGGACATGAAAACCTCAGTGGTCATCACAGAGGCCAGAGGGCATCTGATGCAGAGAGGATCATTTCCAGGCATTATCCTCAGGTGAAAATGAACTAACAAAGACAAGGAAAGAATGTCTGTTCAGTTTACTGGCAGAGTTAACAGTTAACAATGGTATTTCCACAGTCATTGTTCCTCTTGCTGTCTGAAAAACACCAGGGCTTTATCCTTCTGTTGGCTGTGTGTAGTTTGCAGAGGTTTCATTGTTCTCTGCCATGTCCTGTTTTCCCTTAGATGATCTCTTAGGTTCAACGGGAGTGGCCGAGGGTCAACTATGTTGTCTTCTACAGTTCAGAAAAAAATGTGTCGTTCAGGAAAGTTAAAACCCAACTCTAACGTTCCTTGAAAACAAGCAGTGTTTTCCACCTATACTGGCTGCTGTAAAAACTCAGGGCCCTGGGGTTTCCCTGGGGGTTCTCAGATCTGTGGGAGGTAGAATTATTTGTGATCAGTTTTCTTCCAGGCATCTGAATTCAATTCTCACTGCTCCCTTTTGCTAAAGACTTAAAAAAATGTTCTGTTAAAGGTGCATGCAGACAGCCGCTCATGTGCAGAGCTGCTGCTAATGAGGTGGACCTTAGAAATGGTGTGTGAGCACAGGGTGGTCCCTTCACTCACAGTTACATATCTGTCTTCTTCTGTTGCTCCGCAAAATCCCATTAGACATTATGGCATAAGTCATGGTGTACTGTACATTATTAATTGTACTAAAACCTATAAACAGTGTAGGATTGTTCTCTTTGCTTGGGCGTGAGAAACCACAGCGGCAAGCCCTTTTCATCAGCAGGTATCACATTCTGGTATCACACTGTGCTCTAGGTCTGCCACTTCCTTGCTGTCCTAGCTTGCTTTCTGTTGCTGTGGCAAAACACTGATCAAAGCCAACTTATGGGAGGGAAGGATTTATTTCATCATGCACTTCCCAGGTCATCAGCCATCACTAAAGGAAGCCAAGGCAGGCACTCAAGGCAAGAAACTGGAGGAAGGAACTGAGGCAGAAGCCATAAAAGATCACTGCTTACTGGCTAACTCTCCGTGATTTGTCCAGCCTGCTTTCTTATAAAATCCATCTGCTCAGTCATGGCCCTGCCTACAGTGAGCTGGAACCTCCCACACCAATGATTAATCAAGAAAATGTTCCACAAGCTTGCCTACAGTCCAGTCTGGTTGTTTTGTTTGTTTGTTTCTGAATTGAACTTCTTTTTTTCCCTGGATGATTCTAGCCTGTGTCCAGTTGACAAAAACCTAAGTAATAAACCTGCATTCCTTGAAGAACCTCACCATGGCACACAGTAGAACTCAGAAGTACATTGCTGAAATATGTTATATACACTCAGTGCATACCATGCCTCTCCAAGGTCCTGCAGAAAAGCTTAAAGTGGACGGTGGTTTCCAAAGTCAGACCTGTAGGGAACCTCCCCATTAGTGAACAGTCTAGATGCACTTTTTAATGTGTTTAAATTTCCAGTAGATACTTTTCAGTCTACTCATATTTTTTCTGAAGTCCAGTATTAAGTTCCAGATATTTTGATCTAAATTCTCAGAGAGAAATGCATCTAAATATGTGTATTTTCTTACTTTCCCTAGGTCTACAAGTTACTTTATCATAATAAAAGTTATTCCTGGCTTTTCCATACCCAAACTCCTCAAATTCACCTTTGCACAGCAAACAGCACCAACAACAAATGAACTCTTTCAAACCACACTCAATATCTTCTCCTCTGATATTATAGACTCAGATGGCTTTGATGCTATTATATAATGCTATTATATAATGGTCATTTCATTTACTGAGCAAATAAATAATTCCAGCTTTGTAACTGAGTGGTTGTTTAGTACCTTCTGATCATTATCACACTGACCTCTCATTAGTTCTGTGATGCTAAGAATTTCATAGATTTTACGGATTGGGAATCCCATGGAAATGACAGCTTAATTTTCTTGCCTCTGATTTGGTAAAGTTCTTCATTAAATATGGTAGATAAATAGCTCTAGCCTTGCCTGGGCTTAATCTGAAAACCTTTCTTCTGGTGTTTGCATCTATATCTGTTACCTGCTTGGTGGTGTTCTGTGATCACACACTTGTGTGTATAACATGTCCTTTTTTTCAGCAAGTCAATCAAACCCTCTCTCTGTTTTTCTCAAAGTAATTACTCAAGACTAGTCTTTAAAGACAGTCCTGTCACTTATCCCATGCTCATCCTCATTTTGTTTCTTACTTTTGTGCATCTGGAGGACTTATCTTTCTTCCAATGCCCATTATATGTATCCTCCCCCTGACAATGGAGTCTCTGATGCTACTGTTACCCAGTGCTCTAAGGCTCTGGGCTGGAACTTTGAATAGTCATAAAGATAATGTTGAGTTTTGCCTGAAAGGGGTTGTTTTTCCTAATGTTAAAAATCTTATCACTTCCTTCTGATTCCTGCATTACACATTCAGGGTGAGCAGGCACTTCTGGAGGGCTGGGACATGATGGATTTCCCCATGATAATGTTGGTAAACTGATTCTCAAACAAAGCTATCTTGTCACTTCTTAAATTATAAGATAGATTAATTTTAAATGATACAACTGAATAACATTGAACATTTGTCATATTAGTAATAGAGTAGGTAGCCAGTCCATCATAAAGACACATAAATGAGAAAATCAATAATTTGTCTACATAAAAACTTAGTGTTTCCTCTAAACAACAGTAGTTACAGAACAAGCCTAAATAAAATTAATAAGCAAGCACAAAACTGGCCTAAGCATGTGCTGATAGGTTCTGACAGATTAACAATAAAGATATAAATGTACTGGGAGGTAGCAAAAAACAAGAAACAAAGGACCCAAAGAAACTTTAATAGGCACTGGTGTGTGTAAGGTACTGACTTCCTTACTAAAATAACTCCATGAGCCCCATGTGCACCTGTGAGAGCAGAGAGGGACCATATGTGCTCACACTCTTCAGGTCCCAGTGATGCTGGGACATCACTTCCACTTGCCATTGTAAAGATGCAATTTTTCAAATCCTAAATATGCTCCTGCCTGTCAGTCCATCAGTTTCCATCCTAGCAAACTATCCTAAGAATTTGTTCATTATAATCATTTACAGGGGATTCACAAAACTTCACATGGAAAACTATAAATAGGAGACTTGATACTTATAGCAAAATTCAGAAGACAATACATTTTCAAATTTAAAAATATTATATATTTACATAAATGAAAGAATAATAAAAGTAGTTGTCTATGTTTGTATTGAAGAGGGGCTCATCTGACATAATGAAAAGACAATGCTTTAGAGCATTAGGACTACAATGACTCATGGAAAGCACTGCCTGGTTGTTAAGTGAGAAAAGGTGTTCTCAAATAGTTCATTCAGTGAGAGGCTAACAGATGGCATTGTCATGTGTAGAACTATCAAAAGAGAAGAACATAATGATGTATGTCAACATGTTTTCAGTACTTGGATTAGAAATTAGTATTTATTTATTTACTTTTAAAACTGTGTTTTGGTCATCCATGGCTGTCCATTACTTGGTTAAAGAACAATACATCATAAAAATTTAAAAAAATGCAGATATATTTCTTATTTTAGATAGAGCACTTCTCCTACAGGTCTAGATATTTCTATTCTTATGGTCATAGATCTACTTTGTTTTCTTCCTGTGAGTGTTTATGAAAGGCTGCCTCTCACTCACAACTCAGAGAAAGGATTAAAGGGAGCCAGCCCTTACCTTTTACATTGGCTACAGAATCCAGACTTAATGTCTTAAAGAGCTGCTATCAGAGATGTTTATTTAACCTCTAACTCCATCCCACTGAGACTTCCTGCTCACATCAGGTCAGACCTGACCCTCAGAACCTACTCAGGGGAAACTTTTTTTTTTTTTTAAGAGTCTTGGCTGATTCTTTCAGACTTGGAAATAGCCAAAAGCAACTTTAATTATGCTATTTAGGAAGACCAACTTTCTCCCTCCTCTGGTTTAAAATGGTTTAAAGAGATTTTATTATGAAAATAATATTATTCAGAGAGTGGATAAAACTGTCAAATTTCTTCTAGCTTGACTATTAAGCACATCTGTTTAGACTTCCCACAAAGTCTTAGTCCTGCATTTCCTCGAGGCATTTTAGCAAGCAGAGGACAGCCTCAGACATGGTCTCTCTGGCCTCCTGATGATACTAGGAGTCTTGGTGTCCATTTTTAGATAGCTTATATCTGGCAGAAACCCTTGAAGACATCTCTAAATACTTCTAGAAGACTTAAGAGTGGCAGGAAAGAGTTACTTTTATATAATGTGAGTACTGAGTACAAATGCTTGCTATTTAGTCCCCAGAGATTGTTGTCACAGGGTAAAGACTTCAGCTATGTGTCTGAAAAATAATATGAAGGATGAATGCATCTGATTTCCTCCCATATCTACTCCGTTTTAGCCCTCAAGTTTTCAGAAATTACTCCCAAGTCTTTTATATCATTTACAAGTCTGTCTGGCAATAAAGACAACATCCCAGGATGCAAGGGAATAACAAGGACCATCCTGAGAGTCATCAGGTCTGACTCCCCACACCCTTGGCCCCTACCCCCTCATTATCATGGGATTTCTAGGTTAGCATTGCAGTGCTAAGGTCACAGTCCTCTCTGTTGTGACATCATGTTCATCTATCTTTCCTCTATAGTTCTGGCTCTATATGTCCCCTTTTGCAGCCCCCCCCCAAAAAAAGCTGGAGTGGTAGAATTATTGCCACCACTTATAATTTCTTAGCCTCTCCTCTTTCTTTGAGGAATTTCAGCAAGCACTTTTATATGCTTAATAAAACTGTACCTTACCAATTAACAAATTTTAGTATGATCTTTATAAAAGTTAATTATTGTAGCCCAAATAAAATCTTGAATCTTGTGAGTCCACCCTTGAAATAGGTGCATTAACAAATACAGACCAACTACAACATAGTTAAAAACCAGTTCAGATTTTTGTTGGAATTACTAGAAATGTCCAAGTGGGTCTACAGTCACTTTAAGTTTCTTTGTTGGGATAAGATTTTTCTTTTGCTTTTTGCTTTTTTGTTTTTGTTTTGTTTTCATTCTCCTGAAATAATTTCAAACAACAGCATTCTTTTTTTGGGGGGGGGGTTGGTCACAGAGTAACTACTGCATCCTCCTCACCAAGATTCTTCAGCCATGAACCTTTTTCATGCTTCTATTGCCACTCATCTGTGTATCTGCTGTTGAGTGTTTTACAAGAAGCTCTTGAGAAACAGACTGTACAATGTTGTCCCATGACCCAGAAGCATTGCAGAATTCATTTCCTAAGCAAGAGCATTCTCCTAAGCAGCTAGCTGGAAGCCCTCACTGATAAAGCACTATCATCCACCTGTTGGCTCACTCAAATTTTATTGACATTTCCCCATCCCCACCCGCAATAGCTCCTTTGTGAGTAAAGATCCTGTCTAGAAGTACATGAACATTTAGCTACCATGCATCTTCAGGCCACTTCAGCCTGGAAGAATTCCTGAGGCTTCGCTGCTTTGCTTTTTTGTTGTTTCTATGTCTTTGACAGTTTAAAGGGTCAGTTCATCTATTTTATTTTGACTTTGGATCTGTAATGATCTGTTGCTTTTCTTGGCCAGATTTAGACCATTTGTTCTTTGAAAAAAGGAAATGGAACTAATGTGTTTTCTTTTTTTTCTCTCTATGCATCCAAAAAGGAAATGTACCAGGTCAATCTACCTTGATGCTAAGGGTCTTAACTGTAAGCATTTGACTCTGCTGATGACTGACATCTTTTTCTAGCTGGCATGCAACTTTTCTTCTTTCTACTTTAGTGTCAACATATTCTAGGGATGTTCTGTGAGACTCCACTCATGTTGACATTTCTGACTGAATGTTCAATCAGCATTGACCCCCACTCTAAAGGTTCCTGTCTGGATCACTCACTTCTGAGACTTACCAAGAGACTAATCTCTATTTCCATCATTTTTTTTTTATTTATTGTAATTGACTGACTTCTTACTCCAAGGACAACTTTCATTTTCTTGTCCATTGATTTATTCATCCTTCTACTAAATTTGTGTGGACAACATCATTCATTTTGATACCCAAATTCTTCAGTATTTAGATCTTTTTCAGATGATTCCTGTGTTCTCATTTGATTCCTGTGTTCTTTTAATATATCCCTATTTATTATTTCCTTTTCTCTGATACAGGCAGAAAGCTAGTCCTAGGCTTGTCCTGTATTTTCCTGTTGCAGATCTGGGCATTAGAACTTCTTGAAGAGCCTTGATTCATTTGGGTAGAGAGTAATATTTAGAAGCTAAGACATATCTATATTTGTCTAGTTCTAGTCCATCTGTGTCCCTATTCCCCAAGTTCATACTGCTGCATTCAAGTTCAATCCAATGTGTCACACTTTTTTTTCACTTGCTCCTGTCTCTATCTGTAGTCATCTTCCCTGACAATGCTTTTGCAGGTACATAAATTAACTCTATTTTCCAGCCTCTCTTCCAACCTCATAATACCAGGAGAAAGTGACAAAAGGGGCATATGCTAGCCATCTGAAAGCCATACATGTCTTCCTCATTCTGACCATGCACAGAAAAAGTAGTAAGGAATTCTAGAGCTTTCTGCCAGAATCACTTCCTTCTTGGAGTAGAATTACCACTTCCCCCTCATCCTCTTCACAATTAACTTGCATGGAGCTGTGAAGGACAAAAGGAATCTAGACCTTGATACTGAGATCTGACATTACTTATTATTGTAAGACGAAGTTCTGATTAACAAAATACAATGACCTTTGGGATCCTACAAGGATTAAATCTTGGATTTTACCTTTGGATGGGTCTCTGAAAGGGAAGGGATCATAAAGTTCAGTAACTGAAAAGCATACTGATTTTGCTCCTTCAAGGCCATCTCTTTCAAGTTCAGTAGGCAAAGCATCCATAATGTTTCACATTTCTTACGATTTCAAAACCCAGCTCTAAACAAGCCCCTCAGATATGCCTAAGTTCAATGACTTGTCTAGAAATCCAGGAGAAGGGGCAGGGCAAACTGCAATGCCTTGTGCAAGGCAGCATCATGCTTGTGAAGGACTCATGATTAAATTGCCCCAAGAAAAGCAATAATACGTGGATTCCTTAAGATATCTATCCTTTCCAGTGTGTCTTGCAATAATGACCAATGGAAGCACTAAACTCAAGATCACTTTCCTTTCCTCAGTGGGAGACTCTAGCCATAAAAGGTGAGTTGATACAATTTTGCACACTTTTGTAAAAAATGAGGTGATTGGATGAGATGCAGCTTCTCTGGGGGGCATTGATCTTTTGTGCTACTCTCCCAGTTAGGATGCTCCTCACTGCATTTTCATCTTTGGTGCCTTTCCCTCTGGGAATTGGCCCTCGGGACATTCTCTGCAGAGGGCCCTTGACACTGAGAATTCCTCCTTTTTGGTTGATCAAAGCTAGACCAGCCTGACTCCACCCCAGGAAGTGGAGGCAGACACATCTGTTCAGTCTGGCTTGCTGCCAATAGAGGATTTATTCTGGGGTGAGTGGGGGAGAGGGACTTTTATGTCAGGAGGGGATTTATTGTTGGCTGACAGGGTGTGGCGAGTGTCAAGGGTGGGAACCACTTCAGTTCCTTGGCTGAATGTCTGACTTTTTCTGTGAGGCAGAGTTTAATCTTTTTTGTGAGTTCCAAGATTTTTGTGAAGGGTGAGTGATGAGCTTTATTGACAAATTGAACAACTTTAGGGAAGTAAAGCGAAATGCTGCCCACAGGAAGATTTTAGAAGCAAAGGTTAGTTGATTCCATGAAGATGAGATACAATCCAGCAATGAAGCAAGTGTTGTGTAAACTCATTAGTTAGCTAGCCTAGATACACAGATCAGGGCCAGAGTCTAAAGCAGGCAAAGATTCTTGGTATTTGGAAATGCTAGCTCTTTTTCCATCAGGGAAGCCTTTGGTCATCAGAAACCTTTGCATTTTGATGTCTTCAAAGAAAAGATGATAATCATTGAGCTTAAGTGACTCATCAAACTTTGTAATTTATGAAATTATTATAAGTTGAAAGAGAATATGACATGGTCAATGTCCACAAAAGTTGGGTCCTGTGATTAAATTATTCCAGGTATGGTCATGAGTTCAGCTTCATCTCAAGACTTCAGTAGACAAACAGGAAAGAAATGTCATGGAGATCAACTTGATTCCCTAAACAGAGAAGATCAATACTTTGCACTTCAAGAAATCCTTTACTTCTGTTATTTTAGTCTTAACACTATCAGAAACAGCCAGATTTTTTTGTAGGAATGATTTATCCACCCCATCATAGATTTCACCTAGTAACTATAGAGTAGCTTTTACAGTCAATATTTAGCCATGGACTGAGATATACATGAATACACATTTTATTATTATGGGCCTTGATCTCCACAACCATTTAAGCTGGAAAGTTAAATCTAGGAATTCAGGCAAGATCAGAAGCCATGTGTAACTTAAAAGATGCTATCTTGTGTGGACAAAGTGATGGTTGTCAAATGAGGACAATGTAACTGCACTTCCATCCTATGCTCTTTGCCACTGGGTATAGTTGTGTACATCCTATCATATCTTGAAGACAGGCAGGATAGTATTGTCAGAAGTACTACTTATAGGAGGGAAAAAACATCTGGAAAGTAAATCATCCTGAAGAAATAAAAGGCAATGTGATACAGGAAAATTATGTGATTGATTCTGAGGGCAGCATGGTGTCTTTGGCTGCTTTGTTTTCCACCTGTGAGAAGCAAACTGGAAAAGCTTGCAACAAAATATTTGCTGTAGAAGAATATCCTAGAAAGAAAAACACTTTCCATATTGGAATTTTGAACAGAGATAGATGAGAATAGAGAGATGGATGGCTTCAGTGCCTGCTAGTGTCAGCCAGGTTGATCCAGCAGTATGAGTTTCCATACTTAGCTACAAAGGTTGGAGGCTTTGACTGACCTCACATTCCTGGTAGATATATCCTTCAAGTGTTCTAGGCAGGATAGAACTCAAATACACACAGAGAGAAAAACAAAGTGGCTGAAATATAGCCCTCCCGTCGGGGATCAGCAAGAGTAGAAAACATCAACTCCCTACATCACCACACAGGCACTATTGGAAAAGTTCAAGAAATGCCCCCAAAGGGGGGGGGGACTTCCAGGAATATGACTAAAGTCAAAATTGTGACTTAAGGAAGAGTCATGGGAATGTTATTTCTCGCTGCTGTTGTGGCATTTTGATCTCAGTGTAAGGCAAACAGGGAAGTCAAAATATGATACAGTCACAAGAAACCCTGAAACAAAGATCAACGCAACTTTAGGAGAACTTCCACCTTTCTTTGGGATGGGAAGTAACAGACAGGATGACTGCTGAGCACAGGTTGTCTGCATATATTTCATTAACACCCAGTTTCACATAGAATGAGAGCACATATAGATTGCCTGCAATGATTACTAACTGGAGGATCTTGGGCAGTGTTTTGAAGTTTCTATTTCAGTGAGGTAAGGAGGAGAAGGGGAATCTGGTACTTGCATCATGAGTAGAAATTGGCCCCTAAATTGCCTGTCACAGTTTCTGGGTTGTCTGTCAAGGTCTTCTCTAACTGACAAAGTCAATAACCTCTTCTGAGCTTTCACATTCCCAAATTTCAAGATAAATTTATTAAACTGATGGCCTTTTAAATATCCTCTTTGGGGCAGTGAGATGGATCAGTGGGCAATAAAAGTGGCTGCTGCCCAAGTCTGACCAGTTGAGTTCAATTCCTGGAATCCATGGAAGGAAAGAATAGACACCCCAAAGTTATTCTCTGACCTGTATAAACATGCCATGTTGCGCAATAAAACACACTTGTGTGGTGAGCGAGCACACACATAGACACACACACACACACACACACACACACACACACACATCAAGCACATGTGCACACACACATATACCACAATAATAAATTATAATATTCAATAATTGTTGAAAAATCAACCTTGCCTGCCAATCATGTTTGCAGTTTTTGCCTATGCTAGTGGAACAAGGCCACAACCAGAAGACAATGTATTCCCAGGAAAGAGTTTGCTTTAGTTTCATGGAGCTTTCTGGCTGCAGACTAGTCAATTCTGTGTCTTGCAAGCATCCATGAAGCAAATGTCTGCATCACTAAGTAGGTGTGTTTTGTTCTTTCTTTCTTCTACTCCTTCCTATATGCCAAGCCTTGGCTTCCTTTCTGGTCACTGAATAAATGTGTAGGACTTCTCTAAATGCTATCAGATTGGCTAGGCATTTAGTCTGTGTTTTGCATGGCCTGCCAAGATAAGCTTGGTCATTTACCTCTGTTTATTTTCATTTTCCAGACATCAGGTACTGTTTGCATTCCAGCACCCACACAAGAGTAACATCTCCCCAATTAACATGGCAGTGTTTGAGTGTTGCTTAACTTTGGTGAACTTGGTGTCAAGCCAACCAGAGGCATCTATCAAATAACAGCCAGGGGCACTGGCTTTTTTCAACTGTTTTCAAATTCTCTGCAGCAATAATTCAAATGGAATTTTTAATAAATCATCTTATGATAGAAAAAAGAGGGATGGAAAGAGGTGGGAGGAAAGGAAGGAAGAAGTGTAACTACTGTCAGAGGAACCCAAAGAAAACTGAGACTGGTCACATCTATCACCGTCAAATTGCTGTGATTTGGCTTTGTAAAGGATATGGAAATATAATTTTTGCTCAAACGACAAGTTCAATGTTTAAAAAAAATTTCAGGTTGATTCTTTTACAGCTTCAAGAACATCAGGTTTGTGTGACCTAACTTTCTGAAGTCTTATGGGATTAACTTCTAGAAAGAATTTCCTGGTAATGTGTCTTGCTTGCTCAAGAATTTTCATTGATTCCTTGATCTTGCCACATTTTTGAAGTAGCAAGGAAAGCTGATTTTTTGTTGTTGTTGTTTTTACTGCTTCTCAGTGTAGATTAGCCTTGATGCAGTTGGAAATTATTGTACACATCATCATCCATCAGCATACTGTTTCCTATAGCTAGAATTTCATTTTAAATCCTACTACAACCAGGTCAAGTGCTTAGTTCACCCACTTTTGAAACTAGATACTTCTATGTTGGCTATCAAATTTTCCCATCTTCACATCTAGAAATGAGATGAGCCCTACCATTCTTATTAAAAAATTGTCATAAAAAATAAAGACTTCATCATTAAAATTGAGTTTTCTAGTGTCTCTGTGATGAGAGGAGGAAAAAAAATATAACTAAGTGAAGACAGAAAAACTTCTGTTTCACAATATGGAAAATGCCAATGACTAGCAAGGGAGTAAAACACCCTGTCCAACTGAAAAGTGTTTGGAATGCGCTTTCTCAGATATATCTTGTATTATGATAATTAGAGATGCCTGTAAAAACTGGTCAGAATGATTTAGCTGCAAGGATGGAGGTTGAAATTTAGTCAGGTTGACTTGCAAGCAATGCAGTCTAGATATGAATAGGGTGACTGATGGTTTTCTGTTTCCATGGGAAATTAGTAAAGAATGGAGAAAGAAAAGAAGTAACACAGAAATTTTTAATTACCTACTGTATGCCAGCCTTGAGCTTGGCAATTACTTCCTCAAGAACTTAACATCATACTCATTTCTATAAAAGAGAAGACTTCTAGGAGACATAGAGTAACTGGTTCGGTATCATAGCTAGCAAATGGCACAGCTAGGACTTTTGCTGAGATCAGTGTGACATCAGTATTATGGCCTCTATCTTGGATGTGTGTAATTCTTTTTTTTTTTTTTTTTTTTTTTTTTTTTTTTTATTCATCTCTCAGGCCATTTCTTCTTTTTCTACAGAAATCACACAGAAATTCAACATCAGTGTATGACCTGTGTAATTCCAAAATACTGTAGTTAACATATATGCAGACATTGTAGCATTAATGATCTACCCTCCAATTACTTTTTTAAATGTTTTAAATAAATTAGAGTATCCCCTTCAACAGCTCTTCCCAGAATTTCTTCCCCTTCCTCCCTATCCATACATCTATCTCTCCCTTTCTTCTCCTCCTCCACCTCTCCCTTTCGTCCTCTCCCTGTCCCTTTCCTTCTTCTATTCTGAATCCTCTATTGTGAATCCTGCCCAATCCAGTTTGTGTTGGCTGACTACTCTGGATGAGAGGCCTGCCCTAGGCTATAATCTATATACCAGGTGTCATACTACTGAAGAAAATGGACTTTTCCCTCTTCAAGCAGCAATCAAATGTCATTAGCTCTTCAGCTATGGGACTTTACACCAATCTTCCTCTTGCCATGCTGGAATTCTTTTTCTGGCTTGAGCTTGTGTAGGTCCTGTGAATGCTATCACAATGGCTGTAAGTTCATATATGTGCACATTTATCCCATTGTGTCCAGAAAAAGTAAAGTTTTCTTTTAATCATCTACCAATTTTGGCTCTTATAATCTCTCCATTTCTCCTTTGTAGTATATCTCTGATCATTATATGAAGGTAGCTAATGTGTTCTTACTATGGAGAATCAGTAAACTTACTCCTTGGGAGCCATGGACTATACTTCCTAAGTCTGAGACAGGCCTTAGTAATTTGACTTATCAACATCCCAGGAGCCAGAAATGCTCAAAATAGTATTAATATAGGTTAGCTGAAAGTTTATAGTAGGCTGCCCTGTCTCATGTTTTGAGGGATGAGGAGTGATTACAGCTGACCCACCTAGACAAATCAAAGGATGAGCAATAACTGCTGAAAATCATATACAGCTGTGTGAGATGCTCTACAACAACATGGTGCAGTGACTGTGGGTGGCTCAGAGAAGAGAAGCAAGGTTCCTAATGGATCTGTTTCTCGGGTACTTTACAGAAAATTGACCCCCATTGCGTATGTGCACGTATTTATAAAAATGTGTTCACACATACATGAAGAAACTAGGGAGTCAATGTCCAGTGTCTTCCTCTATTGCTCTCCGTTTTCTTTTTGAAAGTGTGTCTCTTAATGAATCTGGAGCTCATCAATTAGGGTAGAGTACCTGGCCTCCAGGCATATGACTATGCCTATACACCTGGTACTGACACTGTAGAGAGAGGAAGAGTAGTCATGATCACTTTTTCATGTGGCTACTAGGGACCAAAATTAGATCACCATTTGATGATCCCTAGGAATCGGAATTTCTGTTTCTCCAAGTCAAAAGTCAAGAAAAGAACAACTGCTACAGTCATTTTTTACCAGAAGAAGCGATCAAAGATTTTTCAGGAAGTAGAGTGTCTTGTGAACATGAGAGTTTAAAGCCATGTGTAGCCAAACATACATATACATATGTATGTACACTGTTTGTCTATTTTATATCTTAGAGAATCTTTGGATGAAAAGTGGAAAATTTGAATGCGAAATATCAATTTTTAGCTTCAGATGAGTTATCAGGTTAACTCTGCGGGGCGAGCAGCATTGAGATAATGAATAGGTGGATGTGCCAGAATGAGTCAATGAATCCATTATAGCACATTGTCACAATCCTATTTCTGCTACCATCATTTAAACATAAAAATAACATTTAATAAGTTCTGTGCCATGAAATTGAAAGTGGAATACTAAAGAGTTGTCATTATTTGGGGGGGAACAGGAATGGTGAATGATAAGATAACTATTGCCTGAACTATTTCAGTTTGTGGAATTGGCATAGATAAATTCTCTCCTCTATGTTCTAATTACTGTAATTTGATCATTATAATGATTATAATTTCATATTCACTGTATATGAGATAGTCTGTTAACACTGCCTGTCATACCACAGTGGATTTGCTTGCAGGGTATTTTAGGGAGGGAAAAGTATTATATGTTATCAACAATGCCTTTAGTAGCTTAATTATGATATGCTTTCAGGAATTTTTTCTTTCAGAATTTTTACATCACTTCTTGAGAAGCCTCTCTTCTGAATGAGAATACTATACTTCTAAGAGCTGTGCTGAGATGACATTATTTTTAGTGAATTGCCAGTTACATTTCTAATATTTTATTGAGAAAAATATTTTCAAAACAGGATAATCTGCCAAAAATGCTCACTAAATTAATAATAACTTGCCCTTATAGCATAACATTACATATTTACAAAAATAAGGACAACTATGGACTGATTTAGAAAGATGTCTTGGAAGGATTATAGAAAAAATATCAAATTATAAAATGTGTATATTATATATTGTATGGTACAGAACAGGTGGATAAATAAAACTCAACTTCAATATTAACATAAAAGAAGACCTTGGTAGGGCGAATAAGTAAATAATAAAGATATTCACTGTGGGAGAGGGGGTGGCTGAGAGCAGTGATAGAGGAAGACTACTGCATCTCCGCTCAGATTCTTGCATTATTACTGCTGGCCCCACAATAGTATTTATATACTCAATCAGACATTCTATATATCTTTCATGTATTTCATTTGAGTCATACACATAAAAGTTCCTAACTTTTGTCACTGATTCACATATAACATCTCCTAAGTAGATACTTTACTTTGGTGCATAGTGTGAGCAGTGATGTTTATCGAGCTGCTACCAACTTCATTTACTAGATAGTTATTTACCAATTGATTAGAGATACTACCACAATCACACATATTACTTATTCTTTCACATATTAATTTTTACTTTTTAGTTCTTTGAAGTTTTATAGAACAGGTTTTTATTATACTAACCATCCCTAACTTTTTTCAAATCTAACCCCCTTCCATACCCATCAAACGTTGGTGTCCTCTTTAGTTTTTTTTAAATTCTTTGTCTTCATTAGGTTTTTATTGCTGTGAAGAGACATCATAAATCACAGCAACTCCTATAAAGTAAAATATTAAATTGAGGTGGCTTGCTTACCCTCCCTTAGGGGGCCATTTTCTTTCAAAACACAATACATTCAAGATGAATTTGTGGAACCCAAATATAACTGTATGGTGTTCTGCTGGAATGTGATTGACATACTAAGGCCAACATTTAAATACATACACAAACAAGCAAACAAAATAAAAACCTGTCTCTTTCTGTCTCTCCAGCAGTTAATAATTGCATATCTCTTTGTCTAGGACTGTCATTTTGTTCCAGTTCTCCTCTCCCCACTGAGACTGTGGTCTAGCCAGGGCTTGTACAAGATTTTTATATGCTCTTTCAATAGCTGTGAGTCCATATGTGCATTTTTCTTGCTGTGTAAGAAAATACCATTTCTTTGTAGTCATCCACAGCCCCTAGATCTTATAGTCTTTATGCCCCCTCTTCTGCAATGATCCCTGAGTCGTGGGAAGTATGCTGGATAGTTCTATGTAAACTTGACACAACCTAAGTCATCTAAAATGAGGGAACCTTAATTAAGAAAATGCCTCCATTATAAAGGGTTTTAAGCAAGACTATAAGGCATTTTCTTAATTAGTGATTGATGCTGGAGGACAGAGACCATTGCAGGTAGTGTTATCCCTGGATTAGTAGTGCTGGGTTCTATAATAAAGCAGACTGAGAAAAACACAAGGACCAAGTCAGTAAAAAGTACTTTTCCATGGCCTCTGCATCTGCTCCTGCCTCCAGGTTCCTGCCCTGCTTGATTGAGTTCCTGTCCTGACTTCTTTGGATGATGAACAATAGTATAGAAGTAAGCGCTAAGCAACTCTCTATCTTGGATTTGATTACAGTGCTTCACTGCAGCAATAGAATCCCCAAGTAAGATAAGTTGGTCCCAGGAGTGGGGTATTGATATTACTGACCTGAATGTGTTGCTTAGGTGAGAATGTAGAAGGACTTTGGAATTTTGTGCAAGAAAAGCCATTGAGTGGTCAGTTTTTGGTGAGCTATTCTGTAGGAGCTTGAAAGACAAGAATATTGAGAGCAATGCAGAATCCAGACGCCTGGCTTGTGAAGTTTCAGAGACAAGTGTAAAGACTCTATTGGGGCTATTTTTTAATTATTATTATTTTGAACTAATATTCTATGGTTCTGGTTATCTGGATCTAAAGAACCAGTGGCAATTCATAATATATCAATCAAAACAACTAAAATGAAATCTTTGCTTTGCTGAGATACTCAATGCTTGAAGCTGAGAAATTATCAGTAATTAAGAAGATACTAGCATCAATGAGGTAAAATCTTCTGGGAAGTGTTTCCTGAGAGCACACAGAAACTGTGCTCCAGGAGTGGCCAAAGTTGTACCTTGTGCTGACCGCCCAGCCGAGGTAGTAAAGACTTTGAAGACATGTAGGGGTCATGGAAAGAAGGTGAGTCTTGGTAGTTTGAGTGGCCAGGACACTACTGATAGTAGTTGAAGCCCTGGGATTGAAGGGGTCTTAAAAAGAAGTTGAGGCTTGGCACCACAGAAGGAGCTCAGGAGAGACTATTAGAGAACGCACAGTCCAGTTTCAGCAAAAGATCCCATCATTTTGGAGATGCCAGTCCCATAGGATGATAGCCCAGAACAGGAGCAGCAGTTGAGTGGAGCCAGCTGGACCTAAAACACAAGCTGTGTATGTTGTAGATGGCACAGCCAGAGAAGTGACCAAAGCTCCTTAGAGTAGCACAGAAGACCATGAGTAAGTCCTAGACATGGACATTGAATATTTACACTGCTGGGAACTTGTATTTGCTTTGATTTTGTTGTGACTATGCCTTGGTTCTTTCCTCTTGAAACAAAAAGTATTTGATTCATTTTTTTATTTTCCAGGAACCCACAGCTAAGAGACTTTGAATTTTAAAAGACTTTGGATTTTAACCGAGATTGCTAGTTTAGAAAGACTTAAACTTTTTTTTTTTCTTTTTCTTTTTTTTTTTATGCATATAGAGTATTTTTTATTTAATTTTATATAACAAAGTCCAATTAAATGAAAACGAACATTTATACCCAATATTTGGGAATTTGGGCGTCGTTCTTTCCAAACTACTTCCTGCTGGTAAGGGGCGCTGTCTTGGGGGATTCGAAGAAGATTCAGATATCCTAGCTGTAGTCTGTAGGGCTGTTTTGTCCAGCTGTTTGGAATGTAGGATCAGCTTGTACTCTGTTTCAGGCAGTCTGGTGTGATCAAACCACATTAGTCTGGAAGGAATAAACATCTTTTCAGAAAAAAATAATGGTATCTTGAAATTCGCAGGCAAGTGGATGGCACTTGAAGAAACCATCCTGAATGAGGTAACCCAGTCACAAAAAGAGGAACACAGTATGTACTCACTCATATATGGATTTTAGACCTAGATCAAATGATCACCAGCCTATAATTCACATCACCAGAGGAACTAGGATACAAGTTGTATTCTAAGAGATTCATATAAAGTCCCTCACAGAACTGGGAAGGGACAAGTCCCCCAGACCTCAGGTATAGTGGGGGAGGACAGCTAATGGAGAGAGAAGTAGGAGAAAATGAGAGGGAGGAGAGGAAGGCATGTGCGACCAGGAGGATTGAGCCTGGTTAGGAATGGAAAATAGGAAAGAGAGAGAGAGACAGAGACAGAGAGAGAGAACATAAAAGAGGGAGCCAATATTGGTTTGAAGATAAAGTTGAACACAAAGAAAGGTCGAGGGAACTACAAGACTGCTCCCAACTAACAATCTCAGCTTCCGTGGAAAGGCTATCATAAATGCCCTTCCCGGAGAGTGAGATCAACAACTAACTTCTGTAACGTGTACTGTTTTTCCGCCTGCCGCCGCTGGTCTTGTCCTGCTGCCGCACCAGCCCCAAATAATGCACAGAGACTCTGTATTTGATACAATGCTGTTGGCCCTGTTACTTGTTTCTTATCGGCTAGCTCTGCCTTAATTATTAACCCATTTCTGATGATCTATGTATTTCTCTTACCGGGGAGCCGGCAGCATACTGCTTTCTCCAGACTCTCCATCTTGACTCCTCCTTCCTACTTCCTATTTCCTCCTTGTCTCCTAGTCCCTCCTATCTTCCTTTCCTATTGGCCAACAGTGCTTTATTATTAACCAGTATGAGAAACATATACAGAATGACATCTCCCATCATCTCCTCTTTTCTGACTAAATGAAAAGAAGGGTTTTAACCTTAACATAGCAAAATATATCACATAACAGTTATCCAATAAGAATCACAGTTAACAATATTTAGTCCATTAACATTTAGCAAGATTTGAAGAAAATATTCCATTATCTATCATATCTTTGTGTGTCTAAAGTCTAAGTAACTTATCTTTAATACTAAGGAAAACTGTAACCATAACTCTCTGTCTTCAAGTCCCTCAAAGACCACAGAAGGATAGTATAAACTCTAGAAATGACAGAGACAACTCACTGCCTGGTCACCCAAAGTTCTTTTGTAATCTTCCATCTTCAGCCCATAGGCCATAGTGTGTCTGGCAGACTCTTCAGCAATACAGGAAACTTTAAACTGTCTTCTTGTATTGGCAGTTTATCAGTCACTTTTCTCTGTGTCCTGCATACTGTCTCGCAGACTCTTCCATGAAGCAGGAACTCTGTAGCAATGTCCATCGTGAATCAGCAGTCACTTTTCTGTGGGCCCTGCATGTCCAGTTTATATAGCACAAAGTCAAACAGTCCAGACAAGAGCAGTATTTTGTCCAAATGGCTAGTCTTGCCATATTGGAAGTAAACTCCATAACGTGTTTCTTTAATGTCCATCTTCCTTTTTGACGCAGGTGGTGTTACCAGGAGCAATTATGTCTCATTGTCAAGTAAAACCCTAAACCATTTTAAATGCCATATTCTGTAGGTCTTTGAAAGGTTTGAAGAATTCCTATCTATCTTAAATACATCTCTGTGTATCTTGAAAACCCTAACTAAACTCTAAGCTTTGACTATCATAGGTAATTATCTATAATCTGTACTACATTATACATTACATTTCTAAATGAGCTATACAAACAAGAGGAGAAATATACATATGACAAAATTGACCTTAAATTGTATCAATAAATGAAAATCCATTCCAAAACAAAGTAATCATATCAATACCATAATTCCCTTTTTACCTTTAAAAATAATTGCTGCGATCATTACCCATTTATAACCAAGTCCATTTAAATGAAACCAAACATTTATAAACAATATTTGGGAATTTGGGCGTCGTTCTTTCCAACTACTTCCTGCTGATAGGGGGGCGCTGTCATGGGGATCCTAAGAAGATGCAGAAATCCTGGCTGTAGTCTGCAAGTCTGCCTTGTTCAAGCTGTTTTGAATGTTGGATCATCAGGAACTCTGTTTCAGGCGGTCTGGCTTGCTCAAACCACATTAGTCTGGAAGGAATCCACAGCTTTTTATTTTCTGTGGAAACAAAAATAGAAATCCTTTTCCCCAGTAACTTGTCCTTGAACTTAAATGTTGGAGTCAAAGCATTTTTAAAATATATAAATTGAATTAATCCAGCAACATTTCCTTTATCAGTTGTTATTTTCTCAGCAGTCAAACAATGCAGAGACAACACAATAGCATACAGTAACCAGATTCTCTCTGAGCTTTTCATCTTTACGTGGCTTTATTATTATTCTATTTTACTTTTATTTTTTTATTTTTTGACATAGGGTTTCACTGTGTAACTTATCTGTCCTGGAATTTACTCTGCATACCAGGTTTACTTTGCCACAGAGATCTGCTTGCCTCTGTCTCCTGAGTGCTGGGATTAAAGGCGTGTGCTACAACACCCAGTTCCTCTTTGTCTCTTTAAAACCATTTTTTTTTTCATGTCTACGTATATTTTAAAACACACTGTAAACCTTTAGAGGTTTTTCTTAATATGAATCTGTCTTTACTGTAAATCTTTATCTTCGTCTAGCCACAAGTCTTTTTATCTGGTAAACAAAAACATTGCTAAAATGAAAGTCATAGCTGTGTCAGCCGAGGTTTACCAAAGATGGTGGCGGGTATTTTTACCGCCAGCACTGAGAGCTGCGCTCACTGCCTTGATCTGCATGCTGCCGGCTTGGAGATGTGGTCACTGCCATTGCCATCTCTCATACACACCAATAAATTGTTAGCTGTGCTTTGTAAAAGCCATGCGGTTTTTTGCTCCTATGCTGAGTCAGGAACCTTCCCTTAAAGGAGCCTCACAAATATCTGCTTGTCTCTTGCAAAGCAGAGTCCAACAGAGAAAAATGCTGATACCAAGAAACCTTGCTTGTCTCTGTTCTTTTGTTTCTAAAATCCTTTTTTTTAAGCTTTTGTTAAATTTTAAGTATAAGTTCTTAGCCACGTTGGGCGCCATTTATAACGTGTACGGGTTTTTCCCGCCTGCCGCCGCTGGTCTTGTCCTGCTGCCGCACCAGCCCCAAATAATGCACAGAGACTCTGTATTTGATACAATGCTGTTGGCCCTGTTACTTGTTTCTTATCGGCTAGCTCTGCCTTAATTATTAACCCATTTCTGATGATCTATGTATTTCTCTTACCGGGGAGCCGGCAGCATACTGCTTTCTCCAGACTCTCCATCTTGACTCCTCCTTCCTACTTCCTATTTCCTCCTTGTCTCCTAGTCCCTCCTATCTTCCTTTCCTATTGGCCAACAGTGCTTTATTATTAACCAGTATGAGAAACATATACAGAATGACATCTCCCATCAAACTTCTCCATGGAGTCCTCAACTAATGCCTGTTGAAAACAGGAGCAAACACCCATACATAAACACTGAGTCAAACTAGAACCCAGAAGCAGATGGAGAGGACAAGACCATGCGGTAGAAGTACATAGAGACAGCTTACCTGAACAAGGAGGAGCTAAGGGCCACTAGACTGATAACTGGGAAGCCAACAGGGGTCTGACTCGGACCCCCCTGAATATAGGTCTCAGCCAGAAGGTCTGAGCAGTCTAAGAGACCTCAGACAGTGGAGTCAGGATGTATCCCTGGTGCACAAAAGGACTTTGCAAACATATCCCCCATGGAGGGATAACTGCCTTATTCTAGAGATAGGAGAGAAGCCCTAGTCCCTACTTCACAGGACCTGTCAGATCTACATGACCCCAACTGGATGGCATTCCCCTACATATTGTATTGTGGTGGGGGGTTGGGAGGGGAGGGTGTTTAGAGTGCATGGGAGAGGGTAGAGAGGGCAAAAGGGAGGGAAGGAGGGAGGGCTTGGGGGGAGGGAGGGAGGGAGAGGGAACTGGGATCGACATGTAAAATAATAAAAAAAAAAAAAAAAAAAAAAAAAAACGCTTTGACTCCAAAATTTAAGTTGAAGAACAAGTTACTGGGGAAAAGTATTTCTATTTTTGTTTCCACAGAAAGACTTAAACTTTTAACATGTTTGAATTTGTAAAAATTGCAGGATTTTTGAAGTTATTTTTATTTTTAATGTGAGATCTTAGGGATAAATAAGAAATGCAAGGTGTGACTTAACAGAGATGTGGTATTTGTGCCAACTTGACAGTGGATTAATTTTGCTGAATACTTTTATGTGAACTTGACACAAGCTAAAGTCATCTAAGAGTAGGGAACTTCAGATAAGAAAATGCCGACATAAGACAAGTTTGTAGATAAACTTGTAGGGAATTTTCTTAGTTAGTGATTAATGGGGGAGGGCCACGCTCATTGTTAGTGGTACCCTCCCTAGGCTGGTGGTCCTGGATTCCATACAAAAACATACTGAGGACACAACTAAGAAAGAGAACTACAGACCAATATTCCTCATGAACATTGATTCAAAAATACTCAGTAAAATACTGGCAAATCGAATCCAAGAACACATCAGAGAAATCATCCACCATGAACAAGTAGGCCTCATCCCTGAGTTGTGGGGATGGTCCAACATAAAAAAATCTATCAATGTGATCCACCATATAAACAAACTGAAAAAAAGAAAAACCACATGAGAATCTCACTAGATGCTGAAAAAGCCTTTGACAAAATTCAACACCCTTTCATGATAAAGGTTTTGGAAAGATCAGGGATAACAGGAACATACCTTAAAACATGATAAAAGCAATATACAGTAAACCAACAGCAAACATCAAACAAAATGGAGAGAAGCTTAAGACGTTTCCTCTAAAATCAGGAACAAGACAAGGCTGCCCTCTCTCTCCATAACTCTTCAATATTGACTATGAAGTTCTAGCTAAAGCAATAAGAAAACAAAAAGGAGATCAAGGGGATACAAATTGGAAAGAAAGAAGTCAAACTGTCACTATTTGCAGATAATATGATAGACCAATGGGAATCAAATGGAAAATCTGATATTAACCCACACACCTACAAACACCTGATTTTGGACAAAACAGCTAAAAGTATACAATGGAAGGAAGAAAGCATCTTCAACAAATGGTGTTGACACAACTGGATGATAGTGTGTAGAAGACTGCACATAGACCCATGTCTTTCACCATGCACAAAACTCAAGTCCAAATGGATCAAGGACCTCAGCATAAATCCAGCCACACTGAATCTCTTAGAAGAGAAAGTGGGAGGTACCCTTGAACAAATTGGTACAGATGACTGCTTCCTGAATATAACTCCAATAGCACAGTCACTGAGATCGACAATTAATAAATGGGACCTCCTCAACCTGAGAAACTTCTGTAAGGCAAAGGGCAATATTGACAAGACCAAACGCCAGCCCACAGACTGGGAAAGGATCTTCACCAATCCTACATCTGACAGAGGGTTGATATACAAAATATACAAGGAACTCAAGAACCTAGTCAACAAAACACCAACTGGTCCTATTTTTAAAAATGGGGTATAGAACTGAAGAGAGAATTCTCAATAGAGGAAATCATAAAGGCTGAAAGACACTTAAGAAAGTGCTCAATATCCTTAGCTATCAGGGAAATGCAAATCAAAACAACTCTGAGATACCATCTTACTCCTGTCAGAATGGCTAAAATTAGAAACACCAATGACAACTTATGCTGGAGATGATAAGGAGAAAGGGGAACACTCCTCCATTGCTGGTGGGAGTGCAAACTTGTTCAGCTTTTGGAGATCAGTATGGTGGCTCCTCAGGAAAATGGGAATCAGTCTACCTCAGGACCCAGCAATCCTTCTCTTTGGCATATACCCAAATGATCCACATCCATGCAACAAAGACATCTATTCAACTATGTTCATAGCAGCATTATTTGTAATAGTAAGAACCTGGAAGTAACCTAAATACCCCTCACCTGAAGAATGGATAAAGAAGATGTGGCACACTTACACAATGGAATAGTACTCTTTGTACAAAAACCAATGGAATCTTGAAATTCACAGGCAAGTGAATGGAACTTGAAGAAACTGTCCTGAATGAAAGTCCTCATCTAGTATCTGATGGAAACAGAAGCAGACACCCACAAGTAAACACTGAGCTGAACTGGAATTCAAATGCAGAGAGGGAAGACAAGACCAGGCTACAGAAATCCACAGAGACAGCTCACCTGAACAAAGATGAACTAATGGGCCCCCAAAATAATATCTGAGAATCTAGCATTGGACTGACTTAGACCCTCTGAACATGCTAGAAGGCCTGGGCAGTCTAAGGGACTTCTGACAGTGGAACCAGGATGTATCCCTGATGCACAAAAGGACTTTGGGAGCATGTTCCCCATGGAGGGATACTCCCTTAACCTAGAGGCAGGAGGGAGGGCCTAGTTCCTACTCCAAATGACTTGACAAATTTAGATGACCCCTCCAGGAAGGCATCACCCTACATGTGGAGTTGGGGGAGGAGGGAAATGGATGGGAGGTTGGTCAGGTGGCATGAGAGGGTGGAAGAGAGGGAGGGAGGGACAGAGAGGGAACTGGGATTGATATGTAAAATAAGAAAAATAAATACATAAAAAATAAAGAAAACATACTGAGCAAGCCAGGAGGAGAATATTAATATGCATCACTCTTCCGTGACCTCTGTATCAGCTCTTGCCTTAAGATTCCTGCACTGTTTGCGTCCCCGTCTTGACTTCCTTCGATGATGAACAGTGATATGGAAGTAGAAGCCCAATAGGCCATTTCCTCCTGTAATTGCTTAGGGTCATGGTGTGTCCTTGCATCTATAGAAACCCTAAAAGGCAGAAGGAGATCATATATATATATATATATATATATATATATATATATATATATATATCTCCTTTAGGTGTGAACACTCTGCAGTCTCTTATTCTCTACACATTGGCTAATTGTGGGTCACAGTGTTAATAGTCAGCATCTACTGCAGATCTAAAACCTTAGCTAAAGATTGAGAGCTACATTGATCTGTGGGTACAATAAGTCATTGTGAATCAGTTAAATACCATGTTAATTTAGAAAAATTCTAGTAGTAGTAGTAGGTAGACATTACAAATTGTCTAGCCTTAGGTTCTTAGCCCAGAAATAGTGACAGGTATGGGTTTCTTCTTGTGGATGAAGGCTTAAAGCCAAGCAGAAAGTGATTGGTTAGCTCCATGTTTATGTCACTATTGCATCAATGGGTATGTCTTCCCAGGCCAGTAATTACTATAGCTCTCAGGACTCATAGCTGTGAACGAGTAATGACTATTCTCCATTGGTATCTTGCAGCATTATTAAAACTAGTCAGTGGCATGAAGCTTCCAGGACCATACCAGCTCAATTTCACCATGTTCTATGATTCAGTTATATGGTGTCTTCTTCAAGAGTGTCTTATTATTTTGGTATGCTATGCATAGAACCAAGTGCCTTGCGCATTGTCTATTATGAACTCACTCTTCAGCTCCCTAAACATTTTTAGGACTAGAGATCTAGTTCAGTTAACAGAATGCATGCCTAGAATGCATAGAGACCTGGGCCTACTCACAAACCAGGAGTGGTGATGCATGCAAAGTATCTAAGATCTTATAAGGTAAAGGCTGAACTTTCTTGTTTATTATAGTTGTTTCCTTGAGAAGATCAGGAGTCTTCATTAGGTATATTTGGAGTTTGAGGCTAGCCTGAGCTACATGAAACCCTGTTTCAAACAACAACAACAACAAAAACATAAAGAAAATATAACACTTTTTTCTAAAGGTAAACTCTTGAAAGAATGAAAGTTTCTAATTTTGAAATGGTACTGAAGCCATATAGTGCTCTACTATTATAATCCCAGATACTTTCAGGAGACTGAGGCATGAACATCACTTACTTGCAAAGAGTAGGGATCAGAGTTGTTTCCATGCACATCTGATAACCTGAGTTTGCTCAGCCCCAGGAACCCACATAAAGGGGGAAAGAAAGAACTGCTCTGTAAACTTGTCCTCGACCACATGCACCCAGTTATCTATAGGCACCTGCATTCGTACACACATCAGGAATAAAGATACATTCATACAATTTTTTAAAATTCACATTAAAAATTGTCATAAATTCATGTATTTAAATCTATTTGTGAATGTTATAACTTTTTTTATTTTATAGTCCTCAAATTTTTAGATAGTTGTTTTCCATTTGCTGTCTTGGATCCTTAGGAGACATACATACTCTCTGAAGATATGTGCAATTTTATTTCCTCTTTTCTGTTTTCCATATCTATATCTTCTTCCCATCAAATTGCAATGTTTGAGTTCTTTAAAAGTCTTCAGAGACAAGCCATAGAGTGGGGGTTTTAGCAATACTGGTCATAATTTTAGCATATTTATAAAATGTATTATTTTTATTAGCATGTATTATACATAAGAATTGATTCTGTGGTAACATGTTCAGTATATTTTGATCATATTCGCCTCTGTTGCCTTATCTTTTGCCTCTCCCAGTCCTTCTGATTCCTTTCCACTAGCTCCCCTTCTACTCTTCTACTTTCATGTCTTTCCTTCCCTCCTTCCCTCCCTCCCTCCCTCCCTCCCTCCCTCCCTCCCTCCCTCCCTTCATTCCTACCTTCCTTCTTTGAGCATGAACACACCAGTGGCTACATCCCTGAGTAAAATGTCGCCCTCTCACCCAGAAACTATTAACTGCCTAGAGGTCCTCAAGGTAGGTTGGCAATCATAAGCCCCTCCCAATCCATGAGATAATGTTGAAGGTACCAACTTGGGCAAGTAATCACACCTGCTGTGATCTCACAAATGCAATAGCATGTCATGGCTGGCACAATTTCCCACCCTTTCTCTAAGATATAAAATAGTCAAACAGTGTACATACATATGTATATGTATGTTTGGCTACACATGGCTTTAAACTCTCATGTTCACAAGACACTCTACTTCCTGAAGAATCTTTGATCGCTTCTTCTGGTAAAAAAAAAAAAAAAATGACTGTAGCAGTTGTTCTTTTCTTGACTTTTGACTTGGAGAAACAGAAATTCCGATTCCCAGGGATCATCAAATGGTGATCTAATTTTGGTCTCTAGTAGCCACATGAAAAAGTGATCATGACATGAGGAATATTTACCCTCTAAAAAGGTTCATTCTCTTTGAATCTCTTAAAGCTCACTTTGGTAAAAATAAAATCAGATGAGTAAATTTGTTAAGAAATAAAAAGGGAAACTCAAGATAAAACTCTAGACTGTAGCTTGTCTGTCCCCTCCTTTTTCTTTGGAAAGAAGTTGCCAGCTAGCAAAGCTAAAGAAAACTTTGTCCTGAGTCTATGCTCCCATATTTAACTAAACTATCATAAAGCTATGAATCTGTAGGAGTAATGAGGCACAGCATTCACTGAGTCCTAAAATTCTTCTGGTGTATGTCAATAGCTTAATAGGATGAGTGTTTCTTGTCCAGCCAGCATGTGCAGTAACTTGGTACCACCATGGCCATTTCTCAATTTGAGGGTTTACATTTGATCTGGTGTTCAACTAGAATTCTGGTGATGAATAGAGGGTGATTTCTACCAGGTGAAAATCTTATTTATCTATCTTAGGCTGAGAGTAAAAAATTCTGAATGAGAGCCAAAAACCACATGAATCAAATTATATATACTCAGAAGAATTTGTAAGTCAAGTGACTGATGATTTGTCAGGAGGTCCTCTTGGGGAGAGAGAGAGAGAGAGAGAGAGTGTGTGTGTGTGTGTGTGTGTGTGTGTGTGTGTGTGTGTGAGTGTGTGGTATGTCTTTCATATTGAATCTAATGCTTTATAAGTTATCAAATAAATAGTAATTACATATTGAAAAGAAAAAAAGCAAACAATGGCTTGGAGGCATTGCCTGAACTTGCACTAATTCTTTATATAATTAGATTTTTCTTGTTTTACGTATCCCCCACATGCTGCTAGCATGATGCAGGAGGGTCTAGTTAAATTATGCTGAATGCTTTTCAGTTAAACCATAACTCTTACATGTGCATTTTGTTGTGCTCAACAGTATTAAATAAATGGATAACACCTGAGTAAATTCGGTGTCTCAGAGTCTGTACATTCTTGGATCTAATTTGCCAGGGAGGGCTTTTATATTTTAGTTTAATCAAGAATTTTACTGAGTTAGGTAAAGCAGTAGTTACTTGAGCATAACTTCTAAAACCAGGTTTTAGTAAAATATATAATAGTATTTATGACTGACCCATTTTTCAACCTATTTAAATCTGGAAAGATATGCAATAAATTTGAGTCTAGTTTATACATTTGGACTATTCATATATACAGTAAATTTCTTTCATAAAGCTTCTTATCAAGTGAAATGTCTTTGAGAGGAAATGGAAAATTATGGCCATGGAGATAAAATATAAAACTTTCAGCCTCCCCCTTCATATTTATATATCCTTCGTTGTGTTAGAAGACAGGACTACTGACAATGAAACTGAGCACATGCAGAAAAGCATCAAAGAGATATATATCATGAGTGCTCCCTGGAACACAAGAACCCTGTGGCTTTGCCATAACCTTGATCCAACTTTTCTTGGAACACTTGAGTGACAATGACAATGAGTCTGGAGCTTACCAGTTTTGAAAACTTTAGCACCTGAGCTTAGTTAGGGTTTTGTCTCAAGGATTTGCATACAGAAAACATTTAAAATATATTACAAATATTACTACAGAAAGTGTGATGTAGCTGTCCATGTACTGATGAAGAAACTCCACAGATCGGTGACACAGTCTGTACTTTTAAACTACAGCCTTCAAACTGTTTACTAAAATGAAAGTGTATACTATGTATCTGAAATTCTGGAATTCAAAATTGCAGGCCTAGGCCTGGGAATCTTAATTAAAAAAACATTCTTTTAGATTTATTTATTTTGTTTCATGTGGGGGGGTATTTTCCCTGCATGTATATATATGCACCAAGTGTGTGCCTGGTGGTCATAAATCTGAAGTGTGTGTTGGGTCCCTGGAACTGGAGTTACAAATGATTCTGGACCATCATGTGAATACCAGAAACTGAACTCATATCCTTTGTAAGAGCAACAAATGCTCTTAACCAATGGTCTATATATCTCTAGCCCAATGCTTAAAAATGTCTTTGCTAACACTTTTATATTATAATGTTGCAAAGTTAATCACTTACTGTTTTTGTTTTGTTTTAAGACAGAGTCTCATTATGTAGTCCCAGTTTGTTTCAAATCATTATTCTTTTGCCGTGACTTCCCCAAATAATATTCAAATTATATAAATATTTATTTTAACTTATGTCACTACAGAAAAAAGGGACATTTTAATATTAGAGTCTTAATTCTTTACTCAAGTGCTAAAACTATCACCAACGTTGTCAATGGAGTATCAGACCACCATAGGGTAAATCAGTAAAATACAGAAGAAAACAAGAAGTAATAGTTCATCTCTCCATTTTAAGAAATGTTTATGATTGTTAACCATTTGACAAAAAAAGTGTTGCAAGTGTAATGAAAAGAGAGTGTAGAAAGAATTTAGAGTCCATCCCTTAATGGAATGATTGTAAGACAACATGAAATGTATTTGATTTTTTTTATTTATAAGCAGTTGGTGAATGTATAAAAGGCATAGCTTGAGAAAATTTAGAGTTAAGTGAAATATAAACTGGCCTTTTAACATAAGTTCTCAGATAAAAATGTAAAAGACAGATCCTAATAAAATGGTCATGTTAAGAATTTTCCCAACATAAGGATAGCAATTAGCCATTTCTAGGATCTACGGGATAAATCAGGGATGATGAAAAATGTTCAAAAGAATCCTGCAGGTTTTGGATGATAATGTTCACTTTTGATTTGTGGGATAAAGACATCAGAAGGATGGATGGGGGCACAGGAAGATGAGGTGGTACCATCAGCTGTAAGCTGTAAGCTATTCTTAAAAGGGATGCCATAAATTCAGGGTATAATAGTATATGTGGTTTAAGCATATAACATAAAGACCCAATGGAGAAAGTAACAGAGAATAAAAAACTGTCCCCCAAAGGAGGAGAATGATTGGTTTAACGAGCTGCCCATCTTAGAAGTATTCATGTAGAGGCTTTGTGAACAATGGTCTGGGATGCTGCCAGATAGTAACCCATGGCTGCGAGATTACAGGACCTAAGAGAATAGGTTCTACTGATGGTTTACTAAATGAGCCTTTGCCAAATTGCCTCATAAACATGTTTTTACCCATAGACCACTGATATCCTGAAGAGGGGTCAGAGACACCTACCTTTGCAAAAGGTGATTCTTAATGTAGACTCATAAATGGTCAAAAGGGCAAAGTCCTGAAAAGAGAACAATTGCACAGGCCTAATGAAACCTTTGCACTGCACCCTCCAAAGCCCAAAGAACATTGTGGAGGACAGCCAGAAAGACCATAAGAGCTTGAGGGTAGACAGGGGCATTATAAAACACTTTCTTCCAGGTAAGTTATGGTTTTCACAATCACAAATAAGCATCTGCTTAAACATGACGTGGCTGTATGTATGAGACCAGTGTGAATTGCACACACACACACACACACACACACACACACTAATTCACTCATCATATGTGAATAGAAGATAGGTTAGTTATGAAGAAGGGAGTCACAAAGCATGAAAGAGGGCATGAATGTAACTGTCAAAAACATACAGAATTCAGAATATATTTTTCCCTTGGTTCCATCGTTTTCTGTATGACTAGATCTTGTTCCTTATATTTTCCTAATGTCAGTCACACTCATTTGTAAGCTGGAAGGTATAAGACTTTTGCATTGTAGCACTATTTTAAGGACTGAGTAAATTAAAGCATGTTAAGCTCTTAGGAGAGAGCTAACTTAGTAAATACTCAATAAATACTAGCTTTTATCACCACCACCATTATTATAAAACTAAAAAGTTACAAAATCCAGAGTACTTTACCCTTTTCTAATTTCAATGTTTGCTTAGTAATTAGATTGTATTTATTGTCTCAACTGAGCAATAATGCCATAGAGTTTGTTCTGCTCACTGCCAGACAGAACTCTAGTTGCAGCCTAAAGTCATTTCTGGGCTTTTCTAATTCCAAAGGAAATGAAATCAACAATGACTCCATTATGCAAATACCAGTAACATTGGAGGAACATGGTAATGCATGTCTAGAGGCCTACTTCTGAAGCCTGCCTTAATAAACCATGTCACCCACTAGTTTTCTCCTGAGGCACAAAGGAGGAGTATGTGAAGTTCTCTTTACAGCTGATCCAGAGCCCTGGGACATATTTCAGGGGTTGGCGACTTAGCCATAGGCTTCCAAGAAACAAAGATTGTCACTATTTTTTGCCCTCTATGAATTATGGATTGTTAACCCTCTCCTTGTACTGCTTTCCTATTCTAGAATTCCATTGTCAGTTATGAAGCCTCTTTAGTTCTCATACTGTTCTCAATGAAGTGAATTATGAAGATCTACTGGTTAGCTTTAATTATCAACTTGACAAAACTTAGAGTCACCTGGAAAGAGAGCTTTAGTGAGATATTTACTACATTGAATTGGCCTGTGAGCCAGTCTGTGGGGGACTGTCTGAAGGTAGTTGATATGAGAAGATTCAGTCCATTGTGGGCTGCACCATTCCCTAGGCTCCTGGTATTGAACTGTATAAAAGTGGAAAATAGAGCTGAGTACAAGCATGCAACCAAATAAGTATGAATGTATTCGGTTCTCTATGCTCTCAACTGCAGATACTATGTGACTTGCTGCTTAAAATCCCTGCTTGGACTTCTCCACAATGGTGCACTGACTATAATTAGACATTGTAAGCTGAGATAATCCCCTTCTCTCCTAAATTGTTTTTAGTCAGGATGTTTTATCACAGAAACAAATATTAAAGTAGACAGAACATATCTCTGCTCCTTCAATTTCCTTCCCATTAAGGACTGTCTAATTCCTCAACTGCTTTAGCTAACTGAAAAAAAGGTTAAATGTTTAAATTAATATTTAGAGTTCATTGAATGGGTCATTTCCAAAAGCCAATTTGTAACATGAATAATAAATGACTCAGAGACAGATATTTGGGTTCAAACTTAAAGATAAATTTTAGAAAAGCAAAGCAGCCTTCCACCAACACTTACCTCTACCTCAGACTGAAGGGGTGATTGGGCTAGCTCCAAGAATGCTCAGATTACAATCCTGTCTCCATCAAGCCTCAGATTGCTGCCTATTAATGTGTCTGGAGAGTAAATCTTTAAGACTTTGTTTTCTCCTCCTATGCTTCTCTCTGCCCAGGCATATCATTTCTGTCTCCACCTCCCTAGTTCTGGGATTAAAGGCATGTAATTCCCAAGTGCTGGGTTCAAAGGTGTGAGCTCTTACTTTTCAGTGTTGTGTAGGCCAGGGTGGCCTTGAACTCAGAGGGATCCATCTGCCTGTCTCCTGAATCCTGTGATTAAAGGTGTGTATCACCATTGTCTGACCTCCATGGCTTGTGACTTGCTTTGCTTTTTGAACCCTCAGGCAAGCTTTATTATATCTCAAATAATATACCACCACACCAATTACAGTCGGAAACACTGTTTGTAATGAGGACATCCATTACAGGGAATGAACATGTAGTAAGCCACCAAGTTTTGTGCTGAGCCCCAGCCATGAGGTGAGTGCTGTGCTAAGTGTGTAAGATGGGATGTAGGAATTATCTGCTAGAATACTGATCATACATATGAAAATGTCAGTAGCAATTCAACATGAAGATAAGGTAAACTAGTTGTGCATACACAAAACCTGCAAGACATTCATGTATGCCTATCCTTTCCCACAGAATTTCTTTTCGCTGGTTTTTATTTGTAATACTTCTCACATACTCTAAAAACTATTGATGTATTTTATTTTTTGTTAGTTTTATTCACTTTGAAAAAAGTTAAACTCCAAAAAATGAGAATTTATTGCTTTGTTATTAACATGTTTTGAGTATCAAAATAGTGCCTAGGAAGTCCAGTATTTTTGTTTAATCATGCCCTGGATAAGCTAATGGTCCATATGGTCCATTAGTGAGAATAATACCAAGTCCACAGTTCAGTTCCAAGACCTATGTCCCTACACACTGAAAAAATATGTCCTAATAGAAATAATACTACAATCAAACAAACAAACATGAAGACTGCTCAACCATCATTTGAGATTGAGTAGATAAACAGTAAGTAGAGAACACTATATAATTCGTAGTTTATATTTTTCTTCAGTTTTACACCACTGAGTTTTGTCTTGTTCTTTTCAGGGGCGTCTAAAAATTAGACTGCTTTGGTGATTAGAGGCTGTAAGGTAACAAAACAATGACTGCCCCTCATTGCATTGCCATTCTTTTATTTATTTTTTAAATTTTAAAGCCATCTTTACTCTTTTTATACAACAATCCCAGTTCTCCTTCCCTCCCCACCTCCTGCACTGCCCACCTTTTCCCCACTCCACCCCCCATCCACTCTTCAACAAAATCTGGCACATCTGTTTGGGGCAGGACCAAGGCTCTCCCCTTTATATATAGGCTGAGCAAGGTATCCCTCTAAAGAGAATGGGCTCCAAAAAGCCAGTTCAAACATTAGGGATAAATCCTGGCCTTACTGCCAGTGGCCCTACAGACTGTCACACACATTCAGAGGGCCTATTTTGGTCCTGTGCTGGTCCCCTGCTGTCAGTACAGTCAGTGAGCTCCCACTAGATCAGGTCAGCTGTTTCTGTGGGTATCCTCAAAATGGTATTGATCTCTTTGCTCACATTATCGCTCCTCCCTCTCTTTGACTATACTCTGGGAACTTGGTCCAGTGTTCTTAAAGGTTAAGTCAATGACAACACTATGTAAATAGTAGACCATGAGGATGAATGACTACACACCTATTTCTGGGTCGTGCCTGGGGTTAGCCTGATATTTCTAGTGTGTTCACTGAGACATGAATTATGCCCACATGATAGCTAAATAGAATGTGCATCTCTTTTCATTACCAAGGCCGTTTGCCATCCCCATCCTATCATGTACCCATTCAATTAACATTTAGATTACTGGATCTAAGAAGAGAGAAATGAAAAGCTGAAGAATAGCAATGCCCAGAATGTAGCATCTACTGATATCATTGTTGCCATCCACCTTGAAGAAGAAGTGCCCTGATTGCCTGATAAACTGGCTCAACCCTTTCCCTGCAAAATCAAAAGCATAAGAAATGATGTTTGATAATGAGACATCACTATTTTGTGTTCTTTTTGGTATCTTTGCTCATTTTACTTTTTTTAGATTTCTTATGGCCTGCAAGTATTCATACATTAAGGCTAGTGGTTCTTAACCTTCCTAATGCTGGGAGCCTTGAGCACAGTACTTGATGTTGTGATGACCCCCCCATCATAAATTTTTTTTGCTGCTACTTTATAACTGTAATTTTCCTACTGTTGGGAATTGTAATGTAAATAGCTATGTTTTCTGATGGTTGAAGGTGAACCCTGTGAAAAGCAATTGACTCTAAGGGGTGTTGGCTCACAGGATGAGACCCACTGATTTAGAGAACCATTGCATCTTTGGTCTAGAGTCCACTACACAAACCTAAGACTGGATATGCATATAGGATGTCCGCAATTAGGATCATATCCAACAAAAGATACTTAAGTTTCTTATATTAAAATTAAAATCAACCAATTATAAGTTATTTATAAATTCTGAAATAGTCTATGACATAAATCTGTTGTTCTTTTTTCCCTTTTCACAGTATATACTAATTGTACAAATGATTGGCTTCATTGTCTTACTTCCACACATTCAGATTATATGCTCTTGGTCATATTCTCCCCTATTACCCTTTCTGCTCCACTTCCTCTTCCCTTAACTCTTCTATATCTCTCTTACATTTTACATTTTCTTTCACATTAACTTTCATGGAGGCAAAAACGTGAGATACTTGCCCTTTTCATGTGTTTTACTTTATTGAATTTACATGTACAGCTCCATTAATCTTCCTTCAAACAATATCACTTTGCTCTTTTACTCAAAAATTCTCTTCTTCCTTTTGCCCTCTGTCTTATCTTTTCTCATCTTGTCTTGTCTCCTGTCCTCTTTTGTCCTCCCCTTCTGTTCTTTCTCTCTCTCCCTCTTTTCTTTGTGCATTCATTGTTGATGGGCATCTAGACTGGTCATATACATATACACAAACAACAGATAATAAACATGGGCTTGCAGGTGCAAACTGTTATTAATACCCATATACTGGTTATATGTTGTGTATTGATTAATTTATCTATATATCTAGTACATGTTGAACACTGAAGCCATCACTAATGTAAGGTGAGGGTGTAGTCCTTGAATATTTTAGAGCTAGAGAGCACAAAGTAAGTAGTACTGGTTAGAGCATGGGATGTGCATGTTTCCTGTGGGTTACTAACTATATGAACTGCCTTAGAGAGCTAACTAAGTTCATGTATAACGTTTCTTACTATTTCTAACAGGCAGATTCTTCACAGACATGAGATCCAAAAATAGAGAGCAGGATTCCGATCTCCATACATTTGGTGAGTATAAAATTTACACACACACACACACACACACACACACACACACACACACACACACATTTAAAATAAGAGCCTGAAATATAGGTGCTGTATACATGCTTGTTGAGGAATAAATAAAATGGGTAATCTTGGGCAAATTATTCATGAACTTCTGTTGCTTCATCTAAAAAATGTCTTAACCTCAAAACTTGTTTAACCTCATGGAGCACTTGTTAAAATAAATGAAGCTAAGTTCATACTGTGTTCGTGCACACAGTGAACAAATACTTTATCGTATGAAACCTAATAAAAACCCAATAAACTGTGCTCATTAACAATCTTAATTTTTAAGAATTAGAAAACAAATGCCAAGGTACATTTAACACGAGTTTGTGAAAAGGGCAGAGCAGTGTGGGTGGGAGTCAGAAAGGGAAGGCCACATAGAAATGACACACTAGTAACGCAGAGGACCTCCACATGCCTGCACAGAGCTCTGTCACCAGATGCTTGTATGATATTAAACACCAAGTACAGGCAAAAGTTCCTGCAGATCTTTAAGGAGACACAGAAATGGAGAGATACAAGCTCTACCAGTGGTCTCGGCATTCCCATTGCAAAGCATCACAGACTACCCTGTACTTGTGGACACTGCCTTGAGAGGCTAGCACACATTTCTTCAGTCTCTGCCTGTTTCTGTTGCATAGTTCCCCTTGGCCCCTCTGAGTTTCTGTTTTAGCTTTAATTTCCCTTTTATGCTCTCCTCCCCAAAATAACTTTACTTTATCTGTTTTGTTATTGGTTTCTTGTGTCAGTTCTTTGAAGTGTCTCACTATACAACCCTAGCTGGCCACTAGCTCACTACACTGATCAGGCTGGCCTTAGCCTTGCAGAGATCCACTATCCTGTCCCTTCCAAATGCTGGGATTATAGGTGTATGACACTATATGTGACTGATAGCTCTATGTTTAATACTCATGATGCCAACAACACATGCTGAGGATAACTAAATCAATCAACAGATAACGCTGACAAGAATTTAAAGGTCCTAGAAATTTCCCCCTAAGCATTTCTGATAGAAACTGCAGAAACAGAGACACAGTCTTCATTGAAGGTTCATTGAAGGTAATCATAACTAACTGTGACCTCCCAAAGCAAGCAACATTTTCTAAGCTACAACTCTGCTCCTGCTATTTTCATGTTTCTATTCCTGCTATTTTCATGCTACTTTCAGACATGTTCATGTTTTCTTTCTCCCTGTTCCCACCCATTTGATAGAGCAGTCTTAATCCTGAGAACTGTGTGTCAGGTCCTGAGGCTCTACAGAACCAGATATCCACCCAGCATACTTTGTGCCATTCTTCCTCTATGATTAACTCTAGGTTCTGGCTCAGGGAAGCATTTCATATTCTCTCTCTCAAATCCTTATCTTATTTCTTGTGTGTGTGTGTGTGTGTGTGTGTGTGTAACAAATGTATTTTACTTATTATTATGTTTTAATTTTTTGAGAACTTCATATATGAATACTACATTTACATTATTTCTCTTTGCCTCGTCCCATGCTTTCACAGATCCTCCTAAGTCCCTTTAATCTACTGGTTCTCAACCTTCCTAATGCTTCACCCCTTAAATACAGTTCCTCATGTTGTGGTGACCCCAACCATAAAATTATTTTGTTGCTACTTCATAACCGTTATTTTTCTGCTGTTGTAAATCTTTATTGAAATAACTGATATGCAAGATATCGGATATGTGACCCCTGTGAAAGGGTCATTTGACCCCCCCCCCAGGGGTCGTGACATACAGGTTGAGAACTGCTGTTTTAGGCTGTCTTGAGCTTATTACCTGTTCTTCAGTTATTGATCACACACACACACACACACACACACACACACACACACACACACACAGAGGGAGAGAGAGAGACACAGAGAGAGAGAAAGAGAGAGAGAGAATCTAGAGTCCCTTTAGTGTTAGTCATATGAACATGTACTTAGGACCTACTTGCTGACTGACTGGATAACTTACCTTGGATCTTGTCACTCAAGATCTGTTCTCAACAGTCATCAGTCACCTAGGGGTGGGACCTTCACCCACGCTGACATGTCACTCATGTCATATTGCAGAGATTGTTTAGGCAACACCATTGTTGAGATCCCATGGATGTAGCATTCCTTTCTTGGGCAGGAGATACTGCTTTGCAGTATCTTGTTCTTCTGGTTCTTAGAATCTTTAGTATCCTCAGGAGTAGAGAGTGTGTTGTACCAGTTGTGTATGTATGTGTTCCCCCCTCCATGGTCACTTATTCTATGTGTATTAATTATGTGTAAATCTCTGTGATAGCCTCCATCTGCTGCCTAAAAAAGGGTTTTTGGTGACATGTGAAATCTGCACTTCTTGTGGGTATAAGAATAAATATTTAGAGTATAGTTAGAAATTGTATTAGTTCAGGAAAATGGCAGTAATGGGTCCTCCTTTAGAGTCTATGCCTCACCAGTTGGCTAAGTTGGCTAAGTTTATGGTACCAGCCATTAATTCTCACCTATTAAGCAGCCATGACAAAAATGCCACTATTGCAGCATTGTGGACATCTTGCCAGGCTAATCATTATTGTGGTTCACGGGCTTTACCGTCAGGTAATACAACAGACTGATTTTTCATGGTGCCTTCCAATGATAGGAGAGTTAGTCCTCAGCAAGTAGGCTCTCAGATTCATTCCAGCTCGAATCTTCCAAGTCCTGGTCCAAAGTGTATGGTGTCTTTAATAGCCTGTGTTGTTTGAGAGTCCTTGTTTTCTTGACCCACAACTAGAAAGGAGGTGTTCCTTACTGGGCATTTATTTTTCTAAAGAGCCTGAGCTTTCTTCTCCATTTAAAACACCACACACACACACACACACACACACACACACACACACACACACACACTATAATTTATAAACTTAGAAAATAATATGTTCCTCTATGGATGTTCAAGCATCTTTACTGTTATTTATCTCTCCTACCCATCTCTCCTTCTGTATTATCTTCCCTCTCCAGTTATATTCCACTCACTGTTTTTCCCATTCCTCTTTCAGGGTATCTGTGTCCTACTATCCCCTTCTTTATCCCCCCTTTCCCTATGGTCCCTTTCTGCTTTCTGTGCTTACTTCAAACACACATAAATATAAAGACTGGGAGCTAGAATCCACAAATGAGCGAACATGTGCCCTTTATCTTTTTTATATCTGGAATACCTCATTCATTACAATATGTTTGAATTCCATCCATTCACCTGAAAATTTCATTTTTCTTCAGAGCTGAATAGAATTCTATTGTGTATATGTACTACATTTTCATTGTTTTATTAGTTGTCTCATCTTACCATTTAAATTCTTTTCACTTCATAATTTTGCATACTGGACATCTAAGTAAGTGTTCTTTTTATTATAAACACAAAGGCATGATAAAATGCAGTTAAAATGTATGTGATGTGTGCTTTGGTACCAAAACCTAAATAGATTTTCAAAACACTGATGTAAACTTCCTCAAGACTTGATGACTTAAGAAGACAGTGAACCTGGCCATAGGCCATAATTCTGTTGTGCAACTACTGGAACGGAGATGTGGGCTGACACTGTGTAAGTCAAGAAGCTAGAACTGACAAGCAGGACCACAAGGGACTATCCCTTCAGTGAGAAGTGAAAAGCGAGTCACCCAGGAAACAGCCCCAAGAACACTTTCCTCTTTTAATTAAAAAATAATTTTATAGTCTAAAACTCAGAAGTTTCAAACTTCCAGCACAAGCAGATTCTAAGTTTGTGCTGACTTTGTAGTGGGGTAGATGCCAATAATTTAATTTGTCCCTAGACCAGAGAAATAAACAATTCATTAAGGGTCCTTTTGTAATTCTGGAGGAATGGAATTACTTATAAAACAACAGTGACAATTATTAATGAGGAGGAGTTAACTCACAAAAATTCCAGAGTGTCTGAGACAATTCATTACAAGAGAGTCAGGAAACTCCAGGCTATGGAATTGAAATTCCAAGAAACTGAGATTGATTTTTAAAAAAAAAAAAATCCATAGGATGAAAGACCTTTAGGACAAGAATTTTAAGTCTCTAAAGAAAGAAAAGGAAGACGATATCAAAAAATGGGAAGATCTCCCATTCTCTTGGGTAGGTAGTATCAATATAGTAAAAATAACAATCTTACCAAAAGCAATCAGCAGATTCCATGCAGTTCCCATCAAAATCCCAACATAATTCTTCACATACCTTAAAAGAACAATACTCAACTTGATATAGAAAAACAAAAAATCACAGAATAGCTAAAATAATCCTACACAATAAAGGAACTTCTGAATGCATCACCATTCCTGACTTCATACTGTACCCTAGAGCTACAGTAATAAATACGGGTTGGTGCTGGCATAAAAACAGATACATGAAACAATAGAATGGAATGGAAGACACTGACATTAACCACACACCTATGAGCACCTGATTTTGACAAAGAAGCCAAAATGGTAATTGTAAAAGGAAAGTATCTTTTAAAAATGGTACTGGTATAACTGTATGTCAACATGTAGAAGATTGCAAATATATACACATCTATCACCATGAACAGTTCTCAATTCCAAGTGGATCAATGATCTCAACATAAATCTAGTTACACTGAACCTGGTAGAAGATGGGAAGTAACTTTGAATGCATTGGCACAGGAGACAACTTCCTAAATATAACACCAGTAGCACAGACACTGAAAGCAACAGTCAATATATGGGACCTCCTGAAACTGAAAAGCTTCTGTAAAGCTAAGAACATGATAAATAAGACAAATCAGCAGCCTATAGATGTGAAAAGATCTTTACTAACCCCACATCTGACAGAAGGCTGACTTCCAAAGTAAATAAATAACTCAAGAAGCTGGACATTAAAATACAAAATAATCCAATTTTAAAAAATGGGATACATACCTAAATAGAGAATTCTCATCAGAAGACTTTCATATGGCAAAAAGACATTTAAGAAATTGCTCAACATCCTCTATCATCAGGGTAATGCATTTTATACCTGTCAGAATGGCTAAGCTCAAAAATAATGAGGACAGCTTATATTAGGGAGGATGTCCAGTCAGGAGAACACTCCTCCACTGCTGGTGGGAGTGTAAATATGTACAGCCACTTTGGAAAATCAGTATGGCAGTTTCTCAGAAAATTGGGAATCAATCTACTTCAAGACCAAGCAATGCAACTCTTGGGCATATACACAAAGGATGCCCAATAAAACCATCATGTAAGAAGACTTACTTGCTCAATAATGTTCATAACAGCATTATTTGTAATTGCTAGAACCTGGAAACAACCTAGATGCTCCTCAACTGAAGAATTGATAAAGAAAATGTGGTATATTTACTCAATGGAGTATTACTCAGCTGTAAAAACAATCCATCATGAAATTTGCAGGCAAATGGATGGAACTAGAAAAAACATCCTGAGGGAGGTAACCCAGACTCATAAAGACAAACACAGTATGTACTCGCACATAAGTGGATAGTAGATGTAAAACAAAGATAACCAAACTGCAATCCACAACTCTAGAGAAGCTAGGTGACAAGGGGGAGCCTAAGAGAAACACATGGAACTCCCTGGGAAGGGAATTAGGTGAGATCTCCTGGGTAAAATGGAAGTGGGAGGGGGTAATAAAGGGGAGAGGAAGTGGGATGAGAACATGAGGAAACGGGATGGTAGGCGGATGCAGAATGGGAGAGTAATGAAAGAGATATCATGATAGAGAAAGCTACTATTTGGTTAGGGAGAAATCTCATACTAAGAATATTCAAAAGAATCCACAAGGTGACCCCAGCTAAAACTCCTAGCAATAGTGGAGAAGGTGCCCAAACTGGCCTTCCCTGTAATTAGATTGGTGAGTACCCCAACTATCATCATAGAGCCTTCATCCAGTAATTGATGGAACCATATGCAAAGATCCACAACCAAGCACCAGGCTAAGCTCCTGGAATCCAGTCAAAGAGAAGGAGGGAGGGAATATATGAGCAAGGTAGGTCAAGATCATGGAGGGGAAATCTACAGAGACAGCTGAACCAAGCTCATGAGAACTCATGAACTCTAAATCAACAGCTGTGGAACCTCCATGGGACCAAACTAGGCCCTCCATATGTGGGAGATAGTTATGAAGCTTGACCTATCTATTGGGCCCCGGCAGTAAAACCAAGATATATCCCTGGTGCATGAGCGAGCTTGTAGGGAGTTCATTCGCCTTGATGGGATTCCATCTTAGCCTTAATGTATGGTGGAGGGGCTTGGTTTGCCCAAATTTATTGTGTCAGACTTTGTTGATTCCCCATGTTTAACAACTGGGAGAAGTAGATAGAAGGTGAGCTGAGACTGGGGGAGAACTGTGGTTGGAATGTAAAATAAAATTAAAAAAAAAAAAAAGCCATCATGTAAGAAGACCAAAAATTGCCTTTAAATATACCTTTAAAAAGACTTTCAAATAGAACTGCAGCCATTCTACTTGAAATTAGAAACCAAGAGCTCTAAGGAAAGAGTACTATAATCCAGGCCCTCCTACAACGTGATGCTGGCTTCTGAAGAAGCTAAGGAACCTAAGGGGATAAGGAGATGAGGAAACATGTTGAAAGAGAAGGCTCACAGTAGCAACAGTAAGTGACCTTAAAGTTTGCATTTAAAGGAACTTAGAAAGAGAATGAAAAAATTGGAAATGAGTAATATCCAAGGGCTTAAACATAAAGTGTTTTGTGAAAAAGAAGAATAACTGGAAACTTTAAATTCGAAGGACACAAAATTTCTACAGAGTTCCAGTCCTAACTACGATGTAATATTGCCACAATTTTTAATAAAATTTTTATTGTGAAAACCAAAACCTAATATGGAATAAAGGCCTGGGGCATGGGCAAACAAATAACCAAGGGTGATTCACACAGTAATTCTTGAGAGAATGAAAGCAGCCTAGTAGGCTCCAATAGCCTTCATATTTTGATGGAAATTTATGAAGGTATTTTTATATAGAAAATAGCTGTCCTACTTAGATTTTTTTTGTTGTTGTTGAGGTGATAAAACACTGACAAAACCCAAATTTTTGGAATAAAGGATTTATTTGGCGTACATGTGATATTCATAGTCCATCATTCAGGGAATACAGGTCAGGAATTTAAGCAGGAGCAGAAGTGGGAACCTTGCAAGAAAGATACTTACTGCCTTGTTCTCCATGGCTCATCCATCTTCTTTTCCACACCAACTTTCCAGGAGTGGCACTTCCCCCTGTGGACTTGGACATCTCACATCACTCATTAATGTTCAATTAAAAATGCCCTATGGATATGCTCAAAGGCAAGTCTGATAGAGACAATAACTCTACTAGAGTTCCCTCTTCACAGAAGTCTCTAATCTGTGTCAAGTTGGTAAAGAACACCAGCAGTTTTATTGGTCTGAAAAGATGAGGTAAGAATGAGAGGCTTCAAGAGAAAAGAGAAACAAATTCTGAACCATGTGTATATGAATCACTTCAGGACATTGGTCAACTTCTTGGCAGACATACATGGTTAAGAATGCAAGACAATTCCCCAAAAGAAACTGAAAGTTGAAGAGATTTTCCACATAAGCTAAGGAAATAGAAGTTAAAATGCAAATCTGGTTATGAGTAACTCAAATGAAATGGATGTAAAAAGGAGAAAAGAGAATAGCAGTGATCACAACCAGCATAGTCCTGCAGAATGAAAAGGGAAAGAAACGGAGATAAATCAAGTGCTTAAGATGAATGGGTACCATGGATACTGCAATGCATACATGAGGAAAGAAAACTCATCATGTGAGAAGTAACCAATATAAACTTTTATGGTATGCTGAAACCAAAGGTTGTCTCTTTTTTCATTCTTTTTAATGGATAAGTTCACTATTTTTTTTATTGAACTGTTTGATAATGGCCTACCAAATTCTAATTATCCTCATAACCAAGTTGTAGAATAATTTCATCAGGCCTCCTCTATGCTAAGCACATGTTGCTGCTTACCTGATTTAGCCAGCTTTTTCCTCCTCATAGAGCAACCACTGACCAGTCCTATGTCCATAAACTTTGGCTTTACCAAATGTTGTACTAACAAAGTCATACAATATTCAGTATTTATTTTGTGATTCCTCCAACATCCCATGAGCGTTTGAGGTTCACCCATGCTGGCTGTTCTGTGTAGTTGTTGTTTGTTTCTTTTTATTCTGGCATCATTCTTCTGGAGAAACGTGCCAGTGTGTGTTTAACAAGCTTCTAGTTCAAGCACTTGGATTGTTTCCAGTTTGGGACAATTATAAAAGCCACTATAAATATTCATGTATAGTTTTTGTGTGAACACAAATTTCTATCCCATTTAAGAAAACATTTGGAAGTGGCACTACATGTTTTTATAAGTGCATTTTTAACTTCATAAGAAACTTCCAAATTACTTTTCAATGAGTCCACGTTGTAGGCACACCGGCCTTGTATTCTATTAGGTCTACATCCTTGTCAGCAGGTATATGGCATTTGAAGAATTGCATCCTTTCAAATAGGGGTGCAGGGGAGGAATATGGTAGCTTTAATTTCCATTTCCCTAAAGGCTAACTTTCTTAATCCTTTTAGCTGTCTGACTGCCACTAATATTGTTGAGTCCAATGTTTACCTCCATATTACTGAGTTTTGCAAGTTCTTTATTCACTCTAAAGACAAATTCTTTATCAAATATGTTGTCTGCAAATGTTTCTCATAGTTGGTGCCCTTCTCTCTCATTGTCTTATATTGTGTTTTTCAACAGTAGAATGTCTTAATAAACTTTGTTTTCCTTTTTTTAGATTGTGCTTTTGTTGCTGTGCCAAGAAAATATTTAGCAAATCAGCAACAGTATCTTAGACACCACAAGGCAACAGCAAAAGTCTCTCTCTCCCTTCTTATTATTTATTTTCTTCTTCTTCTTCTTTTAATTTATTTATTTATTTTTTGTTAACAAAGATAATATGATTGGAGAAGCAAATATACAAGATTTAAAAAACAAATTGTGAATGTTTGTATCTTTATCTCTGGTGATATTTGCATATATATTTGCTTTAGTATTATCCTTTAAAGAAAACTCTATATATCTTCAGGTATATTACTTTTTAAATGTCTAAAATTAGAAAGGATGCAAATAACACACAAAATTAGCATCTATTTGTAACACAAAGAAACGCTCGACAGTGCCTTTTCATGGTGTCTTCTAGACCAACAGCAAAGTCAAAATGAATCTGAATATATTTTCTCCAACCACCAGCTGTCAGAAGCTCATCAAAGTGGACAGTGATGCACATTTTGTACTTTCTATGAGAAGCGCATTGCCACAAATATTCTGGGTGGAGTCAGATACATGGTGGGGATGACAAGCAAGGTTTTCCTATGACTTGAGGGATCCTGACCCATGGCAGAGTACACCTGTTTTGAGTAAGAGGCATGCATGTTATAGACCAAGGAGAACTAGAAAGGAGAGCTACAACCTGTTTGGGATGCATTGTGCATAACAATCTCAGTGTTCACAACCTAGTTATTAAAAAAAAAAAAAAAAAAAAAAAAACGAGAGGAAGATGCTCCTGGACTGTCACAATACTGTGCCTCTCTGGTTTGGGACCAAAAAGAGCTAACAAGACATGAAAGTTTTTCAGTCTCCCAAAGAAGTTGATGGCTGCCAATAGGTTCTCAGAAAGATCTTAAACAAAGAAGGTAAGAAACCAGGAAAGAATCCTAGATTTAATATCTTGTTATTCCACATGTCCTGTAAACAAACACCAATGTACTGCTCTAAAGAAGCAACATGCTAAGAAAAATAAGGAGGAGGCTGCAGAATATGCTAAACTTGTGGCTAAGAGAATGAAGGAAGCCAAATTAAAATGTAAGGAACAGATTACCAAGCCTACCAGAGACCTAGGTTGCCCTTGCTGAGAGCTTCTATTTCTGAGTCCATCAAAAATAAGTCTTCAATAATAACAAATAAATGATCGGATCTTGAAAAATAATCTGTGTAAACATGTTTATAAGAGAGACACATCCAACCTTTTAAGTAAGACAGGCAAGCATGGCCTCTTGTAATTAGTACTGTTTCAGAGATCCTCAGCAGTAAGAGTCAAAGAAAATAACTGTTCACAATGATTATATAACCATCAATGAAGTTTGTTCATTAAAGGTGGTATGATTATTTTCATAGACTGTAGATAACCTACTCACAAACTATTTAGAACATAGTTTTTAATCTGCAAAGTTTCTCAATCTAAGATCTGTATACTTGATAAAAATACTTAGCATAATACAAACAATTTAAAGTAATCATATAAAAACAAAATTAAAGCATGTACTTGTTCTCATTAGTCCTTCTGTATAGAAAAATTTAAATTATGTGGGAAGACCTAATGGAAATAAGACTAAAGCAGATGTGGTTTTCATCTGTACTGTTACACATATTAAGTACTAAACTATACACATTAAATAAAAAATTCAATAACCTTATTTTGAAAAAAAAATTGTACAAAGCTTAAGAGTTGTTAAAATTCACGATCTGTAAAGATGAGAAAATGTCAGACAATGTCAAGGAAAATTGAGAGCAGGGAATTTTCTCCAATAGATTTGATACCAGTTGTCCAACTGCCTTTCAACAAGCTTGAAGACTATCTGTATTCTGTGAATTCTTCTCTGCTTTCCACTGTTCCATTAATTTGCTGTGTTCTGTCCATATCTACTGCTATTCTTTTCATTCATCTCAAACCTGGGGTGGTACTATACCGCTCCCTTGTGCTGTAAGGTGAGCTGAAAGGCACTGAGTGCCTCACGGAACCAATTCAGAGTGTGCAGGAATTGACTGCTCACTTCTTGCTCGGCTGCATTACTCTTCTTATGCTCATTATTGCCATTAAGTGTCTCACTTGGTTGGTAGAAGTGGGAGCTCAATTGTAAGGCCGGTTATGCTAATTAAAGAATCTCTCACTTCAAAGCACCTCAATTATATCTACTCATCTCTTTCACAGATGAAAATGAGGGTCCAGGGCACTCTGGAAGGTATCTGATTTAAAAGTATTTTGCACAATATCTTGTGTACTGTATACCTTTTTCCATTTCTTACATGCATGACATTAAAAAATTAAAATCTTCTCAGATTGATAATTTATACCCCTGGCAATGATAAACGCCAAAATGAATGAACCGAAAAAGTATATCACACTTTTTTTTGTATATTTTACATGAAGAAAAATCACATAAAATATATGGTAAGTATGGCATATTTAAATAGGTATAGCAAATTATATTTTTCTGCATGTCCTCCACCCTTCTTCCCAATTTTACTTGCTTCATTAAAAGTTACCAGTAAATAAAGGAAACATGAATAGAAGGCTATTCAAGATCAGGATCACAAAACAAAACAAAACAAGTCAGACTCCCTGCTTAAAAACAAACAAACAGAGAACCCCAAAACAAACACAAACAAACAAACATATTTGTACAAGCTTTGATAAGACAGTTGCTTATGTTTAATAGTAAAATGTTGTTTAACCTTTTGATATATGTCACTACTTTCATTGAAGAAACAATTATGAGGACTCATTTCCATTTTGAATTCTTATAAAAATGTGAAAAATTTATTATAATCCTATGCTTGGCTAGCAGAAATTATTGCCATTGGGTTTACCATTGATACCTGTTAGCTTACATAACACGTAGCTTTCATATTTGTTCATGCAACTTCTACTTCTTTCTCCCCACATCTACCTTCCTTCTTGCTTTTTTTGGGGGGAATTCCTTATGTCACTCCAGCCTATCTACTGAAATTATAATTAATTGTCAACGTCCTTTTTTGGTGATGCTCTTTTAAGAAAGCCTTTGTATGAAAACATAAACAATAAACCATAAAATAATAACACTTTTTTATTTTTTCAGGCTACTTAATATTTAAAAATGGAATTGCCCTACAAGTGGAATTGGGGTGGGTGGATGGGAGGGGAGGGTGGTCAGGGTGCATATGAGGGGGCAGAGAGGATAAGAGGGAGGGAGGGAGAGGGAACTGGGATCGACATGTAAAATAATAAATTAAATAAAAAAATAAATTAAAAAAATGGAACATACAGTATACTTAGCATCTTCATATATGATGAATCAATTTGAATCAAGACAGAGTTTAAAGGTTTAACAAACACAGCATCAGTAACAGCAGCAGACTATGTATTAGGAATTAAATTGAACCTTTTAAAAGCACAGGGAAAAATAAATTTTAAAGTAAAAATACAATGGTGGGCCCTATACAACTTAACCTGAAGGAATACAGACAAAGTTTGTGTAGGTATGGAAAGTACTTACTGTTTGGAGAAATATTGAATGATATGATAGGAATTTATACCCAAAACACAAGAGATAGGAAGATTCCTCCCTGAATAGAGACAGAGGGTTCATGTCACTGTAAAAAGAATGCAATCTTATACTTCTTGGTGCTTTCAGAAGCATGCATAAGTTTAGAAATTTCATTAGCTTTGAAGAAAGAATACTCATTAAATTGAAAGATAAGCAGGATATATACCATAAAATTGTAATAAATAGTTGATTGTGCTATTAAATTAAAGATACAAAAATTTAAAATGTAGAGTACTTCCATATATAGAACACTGTGGTTCCATTATTCTTCAGCTTTCCTAAGAAATCGTCACAAAATATATGATGAGTATAAACGTATAAATAATTAATCAGAAGCTATTTTTGCCTTTTTCAATATGGAAAACTTTCTGTAATTTCTCAAAGTGACACTAAACACATAAAAGAGGCTTAAAAAAAGCTGTGTCATATTTTATAGTGAATAGATACATACATTTTCCTATTTGCATGTTTGTTTTGTATATTGTCTATGCAAAACCAGGCAGATAGAAAGAAAAATATAAAGGTATGATTTTGCTGAACATTATTCATCCTCCAAATTAATTATGAGCAAAAAATCCAAATAAGAGAGGAATATGTTATAAAGCAGTACAAAACTCAATACCAGCATGACCAGAGTATGATGTGGGTGATGTGGGTAATATGGGCTTCCACATCACAGTAGATAGACTGTTCTTCTCTGTTTCTTTATTGCATAGAATTTTAGCAGTGGATCAATATTTTGTTTTGTTTTTATTTTTCTTTCTTTTGATTTTATCACTCTACACAAAATCATAAATCCAAATTGATCAAAAACTTCAACAGAAGACCATATACCCTAAATCTGATAGATGAGAAACTGGGGTATAGTCCTAAACTCATTGATACAGAAAAACAATTTCTGAACAGACTATAAAAATAATAATTCATAAATTTTATACCATGAAACTGAAAAGTTTCTGTATGGCAAAGGATACCATCATTTGGAAAAGCAGAAGACTACAGAATGGGAATATATCTTTACCAATTACATATCCAGTAGAGTTAATATCTAAAACATATAAAGAACTAAAAAAACAACTAGACATCAAAATAACCAAATTTTAAAAATGGGGTGCAGAATTAAACAGAGAACATGATAAAACAAAAATGCCTGAGAAACACTGCAAGAACTAGTCAACATTCCTAGTCATCAGGGAAATGCAAGTCACAACTACTTTGAAATTTTATCGTAAACCAGTTAGAAAGGCCATGATCAATAAAAACAAGTAACAGGTCAGGCTGGTGATGATGTAAAGGAAAGGGAACACTCATCCATTGCTGGTGGAAGTGCAAACATACAGCCACTATGGAAATAAGTGTTAGAGCGACATCAGGAAGCTGAGAATAGATTTACATCCAGATCCAGCTATACAATGCTTGTGCACATACCTAAAGGACCGATATCACACTTCAGAGATACTTACTCATCCACATCCATTACTGCTCTGTTAATAATAGCCCAGAAATTGGAAACAATCTAGATGTCTATTGATAGAAAAATGAATGATTAAAATATGATTTATTGGTAATATATATAGGTAATATATATATGTTTTATATATATATATTTATGAAAATTTCAGGCAAATGGATGGATCCATAGGCAGAGAGAAAGAGAGTCTGAACCTTCTTCCAACAAAATCACACATCCTAATCCTTTTAAATAGTGCCTGTCTTAGGGTTTTTATTGTTGTGAAGAGAGTATATGATCACAGTAGCTCTTATAAAGGAAACATTTAATAGGAATAGCTTTTAGAGTTTCCATGTATTATCATCATGATGGGGAACATGGTATCTTGCAGGCAGACATGCTGTTGGTTATTTCTTGGTTTGCATGTAACAGAAAGCCACCTGAGACACTGGGTGGTAGGTATCCTGAGCATAGAATAACTCAAAGCCCACTCCCATGGAGACACAGTTCCTCCAACAAGACAATACCCAATCCAACAAAGCCACACCTCCTAATAGTAACACTAGCTATGAGATTATGAGAACCAATCACATTCAAACTACCACAGTACCACTCCCTGGTAACTGAGCATTCAAAAATATATGAGCCTTTATATTAATACATATTTATATAATTTAAATATATTTTGATCATATTTTCATCTTCATTAAGTTCTTTCAGATCCTCTCCTCCCTACCCACCTAAGTGCTTTCTCAAAAAAAAAAAAAGACAAAAACACAAAACAATAACAAGATCCTCCAAAACCAAGAAAATAAAATTTAAAAAATCATCCAAAATGAAAAACAAAAACAAACAATAACAACAAAAAACTAACCAAATAAAAACACGCATACACATACACACACACACACACACACACACACACACACACACACACACTCACTCACTCACAAAAAAAAAAAAAAAACCATCGGAATCCACTCTATGCTAGTCAACCATTCCTGAACTCCTGAACATGAGGCCTGCCCTGGAGTGGTTGATACATTGTTTGGGCATTGTTTTAATATCTTGTATTTGGCTTGTATATTGTGTTTTATGATTTTTTTGTTTTTATATTTTGTTTTGTATATATATGTGTATGTATTATGTCTCTCTCTATATGTGTTTCTTGTGCTTTTTCTTTCATTGTTACATTTTCTTAACTCTTTTTTCTTTCTTGTTTTCTGAAGAGAAAGAGAAGGAAAGCATGGATTTGGATTGGTGTGGAGGTGGGGAGGATCTGGGAGGAGGTGGAGAGGATCTGAAAGAGGTGGGAAGAATCTGGGAGGAGGTAGGGAGGATCTGGGAGGAGATGGGAAGGATCTGGGATAGAGATGGTGAGGATCTGGGAGGGGGGTGGGGAAGAGAAACTAATCAGAATATATTGTACAAAACATTTTCTACTACAAAATTGAGAAACACTTCAAAAACTAAGCCTTTAAGTCATGCTTCTCACTGCCATTTCATAACCCTTCTAAATCAATGCTTTTGAACTTTAGTTTCACTGAGCTACTACTGTTTTCATTCAATGATTAAATTTTGAGCAAATACATAACTAGCAGAAGTTTTGTTATTCATAATAAAATTTCCATTCTTTAAGGGGTTAATCTTACTCATGCTATATACCTCATGATCTTAGGGGCTTTAAATAACCCTTCTAGTGCCATGAAATATACATCATCCCAGACGATTTTAGTGTTTCCAATAAAGGAGTGCATTATTCTCCAGCAGTTTGTTCCTGAGGTGTGACGCAGCTCTGCTCCCCCCTCCCTTTGGTTAGCACAGCAGGGCAGGAGAACCATGCCCCAGCAGCTGGCAGGTGGCCACTTTTGCTTATTAGTTCATTTTTCCTCCTCTCTTTGCTACTTCCTTCCGGTCTCCTTAGAACTTCTAATTTTCGTATGTTATGCAGAAAGCTGTAGTTGTAAGAGGGTGCTGTGTAACAGAGTTCAATTTGGCTTTGAATGTGTTTCATTACCCTTGAGAGGGGGGAGGAGAAGGAAAGTTGACCTAATTCAAATTGTAAAGGGCAGAGTCTGCTTTAGATTGTTGAGAGAATTATTTCAGTACTGAAGGGGATACTGAAGATAGGTCTATGCCTACGCTAGCCTGTGGCTTCTTACATTTTCCTTTATTTTCCCCTTATAACTGCAGAAGTCATATACAAGCTTACAGAGTTCTCTCTAAGGCTGTGATATAGCCTTGGTGGGGGAGGACACATGAACAGATAAGTTTCTCTTTAGAGTCATTAGAATAAGTAGCTAATTAAAGGCTGCTTGGCATCTAAATGTTGGTGGCAGGCTGAAAGAGCTCTACTGTGAACCAGTCTGAAGTACTGCCAATGTGCTCAGTCCAGACACTTTCTGAAAGTGGTCACGCTGGCCTTGATTGAGATCTGGGAAGTGTAACTCCACAGTCCACAACACTGAATAGCTGTACTCTATCCATCCTGGGGGAAAGTAGTGTGTATCTAGGATCTTCAGCTTCCCCAACTCTTGTTTAAAATTGAATTTTTCACTAATATTCTTAAGTTGATAATTATATCAGTTTCTTTTGTTTAAGGATTCAAGATCATTTATATGAATTGTGTTTTGGGCTGTTATACAGACACTGCTAGTCACTGGTTATTAACAGCCTTGGGGTAGCTGATTCCTACAAAGGTATTATGAAGATGAAGAGCTCATAAACCTTCTTTGTTCATTTATTTTATGTACAGTGGTGTTTTGTGTTCATGTATGTCTTGATAAGGGTATCAGGACCCCTGAAACTCTAGTTACAGACAGCTGTGAGCTTCCATGTGGGTGCTGGGAATTGAACCCAGGTCCTCTGGAAAAACAGCCAGTGCTCTTAACCACTGAGCCATCCTTCCAGCATATCATTCTTTAAAATATCCTAGTGGAGAATTTGTGATCTAATCCAGAGTCTAAGTGCCAATGGTGCATGGCAGAGGCACACAAATAATCATTAGCATAACCCTTCTTTCACCTTACATTATTTTGTGGGCACCTACCTCTGCCATTTCTACTGATTTTGTCTTTTGCCATGTTGTGTCTGGTCCACATCTAATTCTGCAGTGTTAACTTGACAGTGAACAGGTGGAAAGAGTGGGGAGGAAAGAATTCTTTCCCTCCCTTGCTAACACTATATTTGCATTAACTTTAATGTTTCAGTTACCAAGGAATATGATGTTTCTAAGAAAGTCTTAGCTCTGAAAGGGGGATATCTTTGAGAGAAAAAGTGTGAGGGGAAGACACAACTCCTATAAGCTTGGGTAACTACCCTCGGCCCTTCCTTAAAAAAAATCAGACTTGTGACTCTTCCCTGTCTCAGGTGGGCCACACTAATTGCATGTGTGTTCCTGAATTTGTAACATCCAGGGTGATGTTATTAGGTGGAACCTTTGCGAGATGATTAGGCCATGAGGGCAGAGTCTTCAGGAATACGACACAAACCTCGGTCTGGCAGTCATGACAAAGGGCTCCAATGGTGAAAGCTTAACATTAAGTGTCCTGCCTGAAGCATCAGGTTGGTGGTAGCCACATTTGAACAGCTGAGTGTCCTAGTCCTTTTTCTTATGTTCTGACCACATTCCTGATGAAACTTCCTTGGAAGAGAGGCTTTGTCTTGGCTACAGTTTGGGGGTGCAACCCATCATAGTAGGTGAAGTGTGTCAGCAAAATGTCCCGCGCTACCGTCTCGCCAGCAAGAACGACGCGGCACACTCAGGATCCTTCTGCAGTAAAGCTTTAATGCATCTTGAGAGGGAGAGCATAAGCTTACAGAGCGGAGACGCCAAACATCCAAAACCCAACCCTTATATTGGTTTACAACCTTCGCCTGGGACGTGTCACCTCCTGATTGGCTGCAGCCCATTGGCCCATATGACTCCTCGGGAGAGGCAGAGCCCAAGGGATGGAAAGTTACCCAGTGCTGCGCACTAGCTTGTTTACCATTTGGTGCCTGCCGGATGCAGGCACCATCTTGTAATGGAGAATGCAGGGACTGCTCCCTACAACAAAAGGTGTGTCCAGCATGAGGCAGCTACTTGAATAGTGTCCTGTCACAGCACAAAGAGAGATGGTGATAGTGCTTAGCTGGATTTCTTCCTTTCATTCAGTCTAGAAGTCATGCCTGTGGAATAATATGACCCACACTTAGGCCGGTTCTTCCCTCCTCGATTAAACAGATTGGGAAATGCTCTAACAGACAGGCACAGAGGTGGACCTTTCATCAGATTCTCAATTTCATCAATTGACAATCATCTGCACATCTTATCTCCATGAAAGGTATTACATCATAATGATATGTCAAAAGCGGGCAGTCACATTTATTTGTATGTTTGCATGTATGCATGTATATGTATATGTTTGTATGTATTATTCTTTACTTGTGTTTTCTAACCTACAACTATTTGCTCCTCCAGTCCCCATGGAGACTTTTATCAACATAGGACTTACCTAATTATCTTAGAAAGAGGTAATACATTATGAATAAGGTAAGGAGTTGAAAAGGCAGTTTGTTAACTTTAAAAAGTAGGTTAAATAAAAATTATTGGGCCTGGGAATATTGTACTTATTTAACATACACTGAGTCTGAGTTTGATCCCTAGAGGCATGAAAAACATTCTCATTTAACCTGCCATATCCTGAGTTTGTCACTGTTAACTGCTGATAACAGCAGGACTGACATCACAGGAATGCTGTGAGAATGAACTATTGCATCACCCATGGGAAGTGTAACATGGATGTTAACTAATTCGTAAACTGAATACTTCATTTGTATGTTATCAAATTCACTAATTTTGTGTGAGCCTTTTCCTTTCTCACCTACAGGTTACAAATAAAAATAAAAAACAGACTGAAACTATTTCAGGAGGCAAGGGTAGAGAGGACATGAAGGCTCAACCCCAGTAGCTCATTAAAATTTATTTAAAGGAGGCCACTGCTAAAGCTATGATTTCCTGTGATCCTTACAAACCAATAATCAGCAAAATGGTTAATAGAATGGGATCACATTAGGCAAACAGAAAATATATAATATTTACCAACCAATATGTACCAATAAATATATCATATTTATCAACAAAGTACATTTGCAATTTAAAATGAAAGCAATGTTATATGAAGCATTATAATAAACACACACACACATATATATATACATATATATATATACATATATATATATATATGGAGAGAGAGAGAGAGACTCATAGTAGACCTGTGACCATAATTTTTTTTCTATCAGATATGAACCAAGTATTTTAAATCTCCTGACAGCTATGAAACAGTTTTCAACCCAGATAAAATACTAAGTAAGGGGTGGAGAGATTCAGGGTCTTCCTGGAAAGCACTGGACTTCTCATGTGTGTGCAATAAGACAAATGAAATAATCCTGAATTTATGACACCACGCATACCTAAGTTTGTATCTCATATGGCTTGGAGGGAAACTTACATAATGTGACTCAGTTACGCAATCCAAAGATTGGAATAGGAAGTAACAGTAAATAAAATTGTCTAGAGGATTATGCTAGTATAGCCTGGCACAGCACAAGTGCCTGGAAGGCTCTCTGAAGTTCAGTGGTCCCTCTCTCATTCTATTTCCTGTGGTTTCTGATCTCATTCTCGCTTACCAGACTTTTGAAGTTTTCCAGAAAAAAGAATTGCTTTAGAATTAGGTATGCTGTCTTAGCTTGCAGGTGTTCCTGGTTTGAGGGAGGGCAACCCAGCTTGAGATCCTTAAGTGTGGGAAATCTCTCAGATTAGAGAAAAAGACTTCGCCTGGAGAGATGTTAGAGACAATAATAAAGCTAAGGATGGCATGGCAGTGTATGATTGTAATCCTTTCATTTGAGATGTGGAGGCAGGATGGTCCAGACTGATACATTTTTTCTGCATTCAAAGAGCAAGTGTACACAAAGAATGAGAGCACAGTGATGTCATTATGAAGTTCCAGAAGATAAATTACTTGAAAGCCTGTATTTAGAAACATTCTCAACCCTCAGGGGAAAAAATTTTGTACATTTAAAATTGTTTTTTAAGCATTTGAAAGCTGGTAGACTCAATCTTCAAGGCATAAAGGACACTATGTTATCTATACCTTCATATGTTACTGAGAACTACTTTATGGAAAAGTAACTTCATGATGTTATAATTAAAAAATACTAACTTTAATCAAGTAAATTAAAACACAGATTAGTAAGTTTTCCTGCTGTGTCTATGTAACATAGGCAGGGGATCAATTCGGACAAACCCATTAGGTAAAGCTTGAAGACAACTGACGACTTTTTATTTTTATTGTTCTCTTACCATAGGTATATTATAGGTATATTAACTTCTCTTTCTAAAAGAAAATCAATGCCTGAATTTGTACTGTAATATTTATCTTATTTTTACTTTGCTTTTCTTTCCAGTTATATGTTAAATGTTATGTTAATTGACTTCATAATTTTTGAGTACCAGTATTTATGTTATATGAGAGGAAATTATATCTAAAAAATGAGTAAGATTGATCAAATCACCCAGTAATATCACTGATTGTAGTTCATCTTGTGGATGTTTCTATTTATATATTGACTCCATGTCTAATTACTAGATCCATTTTTCTACATACTAAGAGAATCAGAATCCAATGCCATGGAAATGCTTATTATCACAGAGAAGACTAGTCTGTTTAATTTATTTATTCTGAGAAAACAATTTGTAAAAAGTGATATTCAAAAAATATCAAATACCAACAATGATATGCTTATAATAAAATAATACAGTTTTTGAACACTGGAGTAGGCAGAAAAAGTCAAACAAATGTAGACATGGACATTTGATTCTCTAAAATGTTCTGTTCCAATGAAGAATTTAACTATGGGCGTTAGGCCATTTGAGTTGGAGTTCTTTAGCAGATGGACATATCTAGGTGAGCAAAGTCCTGAGGTATAAAGGGGAAATACTATTTTGAGGTCATAGTGTGGCCTCCACCTAGGGGACATCTAAAGGTTGTTAACTAGAAGTGAACAAAACACAACAGTTTAAACATGGACCACGTGATTAAAACTATGACTCAAAAACAGTATCTTGTAAGACCTGATGTCAATATCTTAACAAGTTATAAACCACGAACACATTGGATTCGTGTTGCAGACCAATAAGATGAGTAGATAGGTTGGAATGAAACCTAGAGGCATCCTAAGAATGTCCTGATACTACCAACTAACTGCCTTAGTGATGTCTAACAGACCTCTCTGAAACAATGTATCTTAGATGCTGAATGAAAGAAACCTGAATCAAATTATTATATGCAATATGATTCCTTTATTTAAAGTATATAGATGACAACTTAGCCCATAGGTCTGTAAGTTTGGATCAAGTGGTGACTTCAATGGAGAGGCTGAGAACTGGAAAGGGAAGGTATGGCATGTTGAAGCTAGTAATACTCTTTCTTGGTGTGTGTGTGTTCTGTAGACACAATTGATGTGGGTGTTCAAGTGTCCCAAAAATTCATGAGCTATGTATTGATTTGTTCATTTTTATACATAGAATATTCTTTGAATAACAGTTCCAATTATATTAACTTCATTTGGAAGGCTTTGAAAAAGTAAAGGGAAAATTAAGAAAAACATCATTAATTCTGGAATGCTGAAATAGCTGTTGTGAACATTTTAGGCAAGTAGCTGCATTCATAATTAAAATAGTTGCTATATGCTATTTTATAGATGGTCTTCAATAATGAACATATCAGAAGCAGTCTTATGTCAGATAACATTTTCTAAGACAATTTATTCATGTGCCACACTTCCCTTAATTGCTTATATTTTGTTGATGGAGTATTTATATATCTTAAATTTTTTAAGTAGTGGTACCACTAGATATGCCTTGTTAGCCTTTTACTCATTATGTAGACCAGGCTTCTAGAATTTCATACATGACTATTGTATTTACATCATTTCCATCCTTCCTTCTCTTTACTCCAACTCCCCCAAATGCTCCCACTCCCTCTCAAATATGACCTCTTCTTGAATTATTGTTTTACACATACACATATACATGTAAAACCTACTGAATTAGTTTAGTGTTGCTCATAGGTACATGTATGTGTTCAGTACTGATAATGTGAGATTGTATAACCTATTAGGAAGCATTTCTGGATGGGTAGTCTCTCTCTCTCGCAGCAGCAGCCATTGATTTCCTGTAGCTCTTCATTTAGTGGTGGAAATTTGTGAAATCTCTCCCACCCACACTGGCATGTCAACTGGTATCTTCAACATACAGGCCTTGCTTAGGCAACTATATTATTGAGACATCATGAATGTAGCTTTCCTGTCATATCTAGAAGACATTATCTTAAAGCAAGTGTCCTCTGGTTCTCAAATCATTTTGCCCTTTCTTCCATGGTTTTCACTGAGCCTTAGATGTACAAGTTGCTTTGCAGATGTAACATTTGGGGTTGGGAACCCCTATGGTCACTTATTTCCTGCATTTCAACCAGTTGTGGATCTGGATCTCTGGAATAGCCTCTTACTGTTGAAAAAAAAAAAAAAAAAACCAGCAACAACAATCACACCACCTGTTTCAGAAGACAACAAAGGCTGACCTGTGTTTTATGTCACTAGCTGTCTGCCTTGGTCTCTGGAATGCCTCTTCATGGTCCTGTCAAGGTCTTGTTGTCCTGCCCTGCCCAGGCTTCTCTCAGAAGTCTCCGACTTGCAGATTACTATTGTTCAAGGTCAGTGTCATCATGCTTCATTCAGACTTAGAGGAAACCTCTGCTTTCTTTAGGAATGTAATTCTGTTTCCCAACTTACTCTTTTGGCAGCTAACTAAGCCTATTTATCTTTAGGATTTCAACTTTTTTTCCTGAGCTTTACAGGCTCAAAATACACATGTAATACTGTGGACAAGGCAGAATATCCATGTTATTTGAGACAGATCAAATGATAGTCAGCCCTCTGCAATTATCGATGAAGCAAACCTAGCTCCATCCATGTTAAATAATACTAAAAATTCTTAATCACAACATTGTGACAAATCAGACTCTTTGTAGTTTGTGCAGAGCATCTGGCTTGGAGGCGAGCGTTGCCATTTCTGTGTTTTCTAAAATTGCACAAAAACAAGCACACTTTCTATTTCTCCCACTGCATTGATTTCTATTAGAAAACATAAAGTGTGGTCTTGCCCCTCACCAGCTCCAGCACACAGGGAAGTGGGCACGGCACCTTGCCTGGGCAACACACTGGAATTGACCCTGTTGGCCAGGGTGCAGGTGAGCCCAGGCTGTGTGCATAAGAGCAGGAGAGCTGCCCCCCCTCTTCCCTCATATGCCATGGGACAGCTAGGGCAAGAGAAATATACCCTGCCCTGCCTACCCCTTGCCACCTGTGACAAGCAGGAGAGCTGACCTTGGGGGTGTGAGAACAGAAGAGCTGGCCTTGCTCCTTACCAGTGTAGCAGTCTGAAGAGCAGGCCCTGTACCTCACCTAGGTAAAACAGTAGAGCTGGCCCTGGTGGTACCAGTGAGGGTGAGCTGGAACCGAGGCTGTTAGAGCAGGAGAACTGGACTCGTCTTTGCTGCCTGCTACATTGGGTGAGCTGGCCCGGCCAGTGCTGGAGAGCTCACTTGGGTGATGAGGATGAGGGAAAGCTGGCAGGCTGACCAACCCAACTACCACCCAGACCCAGAACCTGGAGTACCAGATAGCCCACCCCAAAAATCCATCTTTTCTATGAACTTCTAGAGTGGCCTGGACCTGCAGATCCAAAGCTATAGGATCTCCATGACACGAGACATAACAGGATATCCAAGGGGAGTCCCAGTGAAGGCTCAGAATTGAGAGTGTAGCAGAATCCAGAGGTCTAGAACCAGACTCATAACTCATTGCGATGAACACTTACAAGTAAAGGTGTGTGAACTAAAGGGTTTACTGTGTGACCCACTGGGCCACCCTACAGCTTCCACCCCGACACTTTTTTCTCAATCTGTTTTGCTTTCTTTGCTTTGACTTTAAAATTTTGGCTTTTGCAGGGAGATTGCAAGGGCAGAGGGTAGGAGTGAGGGGGCAGGCAGATGAGTGGAATCAGGTTGCAAGATGTGAAATCCCCAAAGAATCAATAAAAAGTTAAAAAAAAAAAAAAAAAAAAAAAAAAAAGACAAAGTGCATTTCCACTCAAAAGATTGCCCACAGCCTCATCTTCACAGGCCTTGTACTCCTCTAGGTAGGGATAGGAAGGCCGTTGGAGTCAGCTGTCGTCCTATGTCAGTGAGATAGGACTGTAGCATACTGCAGCATGCCAGACAGCCACTGAGGTCCACGCCAGGGGCAACAGAGACAGGGCAACAGGCAGCAGATGGCTCAGGGCTCCATCCTGGAGTTTTATTGTGTGGGTGGCAACCCTTGCTTCCTGTCTCTGTTGGTCCTGATCCTGTACCTCCATTCCTTCTCTCTTTTGCTCACCCATTGTCTTTTCCCTGCTGTCACTTGTGCTGGGCTTGGGGAACAATGTTGCTGGCACACAGATCTTTTGAGAGAAATGTAAATTGCCAGCGACAGTGTGCCCTTCTGTTTTCTCATTGGAAAGCTGCATCTCGGAGCTGAGCTGACTGAGCTGGCCACAGTGCTGGGCGAAGACATGCTGGAGTTCAGGAACAGGCCCCAGTTCCCAGGCCCTGGTTATGTAGAAGTGGGACTTTCTGAAGAGGGCCACCCTGGGAGGGAGGGGAGGAGAGGGGCACTTTCCGAAGCAGATGCTCCTGGCTTTGGAAGGAAAGCTGCTCTCAGAGGACTTCAGCAGGCCCGCAGACAATCCACAGCTTTGGAAAGTGACAAACAAAACAGTCTCTTAGTCCTGTGCATAAATGTAAGAGGCTTGTCTTAAGTGTGTGTGCAGGACTCCAGCCGACTGAGAATGTTACCGGAGTCAAAGTGAACCATTGTTTAGGTTTTAATGAAGGCAAGCAATTTTTTAACAACAGAAGTTCTGTTCTGAGACACTCCCCCCCTTTTGCCCCCCCCCCCCCCGCACACACTCAGTTCCTCTGACCCTGCACCTGCTTCTTTGGCTTCTTGGCACTGATGTTGCCAGAGACATCAGCTGGCAGTGGCAAACCGCTAAAAGCTCCCCTGCCATGCAGATCTGCAAATGCCAGCCATTACCCACTGGTGCATGCCTGCTTAGCAAGACCCCCTTCTCCCTCCAGCCCCGCTCCCATCTCAGCCCCTGTGTTTTACCTCCACACCATAGTCAATGAAGCCAAATAAGAGCAGATCTGGCCCTCTAAAGGCCTGTCCCTTGAGTGTGGCTGTATCTATTTTACTCATTATATTTTGATCTGAGATGTGCAGAACACGTAAGAGGATGGGACTGTTTCTTCCATTCAGCAAAGAGTGGTTGGCCCACAGGCTCTCTCCTCCGTCCTTGGCAGATGGCGGGATGCTTTCTTGAGGTCTCTCTGACTTGAAACAGCCTTTTTGTTTTTGTTGCTTATTGAGAGGCAGTTGTCCCAAATTCACTGAATAAAGACATAGAGTTCTCAGTTTAAGCTAAGCCCCAAGAGATAAGTACTAACTGAGAGTTGGGGGCTGATGGACAAGCTGCAAAGGCCGAGGGGATGCTAGAAGTTAAGTATTCAGCACAAAGCTTTGCAGTTGGAAAAACGGTGGCTTTAAGTTGCCATTCACCATAGCAGTTAAGGATTCGTACTGAGAAAGTGGGAGAAATCTGTGAGAAATTCCACATATATTTATTTTTCTTGGAAATTAGAGAATATCTTCACAGTGTACACTCTGAAGGGCTTTTGTTTTGTTTTGTTGTGTTTTTAATGATCTAAACCATCTGGGGAGTTGATAAAGAATGTGATTTTCACAAGCTGAGCTAGCAAAGCCTATTGCTAAATCCCAAACCTTTATCCAGCCTACAGATAAAGCAGGGTGGGAGAGTTTCCCGTCCAGATCTAAACACTAAGATCCCACGGATGCCAAACCCTTTAGTATCTGGGTGGCAAGAGAAATAGACAGCCGACTAAGGGAGCCTGGCCTGAGATTAGAATTGTGACTTTTTTTCTTGTTGTTGTTTCAGATTTGTGAAAGTCACAAATTTCCAGAAAAATCTGTCTGGAACACAAGACACTATCCTGTTTGTCTTTTTCGGTCAAGGGACAAAGAAAAAAAAAAGCATGAAATTACTTTTTTATCCATCTTAATTTTTTATTTTCATCCGAAATCTGGAGTCCAAAATCTTTCATACTCGACAGTGTCTTATACAGGAAGCACTACAGAGTCCTTGAATTGTAGAGGCCAGAATACAATAGACTGCTTTAAAAAATTAGTGTGTGTGTGTGTGTGTGTGTGTGTGTGTGTTTGGGGGGGTTGATGACAACTTGCAGAAGTTTATTCTCATTTAACACATGGATTCCAGGGTTTGAACTCATATCTTAAGGATTGGCAGCAAGTGTTTTTATTTAATGAGCCATATCTCTGACCTTCTTTGGAATTTTAGACAGTCATGCTTCTCTAGATTTGTGCCTCAGCAGTTGTCCATCAGGTGAGTAAGACAGAGCAACCAGGCAATGTCATTTCCAAGGACCGACTATACACTATCTACATCAAATTATATATCCATTTTTTTTTTTTTTTGCAACAATCTCTTTCGCTGAGCTCAGTTCCTTCTTTTACGAGTGTCTCTTAACAAAAGTTATCCTTCTGAGTGCAAACACATATGTACTATAAGTTGTTATTTAACTATGACATAAACAACTCTAACCAAGTAGTCCAGCATTATCCCAGAGCTTAGCCACCCACTACTATTCTCAAGGCAGCCTTTATTCTGAACAGTCAATCAGTAGTTATTTGATGCCTACCACATGCTACTTAGCTTTATTTAAACTTAAGCAAATTGCACCATAATGGACATTTCTGTATTTTGGGCTGAGATGATTTTGTGGTTAAGGACTTGGTTAACCTGGATGATTGACTAGAAGTCTGGCATTGAAAATCTGAAGTGAATGTCAGTAAAGCCCGATGCTTGAATAAATAAGGGAAAAAAAAAAAGAATTTGGTTAAATGTTCAAAAGTATCACTCTTCTATCCAGAAGGCTGGAAAACAAATTACATTGAAGAAACTTGGGAGGCTAGAGCTAAGAGTGACTGTTAAAGTCGGTTTGCTGGAAATAATCATAGAATAATAAAAATTTCAGCTGTAGGAAAGACATAGCAACAATCCTTTAATTCACAGGCCTTTTCTTAGGTCACCAAGTCAAAGAAGTGCATTATCTTCACTCCCTACTGGTGCCCTGACATGCTTACAGTAGTAAGGAAAGCATTATAACCTGTGCATAGGCCACCTGGAAGTCAAGTGCAATCCTGGAACCCAAGACTGAATCTAATTGGCTCTCTGAAGCTATCTGTCTTCATATATAAGATGGGAGCAATCGATTAGCCCTTGCCAATTCACAGGCTTATTGTGAGAAACTAATCAGACGATCTTGGTGCACTTTAGAACCACCATGCAAATGTTGGTTATTGTCACTATTACTTGTGTTAGAATGCATTGTGAACCATCCAGGGCTTTATTTGTTGCAGTAATTATTATTAGAACTGTGTTGACAAAGGCTCCCAAATCTGTCCTTCCTCCTCTCTTCTTAATTTACACAGTGCAGGGTCCAAAGGGCTGTGACCCATGCCTCTACTCCACTTCTCATATTCTATGCTAATCAAATTTCACTGACTTTTAATTTCTTCATGCCAAATTATGGGCAGACTACGGTTTAGAATCCTGATTTGCTAGTAGCTCTTAGTGCTATATTAAAGAATAAGTACAATAACTCAGTAATATTTTGTAGGTGTTTTATTATTACTTCATCTTATTCTGAAGAGCAGATAACCTATTAAAACATGATTATGTGAATATGAATACTGTAAATAACAATGTAAGAAGTAGGTGTTGAATAGGAGAAGAGCTGACAGTGGTTCCAAAAAATGGAGCCGAGTATAACCTCGCATCTTCTCTAGGGATGATTCCAAATAGAACTGAAGAGTTCACCTGGCATCAAATGTAGTGGTCTTTATATGAAAACACTACTGTCAGAATATTACATAGGAAAACCACACATATTTGGGGTATAATTAGAGAGAGAAATTTCTGAAAGTATCTTGTATGTGGGATACTGAATGATAAATGAAGTAATATCCATCCAGGTACATTTATAGACCATACGCAGCATTTCACAGGGTTGTTTAATCATTAAGTGCACTTAATATTTGAGATGAAAGTCATATAAGTATTATTATTAAGGAACCACTTGAAAGGCTTCCTATAGAAAGTGAGAATATGATTTCCCAGTCAATTTTCAATATGTATTCAGCAATTGACAACTATGTTGTAGGAAATGATGCTAGTTGTTAAGTACAGTGAGGAGAACAGCTTTTTTGCCTCTATAAATAAACTAGGCTAGAGAGATGGTTCAGTGGTTTGAACAGCATGTTCCAATCTTCCAGAGAACCCAAGTTCAGTCCCTAGTATCCATGTCAGGCCACTCACAGCTGCCTGTAACTGCAGCCCTGAAGAATCTGACACTCTCTTCTGTCCTCCATGGTAAAGTGCACACAAACATACCACTTTCATATAAATAATAAAATATAAACAAACAAGGTACTTACATGCATTTCTGTGAGAAAGATACTCTTCAGTTGGTGAATCATTATCCTTGCCTCCAATGATGTCCCTTTAGAGACAGACAGCTTGCTACTCACCACCATCTGGAATCATAAAATTGTATCATGACCCATGTATAAAAGTCCAGCTCTTAGACACCACAGCTAAACACTGAGCCAAACTCCTAGGATCCACTTGCACTCAGGGAGAAGTGATGAGCAAAGGGGTCAAGACCATGTTGGAGAAACTCATAGAAACCACTGACCTGAACAAAAGGACACTCATGGAACCCAGTCTGATAGCTGGAAAACAAGCATAGGACTGACCCAGACACCCTGAATGTGCTGTTATTTTGGAGGACTGGACAGTCTATGGGACTTCTGGTAGTGGATCAGTATTTATCCCTAATTCTTTGGGAGCCCATTCCACATAGAGACATATTCTCTCAGCCTAGACACATAGGAGAGGGCCTAGGCCCTGCTCCAAATGATATGACAGTATTTGAAGACCCATGGAAGTCCTCACCCTCCCTGGGGAGCAGAAAAGAGATGGGATGGGGGTAGGTGTGGAGAACAAGGGAAGACAGGAGGGTGCAGGAACTGGTATTGACATGTAAAACAAGCTTGTTTCAAATATAAATTTAAAAAATATAAAAAAAAAGAAACAAGAAATAAAGAAAGAAATCCAGCTCTTGTAGGAAACTCTCAGAGGCTGTGGGGGAAGGAATTGGGCAAGAAAAGAATTTCTGGAAATGTCTGGGAATACCTCCACTTTAGACAAAGGGAGGAATGTCTGACCTGGGAAAAAGATCTAGGCTTTGGTCTTCTAGGAAGGTCAGTAAATATAATTGAACTACAATGGGAATGGCAAGCTAGGGTCTAGATCTGAAAGTCATCTTTTACATGAAACTTGTGCTCTTATTTCTGAATAACAGAGATGAGAAAGAGAGCCCTGATGTTAAGGACAGTTGACTTGATGTTTCCACTGATCTGGCTTCTGAGAAACTTCCTACTGGTCACAGAGTATGAGGTCTGAAGAGTTAATAAGCAGACAAGAATCCTGTGCTTCCCCCTAAATAATCTTCTCATATGTGTCATTTAACATCTTATGTACAATCTTTTACAAAACAGGGTATACAAGCCACAGCCCACAGTCAGCCCATCTCTGAGACTAAGAGGTCAGGCTGGCTGCAGTGGGCACAATGGTAGAGCATATGACTTCAGAACTAAGGAGGAACTCAGAATCAGTAAGTAGTCATGCATTAGTGTGATACTAGGAAGATATTTGGAGGCAGGTGAGACAAGAATCACTCTGAACAAATGAAATGTGCTATAAAGACAATCACAGGCAAGAGAGCACTCAAGTGGAAATGATTGCAGGGAGATTTATAACAGCTGGAGCCTGGGGTAAGGGAAGGGTTTCCACAGAAAGAATATCAGGCAGGAGTATTCTAGAGCAAGCTCACAAAATGGTTGGGAAATAATCTAAAAATTATAAGATATTTCTGTGTGTGGGGGGGTGTGCACACGTGCGCGCACACATACACACACACAGAGACACACACACACAAACACACGAGATCTTTGGAAGTGGGAAACTTTTGAGATGGTAAATACAAATGGATCCAGAAAGATAACATTTACCCACCCATCTTCACAAACAACCTGTATACATCTTTCAAAAGCACACTAGAGAAAGAAATTTCACAACTAATCTTCCAGAAAAAAAAAAGTAGTAGCTTATTGTCAATTGAGTCAGTGATAGTAAATAAACATGCACACAGACAGACAGATAGGCATGAGTGCATATGCACATGTGCACACACACACAGGCACACAGGCTCCCCCTCAACATAAATGCCATATTTTCATGTTTGTACATGTATACAGAGACATGCATGCTCACATACACACACACAAACACACACACACAGATGTTGTCATGTACTGAATTAACAGTAATTCATAAGGATGACTTGGAGTCATAGATGCTAGAAAGGAACCTAGAGTACTATTTTGCTAAATTGATAAAGTATCCAACTGTCTTCTAAATTCTTATCTTTACACCTATAAATAAGTTCAACTTTCATGCTCCATCCAAGACACACCTTTTTATGATGGCTAGAGTCTTTTACAGAGAACCATAACCTATCAAGGTGCAGACAGTAAATGACTTGGGAATATCATTCCCCAGTGGGACATCAATAGCACAACTCTTAAAACTGAAGCTCAGGGAATATCTCAGAGGAAGGAGTGGAAAGTTTAGAAGAATCAGAGGGCCAGGAGAACTGCTGCAAAGTAGCATCTTCTGGACATCACAAGAAACTATAGGCATTCCATGCTGCTGAGGAAAACAGATTCTCTTCAGAGATGAGAACCTTTTATAGCTCATGTCCAAGTGTTCAGGACTAAACCCATATACTGCAGGAAAAATTAACCAAACACTAACTGAACACCATAGGTCTTACATACATTTGTAGCATATATTTGCTACATTATAGAAAAGAGGACATGAATTTGAATGGGTAGACATGAAGGAATTGGAGGGGAGGTGTGGGTATGATGAAAATGCATTGTATTATATATATGAAATTCTCCAAAACTTAAAGAGAAAAATGTGTAAGTATGTGGAGTAATATAAAAAAATTCATGTCATTCTTTTTTTTGGGGGGGAGGAGACTTGATCCCTGCCTATATCAGGTTGCCCACAAATGCCCATAGCTCTAGCTGCACGAGATTTGATGCCCTTTTCTAGCCTTTGAGGATACTGCACACATGCTTTTGCATACACACACACACACACACACACACACGCATACACACACACACACACACACACACACACACACACACCAAGGGTAACCATAAAATAATTAGCAGTTCCTCAGATTAATGTGTCCTTCATGTTCTCATCTTTTACATTTCATAAAAAAGTTACTTATTTTTATTTTATGTGTATCAGTGTTTTATTTGCATATATGCAGTACATCATGAGCATGCATGGTGCCCATGGGAGTCAGAAGAAGACACTAGATTCCCTGGAACTAGAGTTAGAGATTTTTGTGAGCCATGAAGTGGGTACGTGAGTACTGAGAACTGAATTTGGGTCCTCCGTAATAACAGTCAGTGTCCTTAACCACTGAATCATCTCTCCAGCCCCTATTTGTGATTTGGTGAAAGGGGGAGAGGAAATCTATTGTACTTTTTTTGTTTTTTTTTTGTTTTTTTTTTTTTTTTTTTTTTTTTGGAGTCAAAGCATTTTTTTTAATTTATTATTTTACATGTCCATCCCAGTTCCCTCTCCCTCCCTCCCTCCCCCCAGCCCTCTCTCCCTTCTTCCCTCCCTTTTACCCTCTCTGCCCTCTCACATGCACTCTAAACACCCTCCCCTCCCATCCCCCACCCCAATTCCATATGTAGGGCAATGCCATCCAGTTGGGGTCATGTAGATCTGACAGGTCCTGTGAAGTAGGGACTAGGGCTTCTCTCCTGTCTCTAGATTAAGGCAGTTATCCCTCCATGGGGGATATGTTTGCAAAGTCTTTTGTGCACCAGGGATACATCCTGGCTCCACTGTCTGAGGTCCCTTAGACTGCTCAGTCCTTCTGGCTGAGACCCATATTCAGGGGGGCCCGAGTCAGTCCCATGCTGGCTTCCCAGCTATCAGTCTAGTGGCCCTTAGCTCCTCCTTGTTCAGGTAGGCTGTCTCTATGTGCTTCTGCCGCATGGTCTTGTCCTCTCCATCTGCTTCTGGGTTCTAGTTCGACTCAGTGTTTATGTATGGGTGTTTGCTCCTATTTTCAACAGGCATTAGTTGAGGGCTCCATGGAGAAGTTAGTTGTTGACCTCACTCTCCAGAAAGGGCATTTATGATAGCCTTTCCACTGAAGTCATTGTTAGTTGGGAGCAGTCTTGTAGTTCTCTCGACCTTTCTTTGTGTTCAATTTTATCTTCAAACCAATATTGGCTCCCTCTTTTATGTTCTCTCTCTCTGTCTCTGTCTCTCTCTCTTTCCTATCTTCCATTCCTAACCAGGCTCAATCCTCCTGGTTGCACATGCCTTCCTCTCCTCCCCCTCATTTTCTCCTACTTCTCTCTCCATTCGCTGTCCTCCCCCACTTCACCTGAGCTCTGGGGGACTTGTCCCTTCCCAGTTCTGTGAGGGACTTTATGTGAATCTCTTAGGATACACCTTGTATCCTAGTTCGTCTGGTGATATGAATTATAGGCTGGTGATCATTTGATCTAGGTCTAAAATCCATATATGAGTGAGTACATACTGTGTTCCTCTTTTTGTGACTGGGTTACCTCATTCAGGATGGTTTCTTCAAGTGCCATCCACTTGCCTGCCATTTCAAGATACCATTATTTTTTTCTGCAGAGTAGTATTCCATTGTGTAGATGTGCCACATCTTCATTAACCATTCTTCAATTGAGGGGCATCTAGGTTGCTTCCAGGTTCTTGCTATTACAAATAGTACTGCTATGAACATAGTTGAACAGATGTCTTTGTTGCATGGATGTCTATCCTTTGGGTATATGCCTAAGAGGGGGATTGCCGGGTCCTGTGGTAAACTAATTCCCATTTTCCTGAGGAACCGCCATACTGATCTCCAAAATGGCTGTATGAGTTTGCACTCCCACCAGCAGTGGAGGAGTGTTCCCCTTTCTCCACATCCTCTCCAACATAAGTCATCACTGGTGTTTCTAATTTTAGCCATTCTGGCAGGGGTAAGATGGTATCTCAAGGTTGTTTTGATTTGCATTTTCCCTGATAGCTAAGGATGTAGAGCATTTTCTTAAGTGTCTTTCAGCCTTTTTGATTTCCTCCATTGAGAATTCTTTCTTCAGTTCTGTACCCCATTTTTTAATAGGGTTATTTGGTGTTTTGTTGACTAGTTTCCCGAGTTCCTTGTATATTATGGAGATCAGCCGTTTGTTGGATATAGGATTAGTGAAAATCTTTTCCCAGTCAATTCATGTCATTCTTAACTGAAATAAAATCATATGTTTGCCTTCAATAATGTTGAATAGGATACACAGACAAACATAAAGGTAATTTCATTTTATTATTTGCAAATATATATAATATAAAATTATACATAAAGACTGGTTAGCACTAGAAACTTTTGTTGATGTTTTAAATTATGCATGCATTTTGTAATGTTTAAGTAAGATTCATTCATCAAATCTCATGACATTCATTAAATAATTTTGAAAGAAAAACAAGACAAAACAAGTACCAAAAACCTTTTAACACTATGATAAGAATGATGCCTACCAAAACTATCGTTAATCAGTTAATGAAATAAATAAGAAACCAAGGCCCAAGTCTGTCAATCTTTACCATCCTTTCCTAACCTCCCACTGTCCTATGTGTAGTCAGAGCTGTTTATGTTGCATGATGGACAACATAGATTGTGGCCACAGGAGTACGAAGCACAAGATGTATTTCATCTTGGTGTTGGCTCCTGGGCTGAAATCTAGAGAGTCATAAGGAAAGGCCTGGAAGGGAGATAGGCACTCAGCTAGGCAAGACAATGGGGAAGATGGCAGAGGTGTTTCCTACCTTCCCAGGATGTTCAGCAGGTACAGGACACAGGCAAGGCTGATGTGACAGAATCTCCAGTAGCACTGCTGATGTGCTGCGGATTGAGTTAGAAGGCCTAGTGAGAGGAACATGCTCTTGGGCTCTTGGTGTGTGTGGGAAGAAGGGTTTCCTGCTGCTGCTTGGTGACATCATAGAGAAGTACTGGAAATATTAGCCTCAGGGTTTTGCATTAATGTTAATGAATACCATGTTTTCATTGTAAGAGAGTGTCACAAAGGCATGACACTTGTTTGTAAAGAAGGGTTAGATGTGGGTGTTTGTTTTTTAAACAGGCTGAACAAACTAAAGGCCAAAAAGAAAGAATTTCGCATAGCTAAGCTTTCAAATCTATTTAGCTACTACACCGCCCTGCTTGTTGGGCATCTCCTTCCTTACCAACCTAGCAAACTCAACTACATCACTTTCACTTCTGCTCTCCTAGAGGCCTGTGGCAGTGATGGTTTTTGTGGCTTCTTCTCCCCTAGCTAATTTTCACTCTTAATCCATACCCACACACTCCTGTATTATCGGTGGTACACCCAGTTTCCAGTGACTCAAGCCTCTAATCTGGAAGTGCTTAGCTGCTGCAGAAGGCCATGAATCTTAACTGTGAACATGGTGATACTGTTTCACTTCTCATGGCTCATTCTATCAGTGCCTCAGTAGTCACCAATACAGAGACTTTCCAGACAGTTGGAATGATTAGACAATCAGTTATAAAAGCTAAAAGAGACATTAGTGATAATCTAATCTATTTTTATAGACTTTTGATGTCAAGGTTCAAAGAGATTAGAGAGTTTGTCCAAACCTGAATGGAATGCCCAGCAGCTCCCAGAGGATGGACACCATCACACTGCTGTCTCCTGATTTTTGTTTTTGCTTAAGTTATTTTCCTGAATGAAGTACAGATCAAACTGCCATGTGCTAAGTATATACATACTGTTCAGCAGATGTATTTCTTTTCATTGAGTTTATAATGTACTACACAAAAAACTGCACATAGGAACTGGACCAGATAAAAGTAAAACTAGATTATAGTTAAGCATTGTTACACTGAAAGCTGTCAAAAAAATCAGCAGTCATACCTTCATGGTTTAAAATGCAATTAATAAGAAAAAAGAATTAATGAAAATAGTAGAAGTTATACTTTCAGAAAACATAGTGGCAGAAAGGCAGGATTCTAAAACAGTAAATTACTTGGAAGAATGTATTTAAAAATTTGAACAATGTGCCCAAAATGTAGATGACTATACTTGTAAGATGGGGGCCTTAAGTATGCCTTCAAAAATTGTATCTGCAAGAAAAAGAACAAAGCAAACCTAACCTTGAAATATAATGCAATTCTTCAGAAAAATATATGTAATTTGGAAATAGGACAAGAAAATAACTGCTGTGAACTAAGAGTAATTTTCAGAGAAATATAGAGAAATAACAGGTGGTTCCAAAGGCAAAGGCAAGAGTGAATGCAGCACTGGAGTACATCGAGGAAACCTAAAGTTGGAAGCACGGCAGAGCGATTTCTACAATAGCCTGCCAAGAAAGGCAGAAACAGAAACATGGCAGTATAGATCTTGGTAGAAGATGCATGAATTAAAATTTGGTGACTATCGTAGTTTGAATGTAATTGGCTCCCATAAGCTCTATTGGAAACAGCACTATTAGGAGATGTTGCTTTGCTGGAGTAGATGTGGCCTTATTAGTGGAAGTGTGTCACTGTGATATGGGCTTTGAGGACTCCAATGCTCAAGATATGCCCAGTGTATCAGTTCACTTCCTGCTGCCTATGGATCAATATTTAGGACTCTCAGTTCCTTCTACAATACCATGTCTACCTAAGTGCTGCAGTGTCCTGCCATGAGGATAATAAACTAAACCTCTGAAACTGTAAGCCAGTCCCAATTAAATGTTTTCCTTTATAAGAATTGGGATGGTCATGGTGTCTATTCATAGCAATAGAAAGCCTAACCAAGACAGAGACTTCCAGGTTACAGATATATAATACAGCGATTGTTCTATTTATTTTTTAAAGATTTATTTATTCATTTATTATATAGTGCTCTGTTTTCATGTATGCCTGCACACCAGAAGTTACCACATCTCTTTATAGATAGTTGTGAGCCACCATGTCATTGCTGGGAATTGAACTCAGGACCTCTGAAAGAGCAGCCAGTGCTCTTAATCTCTGAGCTATGTCTCCAGCCCATGATTGTTCTATTTTTTTTGTTTGTTTGTTTATTAAATTGCAGAACAATTTCTGTGTCTAATCTCTATGAATTTGGGAAAGAGGATTGGTCTACTTTAACAGTTTTTCTCTTGGATTTTGTTCTATTGAAAAAGATAAGCAACAGGAAATATTCTTTTTTTTTTTCTTCACTAGAATTGGAAAATACTAATCCAATAAAAGTCAAATAAACCTCTCCCCTTGATCAGAACACACTGTTCCATGATGGTGGAACCTTGGAGGGTTGTTCTCATCTGTAACCTATGTTTTTTGCTATTAGACTACTCTACAGGTACCTAAGACCCTACCTACACTTTCTTTTTTCAAATTCACCAACTTATTTTCTAAACAAGTTCTGGCTTTATCATCAGAGTATACTTCCTGGGAAATGAACTGTAACAGTACTTGCCGTCAAGTTGCCATTGGCTGTGGTGTACAGAAATAGTTAAAAATGATTCTGGAGAAGTGGAACAAGTTACAGGCTGGCATGTGAGGCACCTCAAGTACAGGATGGAACAATGAATGGATCACAGACCAGATATCACCCTAATGCTCCTCTGTAGCACTCTAAGAAAGCTGGTCTTGTTGGTGTTAACTCCAGCTTTCAGACTTTGGTACAATATTACATCCAAGATTTGGAGAGAAACCATATTTAACTGTACCATTGTTGGTTTGATTTATATATTTATACACTTGATATGTGTCCTAGCTGGCAAATTCCTTTCAGCACATGAAGAATCCCTGGAATAAAAGACTATATATTCTTGTCCCAGTGCCTTTTAGCTTAAGTGACAAGATGCTTTGTGCATGTCCCAACTTGAATTAAACTGATCTGCTAAAGTTAAATAAATTGTAAAGTACAGTGATCTTCATGAAACAGTAAAAATACATTCATATTCTCATAGTCAGAAAACTTTAAGGGGAATAGATGAGCTGATGTTTTTATAGACTGCTTGAATAATTTCTGGGAATGTATGAAGTGATGACCATGAAGGGATGAGGGATCATTCTCCTAGCACTATTCAATGTGACAGTGGTTAACAATAATCTACTTTTACTTTAATTTGGCCCCAATATATTTGAGTCTACCCATTTCTTAAACATAGTTTCCAGTACCAGACTCAAATTAAACTGGAATAGAAAAGTGGAGACACATGAAGTTGAAGGCATGTCGAAAGTTGAGTATTCCAAGAGGCTAGATATTCTCACATAGTCCTGCTGCAGGGAGACTGAAGTCGGAACTTCCAATGAGCAAGAAGACTGTGGCTGCAACTGGCATCCCGCGATGTTGTAGCTTGACAAACCTCACTTACCCATGATTGGGACCCCAAGGACAAGGCAGGAAGATTGCCTTTGGGTGTTCTACTCTCTAGAAGGAAATCAATAGAGGTACCAGAAGAACTATAACTTCATGGGTTTGAACATTGGGTCTTTCAGGGAAAAAATGTTTGTTATACTTTATGGAACTGTGGATATTATCTTTTCTATGCAGATTTATGCCTTACTAAAGGAAGTGAATGTCTTTTTACCAATTGCTGAGAATATGACCTTCTGATTAATTTTAATCTTTTTTATAGTTTATTTATTAAAATATTCAAAAAAACCACACATGATAAAATTAACCAGACCCAAAGTCTACACATCTTACTGAACTTCTACACAGTCAGACTAGCCATTTGGAAAGAACATGGGAACGGGGTAGAGTTTCACATTGGATTTCATACTGTCATACACTACTGAGTATAGCCTTGTGGATGTATCTACCACTAGAACAAAAATAAATCTACAACAGAGATACAAGTAGATAACAACTTTCTTCATATCGTATTTCATAACTCATGTCCATATCTGTATCCATCCTTCCTCATTTAATAGTTAATCTTATTTGTTCTTGCTATGTGTGTTAATTTCTTTTAGATTTTCTTTTTTAACCATCATTTAAGTTTTGTTGCCATTCGTTTCCCTAGAGGCCATTTAATCCCTGTCACTTCACAAGGAACTTGTCCCATGAATGTCACAATGTTCTATACAGGTGTGCTTCTGCATCCTGAATCCACTCTGAGAAATAATATTTTCTCTATCTCTTTCTGTGTGTTTATTGTTTATAAACACAACAAAAATATATTGGGTCATCTCTACTTATAGATATATGTATAACTGATTTTGTGATAATATTGATAACTTAGTCCATCTCATTTATATGAAATTTTTAAAAATTCAATAGTTCAAACATCTGAAAATTAAGATATATTAAATATTTTCCCCAAAGTGATTCAAGTACAGTGTTTTGACAATGATAATCTTAATGCATTTCTCACCTTTTAATGAGATCATCTCTTTATCATTCATTTCATTTTTAACATTTTTATTTAATTTCTGACATTTTCATATTTGTTTATAATGTGCTGTAACATATCCTCCCACTGACCTCTTTTATCCCCCTCCTATGCCTGGCCCCTAAGTGCCCATAAGAAAGGGGTCTCCTGATCCCTAATATTCTACCTCTTAATTTCATCTCTCTCTCTCTCTCTCTCTCTCTCTCTCTCTCTCTTGTGTGTGTGTGTGTGTGTGTGTGTGTGTGTGTGTGTAGGTCTCATGCAGATAGCTGAAGCCCCTGTGTCTTCATGATTACATCAGCCATATACCATACCCTGTGGTGTTATCTTTCTTGTACAAATGAAGCCTGTCTGGGGGTTAGAGAATGTGCTTGCCACTAGCTAATCATAGATGTCTGGATGTCTGTGCAGACAGACAGGAAGTGATGTAGCCAGCAGAAACAAGATATAAGCAGGGAGAAACAGGAAATCACTCTCTGCTCAGATGCTTAGGAGGTAAGTTTGCTGTGGCTTGCTCCTTCTCTCTGATCTCTCATCATTTCCCTCTATATCTGATGCTGGCCTTTTATTATCTAAAAAACTAAGAATTCCTTTTACACATATCTTTTGATGGGCAGATTATTTCATCTGATTTCAATACCATTAAATTCTTAACTTGCCTCTCTCTGTCTCTCTCCCTCTTCACCTTCTCTCTGTCTCTATTTTTCCATCTCCTCAATCTTACCCAGGCTGATCTGAAACTCACTGTGTAGCCCAGGCTAGCCTTGAACTCCTGATTCTCCTGCCTCCACCTGTAGTGAGATAGTCCTTCTGTAGCACTGACCACGCCCATTGGGGGGTGGAGCGATGGGCGGAGGTGACCTGAGGAAGGAGGTCGGAGGGGGCCAGGAAGGCGCTCTCTCTTTCTGGCATGACTCGGACAGGAGAGGATCGGGTTGAATTTCCTGGTGTTCATCTGTCTAGTTTGTAAGTTATTTCTCCCTGAATAAACATCGGCCTATTTGTTTATCCTGATCCTTATTTACCGCAATATCCACCTCCTTCAGCACCACCACAGTACCTAGAGGACGGTGTTCCATGGGCCTCCTTTCCATCCTCCAGCTTTTATACTCTTTCTATGGTGTTTCCTAAGTCTTTCTTTGAGGGAGTTTTGTAGCTGAACTCTCAACTCTTATTTATTCTCCTCACTCTGAGTCTATATTGATCACCACCAATAGCAAAAAAGAGGCTTTTCTGGCCAAAACTATGTTTTGTTCCATTTATATATCTTTCTCTAACTCAGTAAATGGTGAAGTTGGGCTGCTACGGTCACTAATGCAATGACAGCTATGATATTACCAATTGAATGAAGCAAGCACACATTTACTTTTCATTTTCAGTTAAATCTCATTCATGGAACTGACACTTTGTAATATTTCATGATAATTCTAATCATCTGTCAGCAGATGACAGTCTTAAAATTCTTTTCATATAATTACATTCCTACAAGATTTGCTTAAACAAAGAAATCATTGCTCTTGCTGACAGAGCATTCTAAAAGGCCTCTGAAATTTCCTTTTAATTATTGCTTTCTAAAGACTTGGGGAAATATTGTAAGCTCCTAGCCTCAGTTTCCGTGTCTGTAATCCAAGTGGTGACATCTAACCTACAGGGTTACTGCAGGCACTAGAGGAGGACAGACACACTGACATCATCAAGTAAACAGCATCATTGTCTCCCTCCTTGTCCCTATCCCTCTACTTCTCAGCTATGTTGTCTCCATCACAAAAGGGATAAAGTCAGTTCAATTTGAGCCTGTGAACTGGAGTCAAATTGTACTTTCCAGTAAACATTTATTATTTCTAAATTGATTCTCTTTGCAACTGGTTGGACTATCTCGTTATCTATCAATTTGGGTGAATAAAAATGGGTTGGTTTTTTTTTTTGGCATATTATCCTTCTCTCTGCTTTAGTCAAAAGGAGAAAGACATAGCTCTTTCTTCTACAACAGATGGGAATAGCAATTAGAGGCAGCTATAATCCTGACCCTCAGTAGTAGGCAAGTCCCACTGTGCAGAACGGGAATGGAAGATGATCTGGAAGTCACAATAAGTGCAAAATTGCCCAAAGCAATTCTTTCTATTAGAAGAAAACTCACCAGGTGTGTGCCCTAAAGTCAACCTGGCAGAGCACATGGAATTGCTGCTATGTGGCACTTTCATTTTGTTATAACCAATTTCAGGACATGCCTACATTTTTGATGCTACCCTCCCCCCACCATGTAACATTTACCTAACAAAGCACTAAGTGCATCTTGAACTACCCATGTTGTCTTAGTTATGGAAGGAAAGCCCTCTCCCAGACTCTTGAAGGCCGGCATTAATTCCATAAAGTGATTTTCTACTGATACATGACTTTAGCAGACCCTGAACATTTTTGATTTCCTAGAGGAATTTCTAGTTATGGGTACATCTGGAAATGATGGTTTGGAATGCATCCATGTTCTTTTGTGAAAATTCCTCATCATATTAACATGAAATTATAGGCATTATTCAGACGCAGTTTGGACATCTGCTAATCTTAGCCAAATGATTATATTTTGCATTGGTAACAAATAAAAGATAAGAGCATAATGGTGTTTCTATTTCTAATGAACAACATTGTGGTTAATTCAGTTGGGAAGTTTATATTGAATACTGACCTGACCAAAGAAAGAGACTAACATGTTGTGTCTTTCCACCTGTATCTGTGTTATACAGGAAGAGAGAATTGTTCCCATTCTGGACTTTTTTGTATACTCAATATTTTCAGAAAATGGAACCTTATCGTTTCACTTTTATGGTGGTCATTTTTAAATGTCTCATTGAGCGAGTAGTTAATTTGTCTACATTGACATTCTGAATCTTCTGGTTCTTTCTGTAGAAAGGAATATGTTTAACTTGTCTACAATTTATAGCAACTTCAGTAAAATACAATTGGTGAATAAAAATTGTATATAACTGCAACTCTAAATCATTGGCCAGCCTCTTCCCAGACTTTGGAAACAAGCATGTCACTTAGAGCTTCTGGGACTTCCAGTTCTGTAGATTCTGCATAGAGTTGAGATCCTGTGCAATTTTCTTTCTGGTCTGATTTGTTTCTGCTAGCTTATGTATATAGACCAGGTTGGCCCCAAACACAAAGAGATTCATCTAACTCTGCCTCCTGAGTGCCAAGATTAAAGCCATGTGCCACCGTGCTGGCTAAGATTTTCTATAGTTAATGTGGAATAGTGACTTTTTTTTATAGATTTACATTACATTTTCATGTATTCTTTTGCCCCATTGATAGATATTTATAATGTTTCAATACTATGTAAAATACTAAGTAGAGTGCGAGAAAACTTATTTCTTGATTTCATTTTCTTTGAATTTATATGGTTAGATTGCTGAACCAAAAAACAATTATGTTTTTAATTTTTGCACACATACTATTATCCATACTGGCTATACAAATTTACATTTTCAGAAAGTAATATACCAGAGTTTCTTTTCTCCACATCCTTGACAGCATTTATCTTTTGTCTTTGATAACATACAATTCTAATAGACATGGGATGTGAGAGGACAATAATTCATAATAAATAGTGATGTCTATGGCTTTACCTAACTGCCAATAATCTGAGTCTTCAGGTGACTGCAGCAAGGAAACCATTTTCTCATATTTTTACTTATGTGATTCTGGGATTCTACCATGAAATTCATAACCTTTATTTCATCACTTTCACTAATTCTTGGTCCTAAGACTTGTGAATGGCCTGTAGTGTGATGGCTCCAAAAGGGTTAGGCCTCCCTAGTTTGCAGTTCCTGGATGGGGCCACAAAATAGGATCTTTTCAGGGGAACTGGTTTGTTGTACTTGGTAAAGCTAGGGACAGCAAAGCAATTGCCTTTGTTAGTGACATGTTCTGAGCCAGAGAGGACAAAGCCCCACTCAAGTTATATCTAGAGGATCACAGCTGTAGGAGAGGAGCCCTGCTGTTTTTGTAAATAAAGGTGGTTTTTGCTATTGTTCATTTCCAGTACTTGGGATTGATCCTGGGACCCTGATGCTGGGTGAATGCTGTACCATTGAGCTATGTCAACATGATTTTACTTTGTACCTAGAGACAGGATCTCACTAACTTACTCAAGCTTCCCTTGAAGATACTTTGCATCACAAGCAGTCCTTGAACTTGGAATCCTCTTGCCCCTGACTGCCCTAGAGGTCTGTACCACTGGCCCTGCCCTTAAGCAAAATTACCTCAAGGAAATGCTTCCTCCATTCTGACAGTAAACTGCATAGTTTCACTTCGCACTAACCAGATAGCCTGCAAAAGACGGCATAAAAAAGAACCTTGGAAACAAAAAGAATGTTTTATTTTATTTTTAAATTTAGTTTATTTATTTATTTATTTATTTATTTTGCTATCTTTCCCTTTAAGTAGCTTCAGTGATATTAAAAATACTGAAGCAGTCTGAGAATCCAACTTAAGAAAAAAAAATACGCCACAAACCAAGCATGTTAGAAGTTCAAAAGGTCCATTGCTCAGTCACTATTAATCTCTCTATACATATTTTATTTAACCTTCTGTAAATATTGTTATTGTAAAGTGCTTTGGACAGGCTAATGGATTGTAATGTTTTGTTAATGGAAACAAAGACAATGCTGCAGAAGGCAATCACAGGATGAGAAGAGGGGAGGGGGGAAGTAAAGGAAGAAGGCAGGGCAGAGCCTGAGTAGTCTAGGGGAGGTGAGACTGGGGCATTGCTTGCTGATGATTTCTTCATAGAAGACGCGGAGGACTGCCAGAGCATTGGAAAGATACCATTGGTCTTGAGGAGATCACCAATCTTTCATTCCAGGTTGTCTCCTCCCCTACCCTCCTATTCCCTCCAGATCCTCTCCCCTCTTCTCCCCTCCCTCCTAAAAAGGAAGCACAGTGATGTCATTTTTCTCATTATACTGCACTCATTCCATTGGAAGGTTATTATGCAAATCTCTTTTAGTTCTGGATAACCAGAACAACTTCAGCCCATAGTTTTGGTGTCCCTGCAATAAAATTGTGTTGCTCTACGGTGGGTGCGCCCAACAGGTTGCATTCAACCTACCTACCTACTTCTCATCACACTTCAGTGGCCCTGAACGGCGGCTTCCTCGGGGTTTCTGAGGTGTTTTCTCTGTCCTGTGGACTCCTTTCCCGTTTTATTAAAGAGCAGCATTGTTTGAACAAGAGGAGCCATTTCTCCCTCCCTCTCTCCCTCCCTCCCTCCCTTTCCCACCATTCTGTCTTCCTCCTTTTCTCTCACTTCCTCTTTTGTTGTTGTTATTATGAGTCCCACAGCAAAACTCTGCCCCCAGGACTGTCTGAGTCCACACTGGCTGCTCTGCTCATGGTGCAGGTGTGCGGGAGCCCTCCTCCGCACTGTCGCCACAGCAACCCGCCACTCTAATCTGCTGAATATGAAAAGAAGAAACAGAAAGAGAAAAGCCATCCACCCCCTTCTGCTCCATCCATGAGTCCAAAAGAAGGATACCGTCTCCAGGCATTCCTGATAATCCCCCAGCCATTGCCCTGGCAACAGTCACAGAGAGCTGGCATGGCCTGTGGAGAAAGCAGTCCCTGTCTCCAGCTCAGGCTGACTCCTCCTCCTCTTCTCCCACCCTGAATCCCCTAATAGCCCCTAACAATTGTGCACCCCACTTTTGGCTCACTGCCTCATGCCCTCCAGCCTGCCAGTGGGTCCCAGACATGGAGGGTAGAAATCCTCCTATTTTTTTTCTCCTAATGACAGTGAAATGACCCTTGCATGCAGACATGCTTCTGCGTGTGTACAGATGTGAATGTGTATGTGTAATAGTGTAAATGTGTACAGACTGAAAGAACTCCTCACCTCTAGTCACCCTGGAAATGAACTGTTTTTACAAGCAGAATGTAGAAATCGAGACTATTCTTATCAAAGCTAAGAGCTTGGAAAAGCCACCCCTTGCAGCTCCAGGTCTATCAGCTGTGCTGGCTGAGGAGGTCTGCAGAGCCCTTTGCTCTGAGCCTCATACCCAGCAGTGAAAACTCTCATTTGTCTTAAGGCCATCATGTTGATGCAGCTGGTTTTGACACTGCTTACCTCAGCATTTTTTTTCTTTCTTTTTTCCTTTTTTTTTTTTTTTTTTTTTTTTTTTTGGTTTTAAGACAGAAGGCTTCCTTGTGATCCCAGCCTTTTCCTATCAATGACACTCAGCCAGGGTTTGGGTGACTTATTTACTGGCACTAGACCAGTAAAAACAAAAATGAACATTCACAACTAATAAATCCTCATGCTTAGATAGCTACAGCAACCGTGGTGGGATTACACCAAAATGTTGGGCCTGTTGCCTTGGGGCTCCCAGGCTGTGAAGAACCTAGTAAGTCAGGGTGGGAAAAGGGTCTAAGCCAAGGGGCAGAGGAATCCCTTAGTGTGGACTTGGGACAATCGGAACCTTTCATCTTCAATTTACTATATGCTTTCCTGATTGGAGATTCTAGAGGCAGGAGCAAGGTACACGGCGTTTGCGTCACCAGGATGAGACAGCTAAGCTTGCACCTTCACCTTTCTTTCTTGAAAATCAAGCCACACCCATCCTCAGCAAGATGAAAGAGGAAAGCACAAGGTTCTGGACCGCACAATCATAGCTTTTCAGAGAACTGAATGGAGCTATTTTTATAGAGGGCACGAGGTCAAGAATGTTTAGCAAACAAAGTGAATGTCATCTACTCCCAGAAAATTCTCTAAGGACCGTTCTTCTCTCAGGCCCTTGTGGAAAGTGTGGGCACCCGTGTAAGGCGGGGCTCTGTTTTTATTTGTTTCAGAATGGATCTGTTGTACCCGGGCACATTCTTATCTTAATTCTGGAAGAATCCCACTATAAAATATTGAGTTCAGCCCATGCTTTCTTTCCTTTTTCGACAGCCTCTAATTCACTGAGTGTTCACACTTTTTTTGAGGTTAGCTCTGTTAATGCAGCTATCGTTGTGTACCAGTGGAAACCTTCCTCACAGGATTCAATCTGATGGCAAAAATAGAGGTTAACCATGACCCAAATGGTCTTTCTACATATTGCTGGACAGTTGACTATTGGGAAAGGTGATTGTCTTTGACTTCACTCTCCCCTTGTCATTTGGGATTTGGTTTCAGGACTGGGAGGTTGCCATGGAGGACACTTATGACTAGCATATTAGGGCATAGCCACCCAGTGGTTCCCCTTGTGTACAACGCCTTTGTTCTGTGTTGTTGCCACTGTCATACATTTGGGCTGTGATGTCTTCTGAGCACAATGAAAATACCTATAGGAAGTGGGAAATATGAGCTATGTTTCATGGGTAAAAAGGCATATTGAAACTCTTTTAGAGCTCTGAATATCATTATCTTTGAAGGCTCTGACAGTGCCACTCTTTAAAACCTGGCTGAGGTAAAACTATATGAATCGAATGGATGCAGACTACTAGTTCAGTCGTCCTAAAGCACAGAATGCTTGCTCTCTGACAATGAAGCAGCTGTTCCAATGCCTTCATTTATTCTCAAGGGTGTAATGTAATCTCTTTGTGATTGAATATAATTACATCCCCTTGCCCACTCCATGTGTGTATACGTGTGTGTGTAAGTATACGGTGTGTGGTACATGTATGCGAACATATACATCCATGTGTATGTATGCGGAGTCCAGAGAAGAATGTCATGTGTCTTCCTTTGTCATGCTATGGCTTATTGTCCTGAGACAAGGATTCTTAGTGAACAGGAAGCTTGCCATTTTTATTAGGCTGTCCAGCCAATGAGCTGTCAGCATCTCCCTCTCTCCATTCCCCATGCCAGGCTATTTTACCTGGGTGCTGGAATTTAACTCAGATCCTCATGTCTGAAGAGCATGCACTCTTAACCACTGAGCCATTTCTCCAGTTCCGAGGATCAATTATTTTCTGAATGTTGAAATACTTAGGAAATGAGTTATCATGAATAAAACAATCTTCGCATCTTATGTAAGTCTTCTGTTCCTTATTGTGATTCCTCTTCATTCATTATTCTGTCCGCACTGGAGGGTACCAAATATATGCTTCTAGAATTCATACATAAGGAGAAAAGTACATAATATCTAATGTCCAATTTTCACTGAGTGCTTGTTGTAACTGAGATGCCATTTTAGCATTTCCAGAGTATTAATTCACTTAAGCTTTCAAGCAGCTCTGTTAGACCAGTAGTGAGCTTTGTCCTAAATTGCAGAAAAGAAATCAAGGTGCACATGATTAAACTACTCACTTAAAACCACATGTTACATTATTCATTGTTTATAATGAATGAAGTGTTTAAGAAATGCATGCCTTTCTTGTGTTTACAACTTACAGAGTTTAGCATCCTCAACACACAGAATCACAAGTCTTCCAAGGAAAGGGGTTTTAATTGGGGGGAGGGGTTAGAGCTCAGGGCTAAATTTGGAGGTTGTGCCCATTTCTTGGGTTTCTAAGAATTCTAATTTAGGCTATGGCCAGTACCTTTCAACCTTCAGTCGAGATGTTTCTAAGGAAGCCTGTTTGTATGTCATCCATATACCCTTCAACTTAGTTGGTTTATATTGTTTAAAACTTTAAAAAGTTTATTTCTAAGAAACATAAATGGTATTTGGTACACTTTTTATTTTAAAAAATACTTTAAATATTTTTTTTAAATGTTTCAAATAAAAAAGTCACACACAGAAATTAATCAGATGAAAGGACTATGCAACTAGGCGAACATGTATACAACTAGAATAGCCACGGGAAAGCTGTGAAGTTCACTTTGGATTTTATACTTTCACTATCAAATATATTTAATGTGCTTATTCACCACCAAAAGTGAAAATTCATGACAGATTCAGAATTAGAAAAATAGTTAGCTGTGTATACTTTTTCATAACTTGTGCCTGTTGCCTGAATTCAGTCCTTCTTCATCTACTAATAATTGGCATATCCTTTCTTCTTTTCTACATACTATAGTGTGTTCATGTACAGATTTGTTTACATAGATATTTGTGGCTAGATTTCACATATGAGGGAGAACACGTGCAAGATTGCATGATGTTGCTTAATATCATACACTCTAAGCCCATCCATTTTCTTGAAATTTTTGTACCTTGGTTTTACTTTTTGTAGAATCTGAATTATATGTATGTATGTAAGTATGTATATATAATATTTTTATTATACATTTTATTTGTTAATGGACAATTATTAACCCTTATTTACTGTTGGTAGAGTTTATTAATTAATACAGCTGTTGTAGAGATTTCAGTTTGGAAATTTCTCAAGAAAAAAATTAAAGCTATGATCCTGTTATTTCACTGTTGGGCATCATACACCCAGGGAACTCCAGACCCTATCATGGAGATTTTTTTTCACCTCCAACTTTATCACTCTGTTCTTTATTCATTTGGAGTCAACCTAGGTGCCCACCAACAAATGAATGATAAGTTTTAAAAATGTATAAACTTAGTTTGGAGACATGTAATAATCAGCAAAAAAGTTATACACAGAGCTGTACTACAGACTGAAAAGAATCACTCTGGCTATGATTAATTTATAGGGAGAAGACAACAGTGGCACTAAGAGAGTTCTGTCTTGAGTTGATAGAGCTTCAGTCTTGCATGGCTGACATAGGCAGGCTGTGATGAAAAGAACCATTAAATAGCAAATGAAAGCTATGATGGAATCATATACATGGTTCATTTAGGAGATACTGTCTCTACTAATGCACTGGGTCACAAAAGAAATTAAGCTGTTGTGGCAGATGTGGCTATTGTCCAATGTAGATGTCATTGCCAGGCGAGATGCTGCTATGGAAACTGATTCAGAAGAGGTGAGGAAACCAAAACTGCAACGTTTCAGGACACTTAGATCACAGAATCCAGAGAGCATTGTACCTAGAGCTTCCTGAGAAAGGAAGTGAGACCTAGGTTTAGAATCAGTGACTACTTTAAGAGACATTCACAATGACAAAGATATGTGGGAGTGAGATGTTGAATTTGCAATGGTTACTGCTTGAGGAACCACATGGTACCAATCAGTAGAAGGTACAGTACAAAGCCCAGAAAGAAAGAGATTTTATGTCTATGAATGAAAGGAAGTACTTTATGAGATAAGAGCATATAGAAGCATCAAGAGAAAACACAAAGAGAAAGGAAAATGCAGGGGACACAGAAGAACATGGGAAACCAAAAGAACAAGGAAGCATATAGACAAAACAACCATAGATCACTTTAAAAAGGATCACAGACAATGAATGAAGCCAGGATAGTATTTTAAAACCAGATCTATAAAGCCTTTTTCTTAGCTCAGAAATACTGTTCCATAATTTCTTCCTGTATCTTCCAATCTATCATCAGAGATAATCTCTATTTTGAGACCATCAACCAATTCACTGCTGATGTTGGTCCTAAAACTTCCTGCACGCTCGCACATACACACACACACACACACACACAGCTTGATGACATCATGGCACTGTCAAGCTTTTGAAACATAACTGTCTGCAGATGTCTCTGAGAACATTCTGACAGCCATGGGAACCATCAACATCTGATTAAAAAACACCATTTTCTGCAAAGGCTTGATCATCAGAGGGCTAAGCACAGTTCTGATGAGGAGAGTCATCATGAATCCCAATTAAATCCCTTGTTCTAAAGTTGCTTTGGAGAAACAGAAAGGCTGTCTTCTGTTTCTTTACACTTCTGTACTCATCTGTTACATGGTGGGAAGGAGGCATTTAGGGACATGTCTGGGATCATACACTTCACTCACACCTCTTTAGCAATCAAGGTACTGTGAATTACAGGAGTAAATGAGCAGGAGTGCAGTCTCTGTGAGACTCTTTTGTACTGGGACAAGTTGACAAAAACAGGGAATGCTAATTTTGAATGTTCTACCTAATAAAATTACAGTGAAATAAGTCACCTTCCCAGCATTTATTTGATTTTTCTCTTCACAATTATCAATATTGGCAATTATTTGTACTAAATTTATTGTATTAAAGTTCTTCCTTTGGGACAGACTCCTTATTATTATTATTAATTATTATTCCTCTTTTATTTAAATTTGAAACAAGGTTGTTTTACATGTTAATCCCCGTTCATTCACCCTCCCAACCTCCCCTATCACCCACACCAAAACCCAGCCCATCCCCTTTCTGCTCCCCGGGGAGGGTGAGGACTTCTATGGGGAGTTTTCAAAGTCTGTCATATAATTTGGGGCAGAGCCTAGGCCATTCCCTATGTGTCTAGGCTGATAAAGTATCCCTCTATGTGGTATGGTCTCCCAAAGTCCATTCATATACTAGGGATAAATACGGATCCATTACTAGAGGCTCCATAGACAGTGAACCCATGGATTGATGCTGACACTTCTAGGAGCAAGAGTCAGCCTTCTTGTTGTATTTCTCAGAGGTGGACAAGTCTTTCAAGAAGTGTCACTTGTGTAATAAGAGATGGATGGTGAATAAAGGTATTGTCATTATATGCTCATTGTAGCTCACTTAATCTCAACTCAAGGTAACCATACTTTCTTTGAGCTCTCATATAACATTTGAAGCAGTGGAGACTGATACTTTCTTTGTGGAGTGCCTATGAAAGTTGCTGGGTCACAGACCCGGCAATTTTGGACATGGGTAATGTGCTAGAGATTCTCCATGAAAATAAGTACTCATCTAATATCTAAGAACAGACTCAGAAAACATGGTCAGGAGTGTAAGAGGAGCTGGCATGCAGCAGAACTATTTTAAAGGTCACAAACTGTTCTTATCTCTTACAAGGAGCCCACAGATAAAACACAACGTAAGTATGGACTCTCATTGCTCTTATACTGGTGAACACTGCACTCCCACACATTGCTGAACCTATGACAAGGGAATTGTAAGGTACACTATCAGCATGTAAAGAGAGACCCAAATGTCCCATAACACCCAAAGACACACAGAATTTCTTCCTAGCAGTACAAAGCAAGCCAGCCTGTTATGAGCATGGTATCCTTTCCTTCACATGAACTAGAAGACTAGCACATGCCCTTTAAGATATTGGAGCTGGAAGCCAGACCTGTGGAACATTTGTCAAGGGTGCTTTTCAGAGTAGGACATGCATGACTGGTAAAGCAAAATAACATTTTAAGAACTACATAAAAATGGACTTAAATGTTATTAAATCATAAAAGTGATGATGAGTATGTTAATTTTACCAATCACTTCAAAATATATTTACATATCCAAATATCACACTGTAAACCTTAAACATCCATGTTTGCTAGCTATTACTCAATAAATCTTGGGAGAAATGGCATTAAATTCATGGAGAAAAAATTAATATAACCAACTTTGTTTGATTTTTCTGATTATAAACTAGTTTCGGTGCTCAGTAGCAATGAAGAAGCTAAAAGCCAAAGGGCTGGGTTGGGTTTGAATTATGACTCTGTTTCTTATAAACTAACTGTGAACCATTCTTGATGAAAGATAATGAACAAAGTGAATTGAATTGTCTTCCCATTGCATTTTTGTTCTCATTAAATTTACTGAGATAGAATTGACACAGAGTATTGAATCAGTAAGCTTTAACCAATCCATACCCTCGATATCTTAGTTTCCTTCCTGTTGTGAAAAATACTTTGATAAAAACAGTTTAAGGAAGAAAAGGTTTATTTGGCTTACATTTTAAGGTGGTAATGTATAACCATACAAGGTTATCAACAAGTCTAGAATGTGAAGTAACTAGACACAGTACACCCACAGTCAAGAGCAGAGAGCAATGTATTTCTGTGCTCAACTCAATTTTCCTATTCTAGGATCCCAAACCTAGGGCATGATGCCACCACGATGGGCATATCCTCTTATTTCAATTCATGCAATCAATTAATCCACACCCCACAGGCAAAACTGATTTAGACAACCTCTCACTGAGACTCTTCCCAGATGAGTAGATTGTGTCAAGTTGACAATTAAAACTGTCACACCTATGATCCCATCACTAATAAAGATAATGAAACATTGTCTCCATAATATATATATATATCCCTTTGTTATCCTAGCTTTTGTGATGAAGTTCCTATTCAAACACTGTTCATTCCTTCATTCCTATCGGACTGTTTTTTAGTTAAATAGGTTTTTAGTGTTGTAAATAAATCCTTTTTTAAAATCATATATTACTTTCAAGTATGTTCTCCCAGTCTTTGGCTTGTATTTTCATCCCTTAAATATATATAGTATTAAAACAGAAGCTTTTAATTTTGATGAACTCAAATTTGTAATTTTTTTTTAATTTGGTGTTGCATCTATGAAGAATTTTTTAAATGTCCCCTATTTTTTTTTTCAATAAATTTTAAGGTCTTGGTTTTATAAATGCTGAGGTTTGAGAATTAATTTTCATTGTCAACTTGATTAAGTTTAGAATCACCTAGGAGACACACCTCTGCAACTGTATCTAAGAACATTTCCAGAAGGCTCTAACTGAGGAAGCACACACTCTTTATAGGCAGCACGGACCATGGGCTTGGGATTTGGCCCAAACAAAATAAGAAAATGGAGAAACCAAACTAAACACCAGTGTTCATATCTGTCTGCTTCCTGACTACATGCACAGTGCCAGCAGCCACCTCATGCTTCTGCTGCCATGCCTTCCTGCTGTGATGGGATGTATCCACTTAAACCAGGAGCCAAAATAAACTCTTCTTTAAATTGCTTTTGCAAGATAGTTTTTTTTTTTTTCTATAATTGAAAAATGAAGTAATCTATAAGGTATCTGTCTTAGTTCAGGTCACACATGAAATACCATGACCAGAGCAACTTGGGGAGGAAATGGTTTATTTGGCTTACACTTGCACAGTACTACTCTTTATCAGAATCAGAGGAAGTTAGGATAGGAACACAAGCAGAGCAGGAACCCGGAGACTGGAGCTGATGCAGAGGCCAGGGCGGAGAGCTGCTTACTGATTGCTCCTCGTGGCTGACTTATAGAATCCAGGACCACCAGTCCAGGGATGGCATCACCCACAATGAGCGGGCCCTGCCCTATCAGTCACTAAATGAGAAAATGACTGTCGGACTCACTTACAATCCCATTTTATAGAGACACTTTTTTGAGATTCCTTCATCTCAGATGACTTTAAGTTGTGTCAAGATGAGGTAAAACTATCCAACAGAGTGTGGATCAAACCATACTCTTTCCTTTGTATTATCTTTGTATCTTTGTAAAAGTTTGTTTATGTGTATAAGCGTGTTTATTTCCTGAGTTAGTGAGTCTTGTGTCGCTGCTAGAGCAGAGCTGATGCAATCAATCTATGATGCGAAATGTATTTTTTGGCTAGTTACTTGGTTACTTGACTCTGTCACTTTTGGAACTGTGATAAGTCAGGACATCATGATGGATGTATAGAAGAGGAGGTCTGTACAGCTCTTGAACAACAGGGAGCAGAAGGAAAGAAGGAGTTCCCATACCTGCATCCTTGGTCTTTAGAGCCACAAAGTCCAACAACCTCTCAACAGTGCCACAGGCTGGAGATTAAACCTTTGACATGTGAGCTTTTTGGGTACACATCAGATGTAACATTTCTTGTAAGGTGTACGGTTTTTCCGCCTGCCGCTGCCTGGTCTTGTCCTGCCGCCGCACCAGTCCCAAATAATACACAGAGACTCTGTATTTGATACAATGCTGTTGGTCAGGTGCTAGTTTCTAATCGGCTAGCTCTGTCTTAATTATTACTCTGTTTATTTTACTTAAATATTTTAAATGCCATCTACAGAAGATCTCAAAGAGGTTAAAGGATCAATATTTATTATGTACATCCAGAGTACAAAAACTTAATTCCTAGTCATTTGATAGAGACTCAAATCTAAAATCATGTAGAGGAAGTTAGATGGACCCTTCTTTAGAATTAGTTAGTACTCTATATGACCATTAAAATCATTATAAAAATTTAAATATATATGTGAGTATATTAATCTTATAAATTTTGATACAATATTCATACCTTATAAAAAGCTTCAAAGACTTAAAATAGAACCAAAGAATTATGAGATTAGAGGTAATAAAATAGTTCCTTAAGTTTTGTTTTTTTTCTATCCCACATTAGGTCTCTGTTCTGACACGAGAGAGATTTTGGGTTTTATTTTAACAAGCATACTTGGGTTAGAGAAAGAAAGAGCCACAATACAACTCCAAAGAAAGCTTTAATTTTTAATTGGACTGGGACTACAAAAAGACCATTTGCAGTTTCAGTCTGTAGAGAGAAGCAGAAAACAAACATTTGGGAAGATTAATGGAAATTTATTCTGTTGTAAATTTGATATACTAATATGTTACGTTACTCTTTTTTTTCCTTGGGACAATTTTGCTGGATTATTTGTTCCTTTTCTTCAGATGTTGCATTTGTCTAGTGGTCTTCAGATTCCTTAGATGGATGCCTTCATTCTCCTAAAAAGACAAAAGCAAAACCATTCCCTGTACTAATTTTGGGGGAGGTTTTCTTATGGCAAGTTATATCTGATCCAATGAAAAGCATTTATTAGTTTTAAAGTTAGTTTAGATTGAACTGCCATGCTGTTTGATTGACTATCATCTCTTCTAATCAAGGAGTACCACTTTTTAAAATCTATTCTTTATCAATTTTGATGGTATCCATAGCTTTTCTTCTCCTGTGTAAAATAAAAGCAAAGCCCCCTCTACAACATAGAACATATCCTGGTTTCCATTCTGAGATCAGCACATCTTTAAAGTATACAGGATGATTTAATTCATCCTGTTTTTTCTATTATTCAATGTCTCTCCACAGCTGTCGTTCCTTTCTCATTAGCATTCAGAAAATTCAAGGTTAATGAAGCATTATGCAATCTATTTCAGGGGTCTTTATTACCCCTTTTGTTTATTTAGCATATTCTTTAGAGTTCAATTTGATCTTTCTATAACTGCCTGCCCTGTAGGATTTTGTGGTATACCTGTAATATGCTTTAAATTGTAATAAGCAAAAAACTGTTTCATTTTACTAGAGACATATGCTGGAGCTCTGTCAGTCTTAATTTGTACAGGTATTCCCATGATGGCCATAACTTCTAATACATGTGTGATTACAGAATCATTCTTTCCAGAACACAAAGCAGTTGCCCATTGAAAATCTGAATACATATCAATGGTGTGGTGTACATATTTTAATTATCCAAATTCTACAAAATGGAATACACCCAAGATTTCATTACTTTGAGTGCTCTTTGGATTACTTTGTGCTTATGATGGAGTTTGCTTGTATAAAGAACAAATAGGACATTTCCTTGTAATTTCCTTAATTCATGGCTAATTGATGGAAAAATCTTTTTACAAACCTTTGCTATTGACATGATATTTATTATGAAATTCTGAGGCCTCCAACACATGTACTAGTAATAGTTGATCAAGTTCATCATTATCTATGCTAGAGGGCTTGTGGCAGACACTTATGGGATTAGATCTGTGCTGTATATATGGGATGATTCCTATTCCTGATTACAACTTGTAACTGTAAATAATAAAGTCAATTCTGTATTATCTGTTATAAATTCAGCAGTTTCAATATACAAAACAATTCTGTATAGTAACTATGTTGAGAGGTTCTGTAAAATCCATTAATATCATGAGAATAGCATATCATTTTTATTTTGGATAGAATTGTAAGAGCTTTGAGCTACTTTACTTAAATTTTATGACTTATAACTTGCCTTTTCTGATGTATTTGCAATGGTGTAGAATGTAGGGGCTCCAGATATTGGTGTTCCCCATACAATGAAAGAAGGATCCAGTTAGTTCTCTAAATAAATTGAATTTTATTGCTTTTGGGATGTTTATTGTTAATCTCTCCAAAACAAACAAACAAAAAATCCTGCAAGGTCTTTCTGCCCACAATTTGTCAATTTTATCATTAGTAAAAAAACACTGCAATTTCTGCAAAGCCTACTCTTGCTAATTGACAAAGTCTCAATTTTTCTTTTAAAATCAAATCAGAGGTATTTTCCACATAAGTTTTTAATTTTTCACTTTGTTTATGTAGTAAAAGGATCCATTCTAAGATCACATCTTCCCTCTGCATTAATATTTCTATAGGAGAATGTTTAGAGGGTAAAATAACCAAAATGCAATAAAGCTTTGCATCCACATGTACATTCTGTAATTTCTTTTCCACCAAAGCTAATTCTCTTTCAGCTTCAGCTATTAATTCTCTTGGAATATTTAAATCCTTGTTACTATCTAAGGTTTTGAACAAACTACTTAACCCTGTTTTTTTTTTTTTTTTTAACTCCAATAGTGAGCCTTAGATAAGAAATGTCTTCTAGAAATCTCCTAATTTGTACCTTTGGAGGCCCAATTTTGTGTAGACCTGTTTTATATCCTAAATAAGTAAGAGAATCTCTTTATATTTCAGGAGCAAATTGTAATCTCCAATAAGGCAAACTTTTATTTACTTCTTCAAACATTCTTTCTAAAGTATCTACTTTTGAATTAGCTAGTAAGATATCATCCATAAAATGTTAACCTATAGATTGAGGAAATTGCTTAGGTATTATTTCCAGTGGCTGACTTACAAAATATTGGCACAGTGTGGGGCTATTTAACATTTTTTGTGGGAGAATCTTCCATTGATATCTCTTAACAGGCTGAAAATTATTATAAGTAGACAAAATGAAGGCAAATTTTTCTGTCCTTTTCTTGTAAAGGTATACTGAAATAACAATCTTTTAAATAAATAACTAGAAGAGGCCATCCTTTAGGTAGTAAAGAAGGCACAAGAATTCCAGACTGTAAAGAACCCATTGGTATAATCACTTTATTAGCAGATCTTAGATCTATTACCTCTCCCCATTTTCAAGATTTTTTAAAAATAACAAATACTGAAAATTTAGCTGGTCCTGTACCAGTTGTTCTAAGGTCTGTAGTTTCTCTGTTGTTAAAGGTCATTGTTTAACTCATACAAGTTTTTCCATCAACCATATTAAAGGTAGGGTTGTTGGTGCCTTTGAAAGATTATCAGCTATTTTGCATGCTAGTGTACAACCTGAATGTCTGGCCACTGATCTTTATAATACACTCTAATATTTTCCCCAGAAACATATGTTAATTTGTAGTTTGTGTATGAGATTGGAGGAATGTCAATCTGAGTATTCAATTGCTGTAACAAATCATGTCCCCATAAGTTCATTACTGTCAGGCACATAGCTTTAGTTTTCCTCTCTGTCCTTCTGGCCCCTTCTGTTTTACCTGAGATAAAATTCCAGTCCCTAAAAGCTAAACATTTACCTCCCGAAGAGGCCAATTTGGATGCCAAGATTCAGGTGTAATTATTGTGACATCCACGCCTGAGTCTATAAAACCTTTCATTACAAGGCCATTTATTCATATTTATTTGTTTGTTTGTTTGTTTTTCGAGGCAGGGTTTCTTTGTATTACTTTGGAACCTGTCCTGGAACTAGCTCTGTAGACCAGGCTGGCCTTGAACTCACAAAGTTCTGCCTGCCTCTGCCTCCAGAGTGCTGGGATTAAAGGCATGTATCACAAATGCCTGACAATTTATTCATATTTTAACTTTTGGTCTTTGTTCATTTATAGAAGTTTGCCAAAATATTTGCTTTATGGTTTCTCCTGAATTTTTGTTCTCTCTTCTATAGCTATTCCATCATCCAGAACAGTATGGTTTCTTATAATAGACATTAGGTTATTTAATTGCACTGAAAAAGAGTTTCCTCCATAGTTACAGAAAATGACTGAACCAAATTTGGCTCTTCAAGAGGCCCCTCAAGAAGTTTCCCAATTGCAGAGAGTTACCTTGACTGTCCCTTGTTGATCTACATTCATTATTCATTTGTCCATTGCCTGCCTTTGCCACACCCTCTGCATAATTCAGAAAGTAGGGGCATTCTGTTTGACTTATGCTTAGAAAAAAAAAAAAAAAACATTGTTCCTAGAAATGCCCTATCTACAACCCCTTTATAAGTGACCTTGTTTGCCACAATTCAAACACTTGACATTTCAATTTTTCTTCCAAACCCTAAAAATCATGTCTATTCATGCATCATCATGGTCATGAGATTCAGTATTGATTGTATCTCAGACCCATTCCTCCAAGGGTGCTGATCTTACCTAAAATGGCCTAATTATCCTTTTGCACTGTTCATTAGCACTTTCAAAAGGCAGAGATTCAATTAATATTCGTGTAGCTTCTTGATTTGATATCATTCTATTTACTGGTGGAGTCAGTCTATATAAGAAATACATGAAGGCTCCCTTTGAGTCCTGTATAACTTCAGTAAATTACTCAATTTTCTTTCCTATTTCTCCAATTCTGCTCCAAGACTTCAAAACTGTTGCAGGGCATAAATACAGGGTATGGGCATCATACAGAGATTGCCTTTGTATATCAGCATAATCTCCCTCTCCAAGAAGTTGATTTTGTGAGATTTCCATACCTCTAGCCTTATTTCATTGTTCGGTGGTATTAGACTCATCTTTCTACCAGGTCCACAATTGTAATTGAGGACCAGGTCCACTGCAACCAAGTCTCTCTAGTCTTTGAGATAATTCTATTACAAGTTGATCACCAGTTTGAGTTTAACATCTGCTTCATAAAAAGGTGAATGCATTTCATATGAGACTAGCGCTTCCTTGAGTTTCCTTAAATCTAATATTTCCACTGGAGTTGATTTTACTCTTGCACAGCCTTGGATAACTGTCATTTTCTAGTTCTTGTTAGGTGACTGGATAAATTAAAGTTGGTTGTTTGAAAACCTTTGGCTGTTCCTCTCTAACTTATGATGCAATGCTAAAATTGGTTCTCCATTAAGTACCTCTGTATGAGTCTAAATATCTCTATGATCTGTTTTTATAAGTTTTTTTTTTTATTGTATCTTGGCACTCATATCAACCAACATTTTTAGAGATTATCAGACCAACAATAAAGGTTATCAAAATGATTATTAAAAATGCATCAATCCAGGATAAGTTGATTATCACTTCACTTAATTTTCCCAATTTCAAACCACCCATTGTGTAATCATACAGAGACCCAACTCCCCCCATCATAATAGTTTTTCCCATTTTTCAATGTGGAAAAATAGCACCTCTTATTTAAAAAAAAAAAACTAATTTTCCCCATTAATAACTCACAATTGTCTCACAAAATCTTCTGATAGTGGAGCTTGAGGCTACCTCTGCATAACACATCTGAGCAGAGAACACACATGGTATACTGCCTGGCTGAAGACAGCTGTAGCTGCTAGCATGTAGTCAAGTGCTGAGAGTGTGTGGCAGTCACAATAACAGTAGAAGTCTGAAAGGGTGTCAAGGTAGCTACCTAGTGTGGCAATAGCTTGAGGAGGAGGTTTAGGAGAAGTCCACAGCCCAACCCACAGGGGGCAGGGAGCTGGCTGTCTGAAAAAAATGCACACTTGGCAGGAGCTGCCTAAAAATAGAACCAGCTGGCCTAGGGCACATATGTCCTGTGGTCCTTGGAGCCCAGGTGTTTCTGGGTTTTGGATAGCAGCTGGAGACTGAGAATCTACAACTGGAAAATCCCAAATTTTCTCAGAGACTTGGGGGCGGGGGTGAGAAAACCTAGCCTGATAGAGTGGTGACTCTGGCAGGAGCACATATTTACACCTTTGGCACATGCCAGTGGCTGCAAAGCCATAGGCAAGCAGTTTTTTTTCATGAATTCGTGCTGTAAAGTTGGGCACCAATATGTAACAGGAGTTCTAATGAGTCTTAATAATAAAAAAACACAGCCAGATATGGCAAAAATGCTGAAAGATCAGAGAGAGAAAAGAAAAAGCCAAGCCAACTTTTACTTTGCTAACTCCCCAGCAGAAAGTGGGCGTGTTCCTGTTTCCTCCCCCCCTTATATTCTTCTCTCTGCCCAGCCTATTTCTTCCATACTTCTATGGTTAACTAGTGGCTAGAACTACCCACTGATCTTCAGGCAAGTTTTATTTGTTAGAGTATAAAGAAGATGTAATTACACTACTCTAGATATTTATTAATATAGCCTTTACATTATATTTATTATTAAATTTTCCTAACAAATTTTAAAATCAAATAGCACAAAATATCCATTTGATCTTAAAAACTGTCTATTCTGTGAACATTGTACTTCCATATAAATCGAGAATGAGTGTTTTGATTTGCACATAGAAAATGCTATATTTTGATTGGATTTTGTTAAAGACATAGATCAGTTTGACAAGATGAAATTGATAACTTGTCCAAGCTCATCTGTACAGTATAAATCACTGTGTTCTTATTATAGAATTCCTAAGAGTAGTTTTGTCTACAGCGTCCAGAATTATGTATGATGTATGGTACTCAAGCATTCCCTTCATAGACAAATCATAATATATAAGAATAAAACCTTTAAATCTTAGTGTCCTTCAGTGCATATTACTGCCTGGTAATAGCGTTCTTTTAAAAAGTCTTAGGATCACTTCATTCCTTGAACCACCTTCAAGCTCACATCAAACCAATTCACTAAACATTCCAAGATATTTTAAGCCTTGTACCTTTTCTCCACAGGCACTGCTTCTTACAGCAGCCTTTTTCTCTTTTTCATGATTCAACTAAACCTTCCAAAAATGCATCAACTGTTGTCTCATGACTTGAAGGTATTGTATTCACAGCTTGCTGTTTGGGTGAGCTTCAGTAGAATATATATTGCACTGCAATTACATATTTCATGCCTACCTTTTTTCTTTTTCTTGTATCCATATCCCAGAAGAATATGTTACTCTTTCCTGTTTAGGATAAATATACTTTTTGTATTGCATTATGTTCATGGATTAAATGCATAGTTTCTGCTTTTAGAACTTATATTGAAAAATATGTAAACCTCCATTCCATACATTACAATTAAAATCTATTCTTCATAAGCAAACATACTTGCAATTTGCATGGGGATGGTCATTCCAAAAATGAATTCACCAGTATTCCTATTTTGATAGTTGATGTGGCTTTTGCCACTAAAGTTACAGCTTGAATAGTAATGCTCTGAGACAACAAAAACTTTAATTTCTGCCCAGCAGGGAAATAAAAACAAGACAGACCCAGCAAAGCATCTGGCACCGGGCTAAGTGGGGAACCCTCTCTTCTGCTCTTTTGGCTGCAACAAAGGCCAGGACAGGAGGCAGCTCAGCAATAGCCCTCCCTAAGGTTTTGCCAAAGAAGCCCTTAGCAAGATAATGGGCTATTTGTTAGGGGACTGCTGAGGGATAGGAGTGCAACCAAAAGGAGGCACTCAAATAGTTCTCTACAACCTCAGTGGGCCACCACAAGTCCCCATGGCCAGGAAAGATTGTTTTCAGCCTGTGGCAACAACCACTAGCCAAAGGTAAGAGTCTCCAGGGGGAGTTCCTGGAATGGCTCTTTTCCATGCAGGAGAGTTCAACTGATACGTTTGTGGTTTACCTAAAGGTGAGGAAATCCTACTTAGGACCCCAACCCTCAATAATTAGCTTTCCAGTGGTAACTTTACAGTTAGACCAAAATGTTTATTGTAAAGAATATGGCATGCTGTTTTGACAGGAGAATTTTTCTCTAATTCAGCTCTAAAATATATCCTTAATCCAGATGTGAGCAAAAATAAATTGAGAACATAAAATATTTTAAGTCTAGTCCCATGATAGGCCAAACTCAATATTATGGTGAACCAGGGCCCCTCTTTGGAGTAAAGTATTTTCCTGCATGAAGTAAATAACTTCTTCCTAAGCATGAAATGTTGCTCTCCAGGGGGTATTTCAGTTGCCTGAAGTTTCTGTAAGATTGAGATTGTTTAGGCCAAATTTGACTTGAATCTTGTTTCTTTTTCCATCTCCCAGGCTCTAGTCTAAATAATATTTAGTCAGCGCTTTAAAGAAAATAAAAAAGTCCTGTTCAATTTGGTTCTTCATGAAATCAAATGATTTTACTAGAACAAAGAGAAACCAAGGAAGAAAGAAGATTCTGTTTTACAAAATAGTGAAGACTTGAGAGTTACATGTAGAAATTACCAGAACATTGAAACACAGATTATGAAAAGAAGATTTGGCAAGTTTTTTTTAACACCCAAGAAGTTTGAGAGTCTTTTTACCTATTGTTTCTTCCTTGGAGAGAAGAGAGAATCTGATGAGTGAGCAGTAGCTGTTACTGGAAAGTTCCCACCACTGCAGACCCTCATCAGCCTGGAAGCAAGCTTTCCCAGCTCACACTTCACTGTGTGTCTGAGGGATATGCAAAGGGAGGCAAGAGTTTCAACTGGAATCTGCATATGCGTGATAGATAAATCACAAAATTAACCATCTCTGCCAAATTAAAGTAAGTATCGTATTTTATGTATATGAGTGTTTGCCTGGTGATCAAATAGTCCAGAAGAGGGCTTAGGCAGCCCTGTAATTGGAGTTGCAACTATTTGTGAGGCATTGGGTGGATGCTAAGAACTGAACCCAGCTTTTCTGTAGGAACAGTAAGCATCCTTGACATCTGAGCCTTCTCTCCAGTCCCCATATTGCATGCATGAATGTAATGGGGGAGGCAGACTACAAAAATCACAATTCTCAAGCTATTATCAGCACAATAACACAGGAACCTAAGGAAATCGTATGATTTCCCCCAAGAAATAAAAATTTCTCAATTTGAATTTTCCATGTTTTATTTTATATTTTTTTTGGATTTTTTTATTTAATTTTATATAACAAAGTCCAATTAAATGAAAACAAACATTTATACACAATATTTGGGAATTTGGGCGTCGTTCTTTCCAAACTACTTCCTGCTGGTAAGGGGCGCTGTCTTGGGGGATTCGAAGAAGATTCAGATATCCTGGCTGTAGTCTGTAGGGCTGTTTTGTCCAGCTGTTTTGAATGTAGGATCAGCTTGTACTCTGTTTCAGGCGGTCTGGCATGATCAAACCACAATAGTCTGGAAGGAATCCACATCTTTTCATTTTCTGTGGAAACAAAAATAGAAATCCTTTTCCCCAGTAACTTGTCCTTCAACTTAAATTTTGGAGTCAAAGCATTTTTTTTTTTAATTTATTATTTTACATGTCGATCCCAGTTCTCTCTCCCTCCCTCCCCACAGCCCTCCCTTCCTCATTCCCTCCCTTTTACCCTCTCTACCCTCTCACATGCACTCTAAACACCCTCCCCTCCCATCCCCCCACCCCAATTCAATATGTAGGGGAATGCCATCCAGTTGGGGTCATGTAGATCTGACAGGTCCTGTGAAGTAGGGACTAAGGCTTCTCTCCTGTCTCTAAGGCAAAGGACACAGTCGACAAGACCAAACAGCAGCCCACAGACTGGGAAAAGATTTTCACCAATCCTATATCCGACAAAGGGCTGATCTCCAAAATACTCAAAGAACTCGGGAAACTAGTCAACAAAACACCAAATAACCCTATTAAAAAATGGGGTACAGAACTGAAGAAAGAATTCTCAATGGAGGAAATCAAAAAGGCTGAAAGACACTTAAGAAAATGTTCCACATCCTTAGCTATCAGGGAAAATGCAAATCAAAACAACCTTGAGATACCATCTTACCCCTGCCAGAATGGCTAAAATTAGAAACACCAGTGATGACTTATGTTGGAGAGGATGTGGAGAAAGGGGAACACTCCTCCACTGCTGGTGGGAGTGCAAACTCATACAGCCATTTTGGAGATCAGTATGGCGGTTCCTCAGGAAAATGGGAATTAGTTTACCACAGGACCCGGCAATCCCCCTCTTAGGCATATACCCAAAGGATAGACATCCATGCAACAAAGACATCTGTTCAACTATGTTCATAGCAGCAGTATTTGTAATAGCAAGAACCTGGAAGCAACCTAGATGCCCCTCAATTGAAGAATGGTTAATGAAGATGTGGCACATCTACACAATGGAATACTACTCTGCAGAAAAAAATAATGGTATCTTGAAATGGCAGGCAAGTGGATGGCACTTGAAGAAACCATCCTGAATGAGGTAACCCAGTCACAAAAAGAGGAACACAGTATGTACTCACTCATATATGGATTTTAGACCTAGATCAAATGATCACCAGCCTATAATTCATATCACCAGATGAACTAGGATACAAGGTGTATCCTAAGAGATTCATATAAAGTCCCTCACAGAACTGGGAAGGGACAAGTCCCCCAGAGCTCAGGTGAAGTGGGGGAGGACAGCGAATGGAGAGAGAAGTAGGAGAAAATGAGGGGGAGGAGAGGAAGGCATGTGCGACCAGGAGGATTGAGTCTGGTTAGGAATGGAAGATAGGAAAGAGAGAGAGACAGAGACAGAGAGAGAACATAAAAGAGGGAGCCAATATTGGTTTGAAGATAAAATTGAACACAAAGAAAGGTCGAGAGAACTACAAGACTGTTCCCAACTAACAATCTCAGCTTCCGTGGAAAGGCTATCATAAATGCCCTTTCCAGAGAGTGAGATCAACAACTAACTTCTCCATGGAGCCCTCAACTAATGCCTGTTGAAAATAGGAGCAAACACCCATACATAAACACTGAGTCGAACTAGAACCCAGAAGCAGATGGAGAGGACAAGACCATCCGGCAGAAGCACATAGAGACAGCTTACCTGAACAAGGAGGAGCTAAGGGTCACTAGACTGATAGCTGGGAAGCCAGCATGGGACTGACTCGGGCCCCCCTGAATATGGGTCTCAGCCAGAAGGACTGAGCAGTCTAAGAGACCTCAGACAGTGGAGCCAGGATGTATCCCTGGTGCACAAAAGGACTTTGCAAACATATCCCCCATGGAGGGATAACTGCCTTAATCTAGAATTTTCCATGTTTTAATAGATAAAAATCTCACAGTGAAATTTAAAGATCTAAAGTTTGAGCTTATTAAAACAATATTTATTATATCCACTTATTCAAATTATTTTCAATCTATTTTTTTGCCTGTTCCATTTTTCAGTCTTTTTTCATTTTTTTGCTCAACTGCTGTGCATAACCTTTCAGGTTTTGCTCTCTGAAAGGGGGATCAGGACTAATAGAGAAGAATTAGGTGGGGTAAGGATGTCAGGTAGGATAAAGGTAGGAATTTGAGGAGGGATAGTTACACTAAAAGCCTTTCTTTTAACACCTGTAAAGGGTTCCTATAACATATACATGCACATACATACATATAAATTATACATAGAATTTAAATCGATCTACCCCATAATGAGGGAGAGGGCAATGCTCCTCTTAGACACACAGGCTATCAAATAAAAATCCCAGTGCTAGATATGTGTTGAGTATTTTAGAGTTGTTGCTAAGTACAGTTCCATAGCCCTCCCCTCATAAATATTATATGCAATTAGCATTGTTCATGATTATCCTCCAGAAATAATATTGTTGAAAGAAGGCATCACATTTTTGAGTCAGATAAGATGAAATCCAGCTGGTATGGACCTGGGAGCTTCATCCCTACTTACTAGGTTTCATGGTGCTAGAAGGTTTCAAGCTACCAGAAAAGAAAAGTAATTATCATACTTACTCACCTGTGAACTTGGAAAGATAGAGTAATGATCAACCTGGCAACACTGCTGTAATAATGGCAAGAATATTATGGGAGTAACAAACTATTTCTGATTGCATTTATGCTTGCTCTACAACTGAAATTTACCCTCCTTTCAAATCATAAAGGAATATTTGCATGCTATTTAAGTTTCTGCTTTATTTTGCATGTAATGTAGTAGAGTTACTGCATTTCTATTGTTCTTTATACCTTAAGATCAATTTTTGCCTCTTATGATCATCATTATTATCTATTTTACTCACTTCTCCTACTTGAGTTTTCTCTTTTTAATTCTTTTTAGTTTGGGCCTATCAGGAGTAAATCATTTATTTGTCTCATTTGTATGAAAAATTTGTATTTTTATTATATCTGAATGATCATTTTCCTGGCTACGTGACTTATATATCCTATCAACTCTTGCTAATCTTTTCTGTTAGAATACCTACTGGACATATGAAGGAATATATTTCATTATCTATGTTGTGTCTTTTAAATGTTCTGCCTTCCAAGTTACAAATGATTTACTAATTCTCATTAACTTACTAAACTGGGACATGGGCATTGAGTGCTTGCCAGTCATGTAAGCATAATTCAGATGGAGATTTCCACTGTTGTATAAAGTCCCTGACCACTGTGGCTTACCGTCAGTACCTCCCTTATACCAACTCAATGGTTGGTTGTCTTGTGTTTTGTTGTGATGCCTTGCCTTTTCCAGAACATAAAGTAGCATCCTGCAATAGGTTTGTGTGTGTGTGTGTGTGTGTGTCCAGTGTTTTCCCCTAGCATAAAGTTATTGAGAGCCATTCGTATTGCTTTATTGACAATTTCTTTGCTGTGTGGAGTGTTATGCTTGACCATGTCACAATTTGTTTGTCATTTACACTTTTTGTATGATATATATATATATATACATATATATATATATATATGTTTGTCTGTTAAAGTTACTACAATACATTTGTATATACAGGATGTATATAGTGATGTGTAGGCATGCCATGAGTAAATATCTAGGGGCAAAACAACTGAGTTGATTATTAACAATTTTTGAGTGTTTGACTTTTTACCTTTAACAATGTTTGTAATAGTGCAGACATATTTCTAGAATCATTTTACAGTTTTACATTCCTACTTTCCCATATAACTTGTCTTTTATTTCAGTCCTTTATTTCATCCATTCTAACATGCTGGGGTTGGAATCTCACTGTGGTCCTTAAATGTAATTTCCCTAATGACTAACAGAATGCAGCATCTTTTGTGTGTGTGTGTGTGTGTGTGTATGCTTATTTGTCTCACATCACCTTCTAGTGAAATGTCTTTAGAATTCTTTGCTCATTTTTAAACAATTCTATTGTGTTACTTAGTTATTTAGTGCTCTGCATATTCTGAGTACAAATGTTGGTAATATGTGTGCTTTGCAATCATCTAATCTGTGGCTTGTCCAATTTGCCAATATCATGGTCAAGTCTTTTAAGGAGCCCTGTCATTTTTTTTTTCTTTTGAGGTAGAATTTTCCAATGTTGCCCAAACCAGTCTCAAACTTCAGATAATCTTCCTGCTTGAGATTCTAGATTCTACTACTCTAGGCCTGGATAGATTTGTGATTTGTTGTTGTTGTTTTCTGAGTCAAGGTTTCTCTGGTTATCTTTGGAACCTGTTGTGGAATTCACTTTGTAGACTAGGCTAACCTTGATTTACAGAGATCCAGCTGCCAAGACAGGGTATTAATGAGTTCACTAGACCCAAGATAAACGATAAGTGGGTGTTTTATTGGAGAATGACTTGCACAGATAGTAGTAAAAAAAAAAAAAAAAAGCTGCAGTATTCCTGCTCCAGAAGCAGTCTCTGCCCTTCCAATGACAATGCAATCCATGACACCAGAGAGACAGCTCCCCCAAGCCCCTGTGCTTCTTCTTACCTTCTGGTCATGTCTATACCTAAAGAACTGTAACTACTACGAACACAAATTTACTAACAAGGTGAGATGCTACTACGCACCTGCCTCTGCCTCCTGGGTACTGGGAATAAAGATGTGTGCCACCCTGTCCTTGCAAAATGTGTGATTCTAATGAGGCTTAATATCCTCATTATCTTCCTGTGCTAGATAAGTTTCTTTGTGACAAAATACTTGAGCACAATAATTTTCAGAAGAAGAGATTCATTTTGATTCACAATTCTTAGTGTTCAGCCTAAGTTCTTTCCTCTGCTGATTCTAGGTAATAGTGAGGTAGAACATGATGGTAGCTGACAGGAAGGAGGAAGAGAACCCACATACACAGAGAGACACACACAATGAGAGAGAGAGGGAGAGAGAGAGAGAGAGAAAGAGATGCAGGCCTAAAGGACATACAATTCCAAAGACCCACTTGCTCCAGTTACTTTCTAGAATTTCGAGAACATTCCAAATTAGCAATATCACTTGGGAAACAAATCTTTAAAACTTAGATCTTTCAGGACAATATTTCATAGTTGTTACAACATTTTCCTTAATAGTTTATGCTTGGAAAATATGAAGGTTAACAAGATTTTTTTCACACCTAGGCATATGTGTGCGAGTAACATAATATAGATAGGAAATATTTTTCCTCTATATGGAACAGATTTTCAACTTGTTATAATTGAATTATTATAGGAATACTAATTTTAAGTAATAATAGTATCTGTTTTAAATGCTTCAGTATTATTCAAGTTTTTAATAGAGTTTTGCTACTTTATTTCTTTGCCTACTGTTGCTATCAAAATGAAGAAGTCTCCCTTTAGCGCTGGATAGATGAGTATTCCTGATTTCAGTGCCACACCTAACACAAGCCCAAAACAACCTGTGTAAGTTTCCTAAGGGCTTGAAGGACCAGCCGATCTAGGTAATGGTGGCTACAAAGCTCTGTGTGTGTGTGTGTGTGTGTGTGTGTGTGTGTGTGTGTGTGTGTGTGATTTGCCTGTTCTCACTGACTCTTCCTGTTAGGGCTGTTTGTGGGACAGACCCCCTTAATGATGCTGAGAATGATGTCACCCTGTAGGATACCCCAACTATCCTCCCCAGGGAATGTTCTTCTCCTTGATGCTTCCAACATTCAGAAAGGAGAATGTTTCTTTACACTTGAACAACTGTTGCTTAGAAAATATGAGGATTAACAAGGCTCTTGTTTTTAAGAATTTATAATGTAATTAGAGTTAAGAAAATGAGAACTGATCAAGAAGCCAGTAAGTCAAGCGATCTCAGAGCACTGCTGGGTGGATTGCATCTTGGCATAATGCGAAGTTTGTGGTACATCTTGTTACTGACAACTGTGGGCCTTGTTTCTTGTTTCTAGAAGTCGGGTGTTGACAGTGCTTTTGTACCACGGGTATGCCAGTCTGAGCACATGAATATTCAAGCAGGGTCTGAAAACCCCTTCAGTGGAGCCCTCTGCTCAGCATTCTCTGAAGGTATGAGAATGCCAGGCGTTTGTTTTCCCCTGGCTTTCAAAGAGTGCTGGTTAATTTCATTCTGGGTGGGGCTTTTCCCCTTTTTGCTCTTGCTTTGTTTTAACTGTTGGTTTGGCTGAAGGTGCTTTTATGATGGGTGCAGATCCCGACAAAGAAAACTTTTATGCAAGTAAACAAAACAGATTATACCGAGCCAGGGTTTCTGTGTGGGGCATATTTCTTAGACTATTTCTGAGAGGTTATTTATGGATGTCTGTTTATCCCCTGGAGTCTGACTTCACCTCTTGGTGCAGTGAAACCACTCTGTGTTTAGTGCAATGGTCTGCCACCACTGGGGATGGCTGGATGTCAAATATTTATCCCTGTGGGGCTGAACACAAATCAGAGATACAAGCAGAAAAAGAAGTTAAGTGTGGGGTCCTCAGGAACTAGCAGCATTTCAAGGGAAATGGATTTAAAAGAAAACAAATGAAATAAAGAGCTAGCGCGGTGTATCTTTCTTTATGAGACAGGGAGGGAACCCTCTAAAATATAAAGTAACTTCAAGTAGAGGAGGGTTTTCACTCTCCTGCTTTCCCAGCAACCACACCCACTGTTCTCCCACCCTGCTCAGGACCAGGCCTAGAGGGACACATTTCAAATTTCTATTCTTTTAACTGGAAAAAGATGCTACACCTTGTCCTTGCCATTCAAGCCTGCATTGAGAGGTAGTGAGAGGATGTGCAGGGGGCAGAGAGACAGACAGAGAGACAGAGAAGGAGGGAGAGAGGGAAGGAGGGAGAGAGATACAGAGAGAGAGAGAGAGAGAGAGAGAGAGAGAGAGAGAGAGAGAGAGAAGCAGAGGGGCTAGAGAAGGAAAGAAAGGCCTAGCCAAGTATTAGTTTAGCCCCAATGCAACTCATAAAACTTTGGAATCAAACTTGGCATTTGGCTTTGTAGATAATCACACTGAGAAAAATCCAGGAAGTCGAAAGTTTACGTCTTACCCAAGGTTCTTCATTTCCAGTTTTATGCCTCACTGGTCCCTTCCCCTTGCAGTTTTCCTTTGATATTGAACTGACTGTACTGTCAGGTACAAAACTACATTTTTACAGGCTACACCGAATCATGCCAAGTTGCAAAAGAGCTTATAAAGTAATCGTGGACATGAACAGCAAGAAAGCAGAACAGCCACTAATGCCATAAAGGGAATACTTCACCGAAGGCCAGGCTTGAAATAAAGTCCATGTGATCTATGTAACATTAGACGCCTCTGAAATCTAGAAGACAAACTACAGGCATGTTGGTTCATTTCTCTCTCACTAGATTTTAGTTCCCTATAGGAACACACAGTGCGGGGGAGTTCAGTGAGGCCAAGCTTTCTGATTTGAAACTTGTACACTGTTGAGAGAAAGACAAGGCCATCTCTGCTTAAACCTCAGAGTTCTGAGTGATAGCAAATTGCAGTTGAGCCAGGCATCCATCTGCAAGAGCTCCAGCAGCTCACTTGTCCTGGGAAGCGACCCCAGGCTGCCCTGCCTTTGGTGAGGACAGCATTGCCCTGCGGCTGGGCACACCACATTCAAAAGCAAACATTGGGCAGCTTCACCTTCTTCCAGTTTGGCAAGGAGAGTCGAATCCACAAAGGAGTCTTACTTTAGTTGTATTTAGAAATGTAAGTCCCTGCAGACTTAAGAGCTGGTGCCTGTGAGGCCCCTGCATTGTGAGCTCTCTGCAGCAGGCGGGCTCACACAAGCAGGCTTTGTTTTAATTAGCGCCGAAGCAGCCTTCCCCTCCTCCTGCAAGGCTTCCAGTTTACAATTGTCTGGGAACTCCCTCAGCCGAAAATGGTTACTAAGAAAATTTCCACAGAAACCCAACGAAAAGGGCCAATCCGACGCTGGTCTTTTAAAAGAACTTTTCCAAATTGAGTCTTGAAGCAAAGTTGTCAGCAGGAGTGCAATGCATATTGGAATGGATGTCTACTCCAGGGAGGGCCCCAAGGTTAACTAGGTGGTTCACTTCAAAATAGTAGTCAGTTCTCCCTAGCTCTTGCCCCAAAGGTGAGAAGAAGACACAACCCCCCTTAATACTGTTAAGGATTTAGTAAAAAAGTGACAAACTCCAGGAAATTTAAAAAGGCTGACCAGAACTCTGTCTCTAAGTTAGTTTTCTTCAAGAGGGAATTGAATCTGCATGCAGTTCAGGAAGGGTCAGCTGGACACCTCTCCTACTTGGACAGTCCCTCTTCCATCCCCCACCCCCCACCCCCCGCCGGCCCCCAAGCATACACAACCTCCCGAATTGGAGAGCTTTGGGGCCTGTGACTTGAAGTGGCTGTGGTGATAGTCACAGCCTCCAAGAAAGGCCTTCTTAGCATTGGTCAAGAAAAGCATTTGGTTCCTAGCAGACTGGTTGCCATCTGATTCATGGAGTGTTGAGCATTTTGGGACTTTGCTTGTTTTCTTTTTCTTTTCAACAAGAGCATTTTCAAATTGAAACTTGCAAAAACATGTACAATGAAAAACCTCGTCAAATGTGTACATATTTTAAAGCTCAAATATAAAATTTAAATGTGTTTTGAGATATATGTGTCATCAACATAGTCATGTGATATAAAGTATAATTCATTTGTTCACTTGGAAAGCTAGTGCATTTTAAAAAGTATTCAAAAAGCATAGTTTCATTGCTTTACTAGTTTTTTTAGGATATGACTCCTTATTGTCCTCTTCTAACAATTTACAATTCAAACTGAACTCTAAGGCTCTAACCTTGAGCTAAAACTAGGTGCTTGAGTATTCTCATTTAATAGCTATGATTCTGAAGGAACAAAGTGTATTTCCCATGGACTTTTAAAATAAATCACCCTATTTCTGCCAGTGAATGAGATAGCAGCTTGCTGCTGGGGACCACATCTGGTCAAAAATGAAATCCAGAGATGCCTAAGAGCTACATGCAGATTCAAGAGAAGCAAGTTATTCTACCATGGCTTTGCCAATAAAAGAAAACAACAGGAAAATAAATCACAAGTCAAGAACCTGGGTTCTTCAGACACAGGTAACTTTTGTCTGCCCTCACATGAGGAAGAGACACCCAGCAAGAGTAGCAATGCTCACTGTAGATGGATTCTGCCTACCATAGACTTCACTACACAGAGATGCCTACAGTGCCTTGTTATTGTGGGTCTTTCAGAGTACATTGAAAATGGTGGCCAGAGGGCTGAAATTAAAAATCAGTCAGTGGCTAGAAGAAAGAAATATTTTTATCTCTGTCAAGGATGAATCCTTTCATACCTGGCTTACTGTTCATGGATACCATTCCATACAGAGTTAGTCAGGATTGTTGATATAAAACTCTCTGTCCTGATACCTTCTGAAAAAAAGGATCTCACAGTGAAGTAGAAAGTAGTAACCAGGATATGAAGTTGTAACAGCAGAAAGAAGGACATTAGGATCCAACAGTGTTTTTCTAGGTGGGTGAGAAACATATTGTCCTTCCTTAAGCCTCATTTTTGCCATAGATAAAGTAGAGATGATAACTGCTAGGTCTTGGGAATTGCATATGTCCAGAAATGGCAATCTTGGCTCAGCTCAAGCTGGACTGTAGAAGAATTTCTGATGGTTAGATTTAAAGAAAAGTATCCTTCAGGAATTTGTGAGATGGCTTCCAATCCCAGGAGAGGAGTCATTTCTCTGGCAAAAGGTACATATGACTGTCTATTGACATCTGCCAATGGTCCCTGTCAGTATATCATAGCCCATGCTGTCCTCCAGGGTCCCTCAACCCTTTCCCAAGGCACTTGTTATATACCTCAAAGCCCATGCTAGAATCCTGGTCCATTTCATCTCCACCCCCCACACACTTCTCTTCTACTGTGCTAGTCCCCAAGCTGCTCTAGAGTGCCAGGCCAGTTATAACAGCAAGGTGTTTCTTCATTCCCTGCTACTCCTTATTGTTCTTTCTCTAATATACCCTGATATTATCTCTGCTTTTCTAGTCTTTGCCGTGTCCAATCTGCTTCTTTATTTCCCTGTTCTCTACTCTTCTAGATCCCTCTAAATCTTCTGTCTTTTATCCTCAATACAGGCACATGGGATGTGCTGGGTGACCCACCTGCATGTGGTGGTAAACCACTTCCTTTCCCAAAGTAACTATGGTCACACCTCAGCCCACACCTCAGCTTTTGACTGTTGCCATTATTATGGCAATGCAGAAGGTTCCAAGCCTTGGTAGTTGTCACTAGTTTCATTGCAATAATCAATGCTGTTTTCTGGTACAAGACCCTCCCCACTGGCTTAAGACCTATGCTCTGTTGGCCAGACAGAGTTGTCCAGAGCAACCCCAAACCTTCTCCAACCTTTCTTTCCACCCCACCAGAAGAAATGTATGCCTCCTTCCTATTCTGGAGCACTTGTATTTAGCTTGTTTAGTCAATTGACTGCTGCTTACAGTTCTGGGGTCATGGTTTACTATCTGTGTGAAGGTGGGGAGAACCTCAGAGGGCTCATAGGGAAAAGAAATAGTCCCTGAACTGTGTGCTCTGTGTACTCGCCTAATCTGAGAAGCTGGTCAGGCCCAGGGAAGGGGGAAAGGAATTCTTCCAGTCACAAAGCAGGGAAGGGGAGTGGTAAAGTGGAAGTGCAATAAATTCCCAGTTCATAGTTTATGCCTTGTTTTCTACTAGTGACTTGTATAATGTCTGAAAAGATGCAGGCCATTACCAACCTATTGGAAACTGTTTTAAAGAAAGAGGGCAAAAATAAATAAAAACAAACAAACAGATAGATAGATAATGAAAATAAAGCAAGAGGGCATTGAACTATTTTTCATCAAATGTTATTGGGAGAACTAAGAGCAACAGCCAGAAAACCTGACAACTTATCCAAGGTAGGTCGGGTTACTCAAGGACTTGAGAAATTGCCCACTGCATTTCTGGAAAAGCTCTCTGAGATATACCAGATATTTATTTCCACAGACCCAGATGCCCCAGAAAACCAGAAAGCTACTAATACCGGCTTTGTCAAACAGACAGCTCCAGACATAAAGAGAAAGCTCTAGTAATTAGAGGGATTTGAGCAGGTTTCAACTTTTGGAAATTGCTCAGAAAGTTCACCCCAGCTGAAATTCATCTGAAAACAGAAAGGAAAAGAAATTCTCCTATGTGGTAATATTTGGAGAAATAGACAAGAGAGGAAATGGGGGAAATAGACCAGAGAAGCAATTCCTTGACTTGCCAACATCATTTGATGGGGTCCTGAATACAAACCTGTTAGAATTTAGACAGAAATATCCACAAAGTACCATGCCTCTGTGTGTAGATGGATTCTTCATAGCTCTGACCACTGAGAAGGAATGTGGACAGGCAGCACAGGGCCTTTTAGAGGCCTTTAAGCCTTGGGGTACAGTCTCAGCCAAGAAGGTTCAGCTGTGCATCCCTCAAGCTACAGACCCGAATACTCCATATTTTGAAGGTGGCCTACCCTTCACTGCAGTAAAGTGATCTCTGGAGCATAGTGGCTGGCTATTCACTCTGTCAGCCCATTCACCTCAGAAAGCCACTTCTAATTTTCCTTTTCAGAAGCAACAATTCAAGGAAACTAGGGTTTTATCCTGTTGAGATTTAGGTTCTCACAGAACCACAAGGGAAGTGTTGAGTTAGGTCATGGTTCATAATTGCACTTTTCACCACAATATGAAAGGATTGTTTCAATATTTCTGAAAACATTTCCTGCAATCATTGCATTTTCTAAGACTGTTCTGTGTACACTTTTCATTCTCAAGTTTACCATACTTGTGCTGTATAGCGTCATGGAAATTTTGTTCTGAAGAATGTTAAAAAAAATGTACTTTTCTTTCAATACTTTTCATATATATGGACTGTCTTCAAACATTTGGTATATTATAGTAAAGAACCTTAACCTGGATAATTCATAAACAATAGGAAGTTATTGTTCACAGTTCTACAAGGTGAGGATTCCAAGATCAAGGATTGTCAGATTCAGTGTCTCCTAATGACCTGTTCCTTATCTGTGGTATTTTCTGTATGTCTTTGCATAGTGGGAAGGAAAGGGTCTCTACATTGCTTTTAGGTGGCACTTGTGCTGGTATTGTTTGTAATCTAACAAATAAATCTTGCCAGAGACTCAGAATGCAGAGGTAAGCCTAGTTAGCAACATACCTAGTTAAGAGCTAAGGCACTATTTAGCCATAGAGGACAGGCAGTGTTGGCCACAACTTTATCCCAGCACTTGGGAGGCAGAGGCAGATGGATCTCTGTGAGTACAAGGTCACCCTGGACTAATGAGAGTGAATCAGTCTAAAATAGAAACAGAGCTCACACCTTTGATTCCAGCACTTGGGCTGACAACACTTTAATGCCAACACTAGAGAAGAATATAAGGTTAGAGGAGACAGATGTAGTCAGTTTCAATCTGAGAATTCATGGAGACAGGATTACACATTTCTATCTGAGGTATAGGTAGGAGATAGTGACTGGCTGCTTTTCTTCTCTGATCTTCAGCTTTAACCCCAATATCTGTGTCTGGATTTTTATTATTCATGCTACAAGCACTAATCCTATTTCTGAGGACACTATGTGTTTCAAAGAGCATTTCCTAAAAATACAAGAGGACCACAAGGTGATGGAGCTCAGCATTTAAAAATCTATATCTTAGCTGTATGGCTGTGTCTCCGTCCATGGTAGAAAGTTGCAGATTTTTGTGTTATTCCCTATGATGACTGTTCACAGATTTGCAGGTACGGTATCTAAAAAGGCACAGGCTCTTCAGTGATCATATAGGGATAATCTCTTTGTTGATTAATATTGATATCCATAAAGTAGTAGACAGAGAAATAAAAGGGGTGGATCTTATCTGACACAGGTAAGCACAAACTTAGGTACAGACAGTGCCTAGAGAAATGGACGAGACAACAGCTTTCCAGAAACTTCAAGAACTAAAAGAAAAAAAAACATTTTTCTTCCTTGAAATGGAAATGACCCAACCAGAGTCACATCCTAATACTTTTGAAACCTTTATGAAACTTGTATGTTCTCACTGTAGAAGATGGTTTTTAATATAAAATAAAATAGAAATTATTTATCTTTCTACTACTCAGCTTTTTGATATTCTTCTGGCCCTTCCCTCCATATTTATGGATATATACCATATGTGTAGTTTGTATATATAACTCTTTATTTCAGCGTATTATATTTGCTATCATCTTTCACAATGGCTGCAAAATATCTGGCATTCAGATAAGTCATACTTTTGTGAGCTGGACATTTCAGATTGCTTCTAACTTTCCCCTGCTAATAAGTATATAGTGAACAACGCTGCACATAAATCTTTGTCTGTCCTTGTTTGTTTCTTTAGGATGAATTCCTAGAAGTAGAATTATTGTATCTAATGGCATGGATTTTTTTCCCCAAAGCTCTTTACACACTAAAGCTTAATAGCTTACCAAAACTTTTATACCATTATATAGTCACACGATGTATGCAACTGGGATCTTGGAATAGAAGTCTCAATAGGGAGTCCTTACTCCAAATTTTGTAAAGATAAAGATAAACTTGTCTAGCAGGATGGTATGTATCGAAGGCTTTTTCCAGATGTATTTACATATGTTAATTTATAATTCCCTTCACAATTTGTGAATAGAAGAGGTGAATGATTGGTTTTAATTCTGACATTTAGTTCTTGGTCCTGAGGAGCTGGTTTTTCCTTGAGCTACACTGCTACAGTTTGAAGTGTTAGATGCTGAATGTGCCTGTCCAAGCAGATGCAGTTCTGGAGACCCATGTTTGAAGAGCATGTACTGTCTCTGTCTTTTCTACTGACCATGCTTCCCATTCCTTGCCTCTAGCACATGTTCCAGCTATCATGGAACCAGAATCCCATGACTTTGAAGCATTTTGAGATAAATAATTCCTCACTTTGCATTACTTATGTCTGGTATTTTGTAATATTGAAAAGTAATTAATATATAACTAACATGGGTTTTCTTCTCTGATGATCTTATGGTAGCCTATGTTTGTATTTTATTTTTGCTTTCACTTAGAATATTGTCTTAATCATAGTACCTATCCACTCTGAACACCTTGTAGCCCCTTCTCTGCTCACTCCTAGAACACACCATTACACATTTGCACATTAATGAACTCTCTTACTTCATTTAGGTATCAATTCGAATATCACCCCTGAGTGAGTGTGCATTTTCATGCAGCTTTTTACTCTTTCCTTACATTGCTTCATTCATTTCTGGAAATTATCATTTTACATGCCATGTATTCATTTTCCTATTTGCAAGTTTTTATTCCCTCTCTTCTGCAACAATTAAGACTCAGCGAAGGCAGATTTCTGTCTGTTTTATACAGTATCATGTCTTAGTATGCCCACATAGCAGTTCAATAGAGGTTTGTTAAAGTAATAAACAAGCCGATAATTTTCCCTTCCTCTAACTTCCTTTGAAAAATAGCTGCATACCTGTCTAATTTGTTAATGAAAATAAGCTTAGCATTCCATCCTTGTCTCTTTTCTATGAGGTGTTCTTTTTCCTGTGGGACTCGAGGTTTTAGTTGAATGGAAGACCACTTAAACACCATTTAACGAGAGGAGTCATTTCCTGCCTAACATCTAATCTGCAAATTAATCTCCCACTGAGCAGAAATATGGACAGGGCAATGCTTTCTGCTCCACATTTTCTACATCTGCCTGCACTCAGCATCCTATTATTTACTTATCTTGTATCTGCTATCAAAAGGCCAGAAAAGAAGTTAGCTGTAAATGATCTATGGTAACAGGTATGCTTGGAGAGTCAGGCATGAGGATCTGGTTAAAATGACTCACAGTGAATGGAGAAAGAATGATGTACTCTTCTTTCACTGAGTAACATCATTAAAAAGAAACAAAGGCTGTACCTCAATTTCCCCTGATTCAGAAAAAAACACTACAAAGTCCTTTTCTTCAGGCTGAAATGGCTGAAAGCTCATTTGAAGTTGGCAGAATTTGTTCATTCTTGTGATAGTCAATTTAGCCAAGATATACATATTGAAAGATTTTGTATAGTCAAGTTTTAATTTTTTCACCTCAAAAAAAAAAAACAAGGAATATTATAACTCTGGGGAAACATTCATACTAGTAATAATTGTTGTGGAATATTCCTTTACACCTTATAAAGATACATCATTGTGATTGGTTTAATAAAATGTTAAATGGCCAGTAGCTAGGCAGGATGTATAGGCAGGACTTCTGGACAGAGAGAGCTCTGGGAAAAAGAAAGGGAGCGTAGTCAGCAAGACCCAGAGGGAACAAGACATGCAGAAGAAGTAGAAATCAGGAGTCAATCAGCAAGTTATAGATGAATAAAAGTGGGTTAATTTAAGTTATAAGAGCTAGTGGGACAAGCTTAAGCTATAGGCAGGGCTTTCATAATTAATAATAAGTTTCCATGCTTTTTGCTAGCTGGAAGCCTAAATAAAAATTTGGCTACAAATAATTGCTGGAAGGAGGTGATGCTGCCTTCTTAAGCACAGGCATGCATGTTTCCTAGTTGCTTAGTTCCCCTCACTTCCTGTTGTATAGACACTCTGAGGCAGGCTACCAGTGTATGTTATCACTTGACTCTCTTTCATGTGTTAGGGAGCTTTGTCTCTGATCCTATTCTATTTGTTATTTATGTCAGTGTCCAAGATTCTGTGCCTACTTGGAAGGGATGTGACTGAGGATTTTCTCAGTTCTGGCTTCTCTTTTTAGACTTAACTAGATAGATTCTCTTTGTCCTATGGTTCAGGGCTATACAGTGTTCCTGAAGTTACTTAGCCAAATTGATTGAAAACCTGTATCTCTGAACTTGCTTGTGCTCTCCTAAACACCCCAAAATTTACAGAAAGAAGACTGTGCCTATAATTCCAGACTGGGCCTCTGTGGTTTAGTGTGGTAGTTCAAGATGCTTTGGCTCCATTTTAGAAAGAAATCCCATGGATCTTTTCTTCTCTTTCTCACCCCACCACATGAAGAGACAACAAGAAATTGTAAAGGTAAAAGTTTTCAAAGGGAAGTGAAGGGTTTGGCACCTTGACTTCCCAAGCTACAAGAAAACAAATTCCTGTTATTAAAACCACCCACTCTGTGTTTTTGTTATGATAGCACAGACTGACTATTAACCAACTGTAGTCAGATTATTTATATGATCTTGAGCAGAGAATACAAGAACAGAAAATGAGCTGATAAAAAATAGAGCTATTGTCAGGTCTACTCTTGTTCCATCAGGGTTCTTTTCCTCAATCTCTGTTGTTTATTTTAAGCCCTCAGCATTCTAGCCCTGGCTCATGTCCCTGCTGATTTGTACTGCAGGACAGCATGTCACATGTATCTGGAAGAATGTGCTGTCTGTACACCATTGTTCTGAGAATCTGTGTTTTCACACCTGTCATGAAAATGATGATGAAAATGATGTCCTCGTGCCCCAGGTAAGATAATCTCATCCTAGAGAACTTGTTCCAGCTCAGAGAAGCATTTCCTTAGCTTAAAATATTCACCAAAGCAATTCTCCTCTAATATTCCAAGGCTCCTTTGCAGCTTCAAATTCAGCCTGACACTATCTTAAAGATGCAGTTACTATCAATGTCTTCCCCATTAAAAGACTTTTCCAGTCCACTTCTGCACACCATTCTTCAGCCTGAACTTACCCAGGAATTGTTTTCGATTTATGTGCCCATTTTACTCCAGTGCTAAGATGGGGGGCAGGCAGGTGCTTAGTTTCTCAACATCTTTCTACTTCTCTCTGCCAGCTTTCTTTTTCAGACTCTTGTAGGCCTTGGAATTTGTCCTGGTTATTTTTACTTGCACTTTTGTTTTTACTTCTTAACTCCAGTTCCCCCAGTAACTCAGTGCTCTGTCTAACTTAGTGTTTCAGTTCTCAGATTTACAAAGTTAAAGGAGCCGATATGAAGGCATAATCCCCATATACCAAAAAGAGGATGTAAACCTTAACATGTGACCACACGCTTTCCCTACCTCTGCAACTAAATATTAAGTCAAGGAAGTCAGAAACTGGACAGAAGCTCAGCTTTTAGCAGAATTAGATTTCCAGTAAATACTCTGGTCTTTCCTAGTTCCTGATTTTAGTGAAATGCTATTACATACTGCCAGATCAATATAAGCTTTAATAATAGTTAAGAGAAAGGGTAATTGCAGCCTGAAATTTTCAGCTGAAGCTTCCACTTAAAGACACTCAGTGTTCAGGAAAATGATTATGTCCACTTTGTTGTTCTCCATTTTTAAACCCTTCCCAAAGCAACTGAAATTTACATTGTTTTTTAGTTACAAATGACAGAGTTGGTTTCAGGAAATCTTGAAATGACCATTGGCCCAGTGTTTGGACAACTTCTATAGTTCTTTCCCCATTCCTGCCTACGAATTGCTCCTTCCCATAAAGTTTGAGAGGCCATGATGTGTGAGCCCTCCTGGGAGAACATTTAAGTGACCCCCACAGCAGATCAAAAGAATGAGGAATGGGTCCTCCACAGCAGCCGTCGGCACTGTTTGCTGATCACATAATCATTTAGCAAAGGGTATTTGGAAATACATTTTCAAATTCTGTCCATTTGAGTCAAATTTATCCCAAAGCAGGGACAGAGTTCCATCCTGTCAATGGATTTACAAATCACTGACATGGAAAAACAAAACAGAGCTCAGGTAAAACATGCTCGACTTTCTGATGTCTTTCCTGCTTTGTAATTTTCTTCTTTAAAAATTAATTTGGTTCCAGGGGAGGAAACCCTTCATGGGGGGGGGGTCTTCAAAGTCTACCATATCATTTAGAGCAGGGCCTAGGCCCTCCCCTGTGTGTCTAGGCTGAGAGAGTATTCCTCTTTGTGGAGTGGGCTCCCCAAGTCCATTTGTATACTATAGAGGCTTGGGCGTGGGCAGGGGAGGAGGGTAGGGAGAAGGAACTGGGATTGGCATATAAAACAAGCTTGTTTCAAATTTTAATTAAAAAAAGACAGTGGAAAAAAATGTATTTGGAAGGTGGGTGCTGGTAGCCTCAGCCTTTAATCCCAGCACTTGGGATGCAGAGGCAAGCATGTGAGTTCGAGGCCAGACTGGTTTACAGAGTGAGTGCCAGGAGTATAGAGCTCTACAATTTCCAGTGTGAACTTACTGGCACAGCAGCCTAGCTGTGAAGTATCATCATGTGCTAACAATTACTGGCTGTCCATCATATACCATGCAAAACAAGCTGCCCCTGTTCTTCAAGCACCTGTGTATGAAATGCTCCATGTGTGTCTACTAGGGAAAAGTTGTGTTTATGTTATTTTGTCCGAATTTACCACAGAGTTGAAAGTAATCACTTATTCCACACTCTCCTCCATTTTCTTTATAATAGTCTACTTATGTTATGAATCAATGGAAGTTATTGTATTTACAATTCACAAATTGAATTTGACTTTAACTCTATGTTTTTTCTATAATCTGATAGAATTTTTTAATGTTAACTTAGAATAAAAACATTGAAGATCATTTTGAAGGCATGGGCTGATTAATACACGATTACTGATGAATTTGAAGTCAAATAGTCTCAATCAACTTTAAGGAAAGACGTCTTCAAAGCAAAAATTTCAGAGTTTGTAGCTTTAACTCAAAATGGAACTAAATTTAATATCACGTTAACAGATCGTTTGTCGTCTAATGATGTAAAGTTCCAGTAAAACTCATGGCTCATGGTACCTTAAAATATACTTAACACAACATTTTGAAAGGTAGAAATTTATTTTCTTTCGTGGGCATTCAGAAATTATAGTTGAGTGAATGCATGCATATAAATAGACTCTTTCTCCTGACGAGAGGTGTTACCATCCACCTGGCTCACTTCCTTCCCAGGTAATTACACAGGCCTCTTAAGATCACCCCTGGTGTTTTAATTAGACATAATCTTCTTTGTTTTCTATTGAAAACTGATGCCTGGAGTCTTGCTCTGGGTGACTTTCAAATCCCAGCCCCTTTCCCAACTTCCTAGGAGTTCTTGTGGTTTTATTAATGAATACAGTGAGTAACATGGAGCTATCTAAAAGAGTTAGGAAGGCATAATGTCTCAATATCATTTTTCACTATCCACTGACACAACGTAAGTAAGTCTTCTGCAGGTAAAGGAAACAGCGCTATGCTGCCCATGTGCCACTGACCATTTTCACTGGAAACATCCCATGCATCCTTTAGAGTCTAGAAGGGTTTGCACTAGTCAATCACTTTAACTTTGTGATGATTATTTTATTAACACTACACCAAATGTGTATACCCAAATGGATTGTGAATTATCTCAGTAAGCTTAAAAATGATTTTAACTGTGCTTCCAAAGAAGGAAGGATCAGAACCAAGAATGAATCGCCCTTAAAAAGAATAGAGTGAAGCAGCATCTAAGAGGTACTTGCTAGCACGGTGGTTTTCCTGCAATGCTTTTCCAGGGACTGTTCAGATGTAAGTTTTCTGGATCTATGAGGTTATACAAAAACTTCTGAAACTGTATAAAATTAGTTTATAAACTCTATGTGGAGTCTGCTTTAGAGTCATTACCCTTTAGCATATTCTATTAATAGTTTTAAAAGCAGCTTCCAGGGAGGGAATGCATACTAATTATATATGGATGTCATAGACTTATTGATTTACTTGCTTCATTTGTAGGTATTTTTAATCTTTATTTAAGCTCTTAGAAACCAGGTCTACCCCATGGTCTCTGTCCTCTCCTATGTGGGGTTTTTAAGATAACCTCTCACTTTTATCACATCATTGTGGATAAAAGTTGCTGTCCCACCTGGTCCCATAGCCATTTATTTCCAAAGAAACACACAGAGGCTTATATTAATTATAAACTGTTTGGCCAATGGCTCAGGCTTCTTATTGGCTAACTCTCTCTTAATTATTAACCCATTTCTATTAATCTGTGTATCTCTATGTGGTCTTGGCTTACTAGCCAGTGCAGGCCATCCTACTTTCCAGGTAACTACATGCCATCTCCTGGTGACTAATTCTTGCGGTTAAATAAGGATCAGGATAAACAAATAGACCAAATAGATGTTTATTCAGGGAGAAATAACTTACAACCTAGACAGATGAACACAAGCAAGTTCCACCTGATGCTTTCCTGTCGGAGTCTCATCAGCAAGAGAGAGTTCCCTGGCTCTTCCTCAGACCTCCTTCCACAGGTCACTTCCGCCCATGGCTCCACCCCCCCAATGGGCGTGGTCAGTGCCACAGAAGGAGACAAAGTAAATATCTCACTACAACTAATTCTCTGCCTTCCTCTTCCCAACCAATAAGAGAAACATATATCCACAGCATACAGAAGGCCATTCCCCCATCATCTCACTGTCCTTATATATAACACACACCCCATAGCTGCCAACCATAATAAAACTCAATTGTCAACATCAGAGTCATGTAAGTAAGGATGCCCTTTGACTCTGTTCATGGACTGAAGGCAAGGCATAATTCCACAGATTCTCTTCTGCCTCCTCTTTCCTTCTCCTACTGCCTCAAAAGTTCCTTCCTAATTGGGTTTACTTTACATCACCTGTCAAGGTCTCTAGAAACCACATGTAATAAATTTATTTCACACACTTTAACCTCACTCACTTTCTTGTCATTTCTTACTTGACACACTGCCCTTGAATGTAAGTTTATGGTCAAGATTCTCTTTTAGAGAGTGGCTATCTTGGTAGGAATAAACTATGTTCTGGGTAGGCAAGAATCACAGGGTGACTGCCAATAGATACAACTGTCATCCCAGAGGTGACAATTATCAAGTTTAGTCCTCAGACTTCAGATAGGACGGAGGCATACTATGAACATGCACAAGCAAATTGCCTGGATTTCAAAGTGGGAAAACACCAGAGCTGCACTCACAAACGGAACTCAAAACCATACTAGATAGAAACCATAATGGGAGAGAAATCTACATTACCCATCAGAACTAGTAAGAAACATTTGTTCCTAACTAGAAATTGGGAGAAAATCTGCAAACAGAGTAGTAACTTCTCTGTGTAAGTTCTGCAAAATTCTGTCTTCTGAAGAAAACTGAACCAGTTTTCTCACTGAAAATCTTCTGCTTCGAGATGTTTAAAAATGATTCAATTTACAGGATTGAAATAGACCAGTACAAGACTTTTGAACAATAATCTCTGTCTTCATACCTGGCTAGCATTTGCAATACTTTCAACTGCTCTTAAATGATTCCAGGTTCTGGATATGGAACATTTTCATGTGACATTACTTCAGAATTAAAAAGCCATACATCAGAGGAGGTAATTCAGCAATATACTGTTTTACAGTGACAACGAGGTGAGACCTTCTGGAAAAACTATGCTTACAGACTATTTCTTTTCCAGAAACTTCTTGCACTTGGAGGAGCTAACTGCTAAAAAAATGTAACTCTTCCACCCATAAATATGTCATTACTTTTTCTTATTTTCTGCTGAGAAATTGTTTTCAAACTGGGATTAAAGAAAGTTCAGGCAAAGATGAACATCAGATTAGAAGAGGGTTGAAAGTTATAGATACAGATTCTGAGAGGATGGTGCTGCGCATTACAAAGCTATTATTAGTTATGTCAGTCAAGGTAAGGGCAAAGGAAGGCAAAGGGTGAAAATAGCTAAGCTATGTGGTGTTGTCATCAAACATTGGAACTCTGATATACTTTATCTGTTTAGTAAAGTGTAAATGTCCAAAGCCAAGAGAAGATTGGAGTGGTTATGCTGGTGACCAAGCACACACTGTAAATAATTACAGCATCAAATGCAGAAGCTCACATTCAGCTATAATGCTGACACTCCTGTATGACACTTTCAATAGTCATTCACATTGAGCAGAAGACAATAATAAAGGAAAAACATTTGAAGAAAATAGACATGACTGTAATGAGTTAAATACTTCCCCACACTGACATCAAGTGACCTTTTAATTTACAGTATGAATATATCTGGGCACCTAGAATTCCACATTTCCATTTCTAAGCTCTTGCTACTTGGGAGGTATAGTGGTGTAGTGGAAAGAACATGATTTAACTCATAAGCCTGGGTTCCCATCCAGCTTATACACTTAATAGCTCATAAACTTACTTCAGTTGCTCTCTTTGTCACTGTTTCCTTGCTTTAAAAGTACCTACTTTGTGGTGTCTTGTGAGGACACAATTAGAGTAAACATTTATAGAATGTGTGCTTTGGAAGCCATAACGCCTGCACCAACATGGATGCTTTGACTTCATTAAAGTTGACCAAATGGTTTTACCTCATTGATTGAGCTGGCCTCATTTGGCAGTGGTAGAAACACACAAGTATTTGTAAGTGACTGTCTCAGTGAACTTAATTCAGCTGGTACTAAAACATGACCCTTTCTATTAATAACCCCTTAACAATTTTTTAGATTGATTTACTTTATTATTTTATATGTATGAGTGTTTTGCCTACCTGAAAATTAGAAGAGTGGATAGAATCCCCTGGGATTGGAGTTAATGATGGCTGTAGGTCACCATGTGGATGATGGGAATCAAGAGCTTCAAGTCTCTAAACCTGAGTTCACTCTTCAGCTCCTAATAGTCCCTTTTGGTAGCTGTCTACACTACCTTGATTTGCTGTCCCACTCCACAGTTTTATCCCTCTACCCCAGCAGATAGGTTTGAAAAGCCAGTGGTCATAACATTTCCTTGATAATCTTTACAAGGGTAGGGTTCCCTCAACAGTATTGATACTTAGCACAATGAATGCACTTACTGAATATTTGCTTAACAAATAATGAGACTCTACATAATCTTATTACTATCCCACAATTACTCATGAGACACATAGTCCATATCTAGATAGATGAGTAGATATGAGCAAAACTACAGAGACAATCAATTTTCTTTTTCTACAAATTTAACTTTTCATATAAATACATACAGTTATATATAACAAGGGTTTGAAATATATTGTAGAAATATTGAATGTGATTAGCTAAAACATTACAAAGTTATCATTTTGTGACAAGAATACTCATTACCACTCTCCTAGCAGTTATCAGAAATTTAATAATTATTAACTATAGACATCATGCTGAAAATTAATTTTGATGAACTAATTAAGCTATTTGTTTTATTTTTTTAAAATTAGTTTTTGTCTGTTTGTTTTCCTCAACATAATAATTTTATTATTTGAGAATTTCATACAATGACCCTAATGACACTTGCTTCCCAAATCCACCATACCAATCGCTGCATCCTCCTTCAAAAGAACCCCAAAATACCAATTCAATTTGTCTTACCTATATACTCACTGGAGTATGAACAAACTCCCAGTGGTCAGCCCCATAAAGTAAACTGAGCCCTTCCCCATCCCTCGGCCAGAAGCCATCAACTACACTTCAGCATCTTTATCACAGTTTTTAAGGACTCTCTTCAATAGATTCCTGGTTTCTGTTTGTTTATTTATTTATTGGTGGGGGGAGGTTGTCACATAGAACATAGTAAAGTAGAAAAATACATATTTTTTTCCTAACATCTGTCACCTCAATTCTCAGGGAAGCTGGCTTGGTTTCCTCTTATTGGATGGGCCTTAAGTCCAATTAGACAGCTATTGTTTGCTACCAACCTGTGAATGCCACTTATATATAAGCACCTTAACAGATATCTTGCCTTGCTGGCCACTGTAGTTCATATGTGTTGCCTTTGGGTAAGACCACTTACCTGCCTCCTTCTGTTGGCAGCTAGCAAAGTATTTTCTGGTATCATGGAAGCTAGACTATAGGCAGGAGACTTTCAGATCAGATCCAGCTCAAATCATCCAAATCCTGTGTCCTAAGTATGGAGTCTTCAGCAACTAGGTCTTATCTTACTCCTTTGAGAGTCAAACAAGTCTATACTGTTTGGGGAGTCACTTGGACTATACTAACCTACTTGACTTCTTCAAGTAAACTCTGAAAGACAGAAAGTCCAGGATAGATGTTCTACAAACACTAAGAGACCACTGATGCCAGCCCAGACTACTATTCCCAGCAAAACTTTCAATTGTTATAAATGGAGAAAACAAGATATTCCATGACAATACACATCGTCAAATCCAGCTCTATAAAAAGTTCTGGAAGGAAAATTCTAACCCAAGGAAGTTGGCAATAGATAATCCCACTTTACCAAAAGCCAAAAGGAAAAGCAGGGTTAATCTACACACAATGTCACCAACAACAACAAATCAAAAACAAACGAGAATAACAATCAATGGTCTTAATTTCCCTGAATATTAATGGTCTTAACTTGCATATAAAAAGACATAGGCCAATAGAATGAATACAAAGACAGAATCCATCCTTCTGTTGCATACAACAATACATCTCAACTTGAAAGACAGATGCTACTTCAGAGTAAAGGGTTGGGAAAAGATTTTCCAATGTGACCCAAGAAACAAGCTTGTATAGCTATCCTAATATTTAATAAATTAGACTTCAAAATAAGAATCAATCAAAAGAGATGAAGGATGTTGTTTCATATTCATCACAGGAAAAATCCATCAGGACACAATCTCAATTCTGAACATCTAATACCCAAATACAAAGGCACCTTAAATTTCACATAAAACCTCCCACACTTATGGTGGGAGACTTCAACACTCCACTTTCAACACTAGACAGGACCACCAGACAGAAACTTAACAAAGAAACAAAAGAACTGAAGTTATGACCCAATTGAGTTTAAGAGACATCTATAGAACATTCCATCCAAACACAAAATAATATACCTTCTTCTCAGCTCCACGTGGAACCTTCTCTAAAATTGACCACATTCAAGGCAATATAGCAAACCTCAACAGATACAAAAAAAATTGAAATAACTCCTTGTATCTTATCAGACCACCATGCTTTAAAGTGCTTTAAAGTTAGAATTCAACAACAACACAAATTGCAGAAAACTTATAAACTCATAGAAACTGAAAAATTCACTATTGTACCATTCCTGGATCAAGGAAGAAATAAAGAAAGAAATTAAAATCTTCCTAGAATTCAATGAGAATGAAGACACAACACACACAAAATTATATGACACTTTGAAAACAGAAACAGTGCTAAGAAGAAAGTTCATAGCACTAAGTGCTCACATGAAGGAACTGGAGAATAGTCACATTAAAGTATTAACAGGAGAGCTGAAAGCTCTAGAACAAAAAGAAGCACACTTACCCTGGAGAACCCTCCAGGAAATAGTCAAATTTAGAGCTGAAATCAATAAAGTAGAAACAAAGAAAACAATACAAAAATCCATATAACAAAGAGTTGGTACTTCTAGAAAATCAACAAGATAGACAAACCTTTATCCAAACTAACCAAAAAGCAGGGAGAGAACATACAAATTAGCAAAATCAGAAATGAAAAGGGGGATATAACTACAGACACTGAGGAAAACAAGAGAATCTTCACGTCACACTTTGAAAACCTACACTATACAAAATTTGAAAATTTAAAGGAAATGGACAATTTTCTGGATAGATATCACTTACCAAAATTAAATCAAGAGCAGATAAGCAACTTAGACATAACTGTAGCCCCTGATGAAATAGAAGCAGTCATCAAAAATCTCCCAACCAAAAAAAAGCCCAGGGCCAGATGGCTTCAGTGCAGAATTCTACCAGAAATCCAAAGAACAGCTAATACTAGTACTCCTCAAAATGTTCCACATAATAGAAGCAGAAGGTTCATTGCCAAACTCTTTTTACAAGGCTAAAATTACCATAGTACCCAAGCCATACAAAGACACAACTAAGAAAATTACAGACCAATATGCCTTATGAACATTGATGTAAAAATACTCAATAAAATACTGACAAATCGAATCCAAGAACACATCAGAGAAATCATCCACCATGATCAAGTCTGTTTCATCTCAGAGATGCAGGGATACTTCAGCATATGAAAATCTATCACTGTAATCCAGCATATAAACAAACTGCAAAATAAAAACCATATGAACTTCTCACTAGATGATGAAAAACTTTCTTTGACAAAATCCAATAAAGATCTTAGAGAGATCAGGGATAACAGGAACATCCCTAAATACCTAAACGTAATATAAGCAATATAGAGCAAACCAACAGACAACATCAAACTAAATGGAGAGAAACTCAATGTGATTCCTCTAAAATCAGGAACAAGACAAGGCAGTGCACTCTCTCCATATCTCTTCAATATTATACTTGAAGTTCTAGCTAGAGCAATAAGAAAATAAAAAGGAGATTGAGGGGATACAAATTGGGAAGTAAGAACTCAAACTGTTACTATTTGCAGATGATATGATAGTTTACATCAGTGACCAGAAAAACTCTACCAGGGAACTCTTACAGCTATGGGGAGGTGAAGACATGGGAAAGGTTGGAAGGAGATAGCTGGAGAGAATAAAAGGAAGAAAGGGAGAGAGGTCGTCATATAATTCTACTCTAATATATTTAAATTAATTATATTACAACAAATGCTATTAAGCTAAAAATAAATAAGTTTAAGTATGCAAAAAGGAGAAAGATTTACATAAAATGCCTCCAAGTGCCCATGCTCTCACTTCTTCTTACTCATGTAGTCCACTCATACTTGAAAGCAAAACATGCAAAAATTCTCTGAGGGGTTTAATCTCTCAGTGACGTTAAAAAGTCCAACTTTTAAACTGTGAGACACATGATGACCCAAATGAATTTGTGTATGACAGTTACAAAGAAATCAGGTCCAGATGCCAAGAACTTCAGTTAATACTTGTTTCTTTGAAAACTTTACAATTAAACTGTTAAAATTATCTATGCCATGAATTGGGAGAATGACAAAATCTAGCAAGTAGACAATAAGCCACTCTAAGATGCAGAGTAAGCTGGAGAAGGCAGGCAATGGCTTAAAAGAAGGAGCCTGTAAGCAGTTAAAAGATACTGACAGAACTTTAAGGAATTAATGAAAAGCAAGAATTCTTATATTTCAAAAGCATCACTAATTACATAGTAGAAATCAATTCACATGTATATCCGTATTCAAAATTTTCTAAACATAAACAACAAAATTCTACACAGAAATATAATTTAATGGAATATAAATTACAAAAATAACCCCCAAGTCAAACAAACACAAAAACCCAACAAAACAAAACAAATTTCTCAACACTAGAAGCCAGAAAACAATGGGATCTTTTGGGGAGACAGAAGAGAGAGAAATAAATTGTCAACATGGGGTGCCAAGCTGAATCTGTAGCTAGAGAGAGAGAGTGACATCCCATCTGATACTTCATGAAGTCTTGGAGATATACCCTTCAACACTTGCTGGAAAAAAAAATCAGATAATGTTCAAACACAGAATGGGGTGTGGCCCAAGAAACATAGGAGACATCCAAATAATCAAAGACATTATAAAGTAATTCCAATGATGAATTCTGGAATTTAATATCAAAGTGAAACTAAAATAGGACCAATCAATAAGTAGCAGGAAGTGGCGGTGCTGGTATTGATCCAGATAAGTTGTGCTAAGAAGCAGTGCTAGGGATTTTTGGTTGGCTTCACTTGGTAAAATCTCTTTCCCAGCCATTTTCTGTTCTAGAAGGCTGATGAGTATACTACATCTTTACAATTTCCAGTTTCTGGTCAGAAGCTGGGCTGGCTAGTTATATGTTAGTTTCATGTAAGCTGTAGTTATTTGGAAAAAGAGAATATCAATTGAGAAAATGATCCCATCAAAATGACCTATTGGATAGCATGTGAGACATTATCTTAATTAGTAAATGATATGAGAAGACCAAGCCCATTGTGGGTATTGTCATCCGTGGGCAGGTGGCCCTAAGGTACATAAAACCCAGGCTGAGCATCTCATAGAGAGCAAGCCAGTTAGCTCCATTCCTCTGCTGTTTCTGCATAGGCTCCTGCCTCCAGATTCTTACCTGACTTGAATTCTTGCTTTGACTTCCCTCAATGAACTATGATTCAGGTTATGTAAGTCAAGTAGAACCTTTCTTTTTCTAGTTGCTTTTGTTGATGGTGTTTTATCACAGCAACACAAACCCTATCTAAGACAGAATCCCGGATTGATGAAAGGGAGCAAAGAAAGAAAGGTCAAGAGACCTTCCTGTATTCCTAATATTTACCAAAGAATGTCTATTCTTGTAAGTATGTGGTTACTAACAAATCAAGCAAAGAGAATTAAAGAAAAGAAGGAAGACATAGTTTCTCAAAGTCAATCACTTTTTTTCTTTGAGGCATAAGTTGATAAGAATTCCAGTGCTAATTTACTCAGGGTCTTTCACACCTGTGTGATTTGTCATCTTCAAACATAGCTTAGGGATAAATAAACTCTGTCTGCATGATCTTCATTTGCAACAATCATTTCATTTTAACCCTTGACTAAAACAAAAAGATAAATGTATTAAGTGTACACTTTTTAAAGCTGAAAATGATAAACTAGGAGGGGCCACAAGGCCACACAAGGTGTGTGTGGGTAGCAATTTATCCATGAAGAAGGATAACAAAGAATATTAACAGTAAAATTTAATTAAATAAAACATAGCAAAGAAAAATCCTAGTAAATTCAAAGCTTAAAATATCACCATAGAAAGTAATGAAATGTGTCCTGTTGCAGGTCATGGTAGAGTAGTTCTTATTGAACATTTGTTAACATTATAAAAGTTGGACATAAACAATTCACAAAGCTCAAACAAAGGGAAGCCACAAATGAACAAAACAAAAACTTTTACCTTCTAAAGGCAAACAACAATATCCAAATCAGATACTGAATTAGATATCACATTTTAAATTCCCTTGACACACACAAGGAAAAGTAGTTACATGTGGTGACAGATAGTCAGTTGTTATGAGTAATTATCCTACAATGTGTATACATAAAAATTAATACTTTAAATACTTGTAATAAGGGAATATATATTTGGTCCCTGCTCCTGGATCCAGCCACCTACTTCCTAAAATTCTTAAACTCTTAAGTGATGTGTCTTTTCATACTAACAAAGTGACTAGTACCATTTTCATAAGATTCTTCTTCATCAATCTGTTGAGGCTTGCTTCTCCACTGAAGGTGTTAGGAAATAACAACAGGAACATGTAGTGTCTCAGGTAAGGATCAATGTGGTCTTCATGAGAGTAGACTGTTATTAAACAAGCCTGGTGTTGTGTTCTCTTCATTCTCTTACACACATGTTATTCATCTTCACATGCATACTATCTCATGTTTGTCAATAGCACAATAGAAAACTATCCTTCCTCGTACTACCCACCCTTCAGAAAACAAAAACAAAATACCTTTATTTTTCATAAATTAGCCAGTGTCAGGTAACTTATTTTATAAACAGAAAATGAACTAAGATTAAAAAAATGAATAAGGGCTCCTTAATTTGAGTTATTCAGGGCTAATTCCCATGTCATCCTACTTTCAATTCTACCCCAACCTCCAGGAAAAAGAGAGGGCCTGAAAATTGAGTCAGTTCCTACCAGACAATAATATAATTAACCATAACTATATTATCAAGACTTTTCTATAAAAATTCTAAAAGGACAGGCTTCAGGAAATTTCCAAATTGATGAGGTACCTGGAGGGGAACCATTCCTAGAGAAAGCATGCAAGGTACATGAAACTCTCCTTTGTACTCTTATAGTTGGCTAATATCTGCATGCATTGCAATAACGTTTGCTAAGTGAGGTATAAATATAAGTAAAAGAGGGTCCCTGAATCCTATGAGCTGTTCCAGAAGGTTAAATGAACACAGAAGGAGGGACCTTTAGAAATGAAACAAGGATATGACCTCTCCAAGTTATGGTTGAGGAGAAGGAATTTATTGTAGATTTGAGGGAGAGAACAGCCAGAGGCATTTGAAGAGTCCAAACTAAACCAAGCCATGGTGGTGGAGGCAAGAGAGAGAGAGGGAGCAAAGGAGAGGGGGCCAAGAGAGGGAGGGACAAAGAGAGCAAAGACACACACACACACACACACACACACACACACACACACACACACACACACAGAGAGAGAGACAGAGAGAGAGAGAGAGTGAGAGAGAGAGAGAGAGAGCGAGCCAAGAGAACCAAGAAAGTGAATGGTCCAAATGCCTGAATTATATAGGAATCAGAAACAGGGGGAAGGGAAGTCCCTGGGCTGGAGAGGTTTAGAATATGTGGAGGGGGGGTGTGGAAGAGCAGAGAGGAGCCACAAGTACTGAATGGGTCTGGCAGCCAGCATGAACTGTGGTATGCTAATTGGCACTACAGACAGCCATTTATCTCTAATAGACACCACAGATAGCCACTTGTCTTGGTTTCTTTGGTACCTGAGACTTTGTATATAACTGTCTCATCAGAAGTACAGACCTTAACTGGAACTTGCAATAGGCATCTAAACCCTGGGCAGTCAGAGGAGACTGGGCCATCCAAATATCCCCAGTAGATGATGACAGAACGGAACTGACCAGCTAGTTTCTAAGCAAGAACTACTACTTAATGCGAGGAAGCAGCTTTCACACATGGGGAATGCTTTGGGGACTAGATATGAAAGCAGAGGAAGAAACATTTCTTCCCTTCAGAAGACCTCAAATACATATACTTTTTATTTGCTAGTTGAACCCCAATGAAGCTGAGGGACTAATTAAGAAAAATGACTTATGCCAATAATGAGCTTTTTACTAAAAAGATGAACTGTCATATTTCTCATATGGTAAAAGTAGCTGAAATGCACTCATTTAACATGAAACTATGCATTATCAAATAGTATGATTTAGATATGCACAATTAAAGTGATCTCAAATAAATTATTTGTAATAAACATTATCAAATAGAAAAATAAAACAGAGGCTACTGGGGATTTTGAATTATCATTATTATTAAAAAATGTTTCATATTTTGATTAGATTCCTTCCCTTCCTTAATTCCTCCCAGTTCCTCCCTGTAGTTCTTGCCATTTGCTCTTGTTGCTTCTTTGGCAATAGGTCTTAAGTGTGTATGTTCTTACTTTTCCTTCTCCTAGAGCATACATAATATTTTCTATGTTTGTATATAGTCTCATATCAAGCCTAAATCTTTTTCTTTAGATTCAAAGGGGAATTGTAGTGAGATATCCACCCTGCCCTCACTTGTAGCACTGACCATTTGGGCATGGTCACAGGTGTAGACTTGTGGGTTCAGGTCTGGGGACCAGACCCTAGCTCACTCTCTCTTAGTTCTGGTCTGGTCACTGAGAGCAGCCTGGGTGTGGATCCTTGGAGCTGGAACTTATGGGTCATTGGTTTCTCATGTAAGTGCATTCTCCCCAAATAAACCCCACTTATCCTGTACTAAGTCAAATGAATCTTGATTCTATGCATCCTCCACACTTCCCCATAGCAATTTCATGCTGTCTGTCACACACACACACACACACACACACACACACACACACACACACAACCAAACAAAAAGAAAATAAAAAACAAACAAAAATCTAAATAAGAGCAAAGATACCAAACTAAATAAAAACAAACAAACACACACACACACACACACACACACACACACACACACACACACACACAAAGAGTCCATTTCATGTGGGCCAACTACTCCTGGGTGTGGGACCTGACGTTGGGTGAGGTTGATATACCAAATAATACTACATTGAGAAAAACAGATGTTTTCCCCCTTTCCCAAAAGGTATCACTTGCAAGAGTGGGATTTTGTGTTCATACCCCCTTCTTCATCCCAGAATTTTGTCTGCTTTGAATTCATGCATGTTGTTACAGTCTCTGGGAGTTCATTCATATCAGTCCTTTTGTCTGAGAGACACTGTTTTCCGTTGTTTTATTGGAGTCATTCACCACCTCTGGCTCCTAGAATCTTTCCACCTGCCCATAGATTTCTTAGCCTTGAGGGGAAAGGTTTAAAAGAGACATCCCATATAAGTAAGTCTGAGCACTCCGAAGTTTCTCACTCTCTGCCCGTTGTCCAGTTGTGGGTGTCTTAAGTTAGTTTCCATCTACTGCAAGAAGTAGCCTCTCTGATGAGGGTTATCATCTACAGGATTTGATCTATAGGCACAGCAATGTGTCACTAGGAGTCATTTATTGCTATGTTCATTTAGCAGAATAATAGTATTAAGTTTTCCCCTAGGGAAACTTCTATCTAGGAATCTATCTAGCCTCAGGTGCTTGGCCATTTTAGCAGTGTCATGACATGGGTTCCATATCATAGGGCAGGTTTTAAGAGTAACAAAGCATAAAAGTTGTTGGTTACTCCCATAAAATTTGTGTCACTATGCTACCAGTATATCTTGCAGACAGGTTATAGTTGTAGTCCATAGGATTTGTAGCTGGATGATATTCATGATTACTTTTCTTCTTTGGTAGTATCTTAGTTATGATTTCATTGCTGAGAAGGGACACCATGACCACAGCAACTCTTATAAATGAAAACATTTAATTGGGTGGCTTATAGTTCAGAGGTTTAATCATTATCATCATTGTAATAAGCATGTTGGCCGATACTGTGTAGAAGAATATGAGAATTCTAGATCTTGATCCAAAGAAACAGGAAGTCAACTGAGACACTGGGCTTATCTTGAGCACAGGAAACCTCAAAGCCTACCACAAAGCCACAGTGGCACATTTTCTCCAACAAGGCCAAATCTACTGCAACAAAGCCATACCTCCTAACAGTGCTACCCCCTGAGTTTATGGGGGGCTAATTACATTAAAACTATCACAGGTAGTGTGCGTAGTACATTCCAGTACCATGAAACCTTGTCAGCAGTGGTAAACTTCTGTCTAGGCACTAGCTCAGTTTCTCCATGTTCAATATCATAAAGTGTTGTCTTTAGCAATAAGGTCTTGCTGTCAGGTTGTGTGGGGAAACAACCTTAACTATAGCTGGTGACATTTGGGAACCTATAGGACCTCTGTAGCCAATGACTCATCAAGATGTAGCCCATTCCTGGCCTTGGGGGTTTTACTGTCTAGCTGTGGCATTATCTTGCTAATTCAATTTAAGCTTATATATGTATATTCTTAATTTAAGAATATATATGTATGTGTGTATACATATGTATATGTGTGTATACAAGCTAATATAAGTATATATGTACGTGTGTGCGTGTGTGTGTGTGTGTATATATACACACATAAGCTTCTAGAGTAGTAACATCCTATATAGTTTTCCAAAAGGCCTTTAGTGTTAGTTGACCCATCACCTGCATATTCTCCTTGCCCTTTCTCTTCCATGTTCCTCCTCATTTAGTCTTCCTACTCCAGTATACACTTTATCTTCTTTATAACACTGTACTCTATCTCTCCTTCCAAAAAAAATTCTGTTGTCTCTCCTGGTCCCTTACTATATACCCAACCTCTGTTTCTAATGAAACACACACAAACACACACACACACACACAAGCACACACACACACACACACACACACACACACACACTAGTGCCCTCCCACACACATACACACATACACATAAATTTCTATACTGGAGGTACCAGTTTACATTCCTATCAGCAACTAATAAATGCTCCCCTTTCCCTGCGTTCTTGCCGGCATATTCAGTCATCTGTTTATTAATCTTGGCTATTCCGACTAGAGTAAGATGAAGTCTCAAAGTAGTTTTAATTTGTTTCCTCTCATAGCTAAGAACATTGTTACGTGTTTCTTGGCCATTTGTAGTTCATCCTTTTTGAGAATTCTCAGTTTAGTTTTATACCTTCCTTTTAAATTACATTGTTTGCTTGGTGTTTGGTCTTTTTAATTATTTATATTCTAGATACTAACTCTCTGTCCCATATGTAACTTCAAGATACTGTTCTTTTTCTGTAGGCTGTGGCTTGCTTGGATGATGATATCCTGTGCTACACAGAAGCTTTTCAGTACCATTAGGTCTCATTTATCAATGGTCTGTGCCACTGTGTCCTCCTGTTCAGAAAGTCTTTTCTTGTGCATATTCTCTACTTTCTCTTCTATTAGATTCATGGTATATGAGATGCTTGATCCATTTGGGAATTGAGTTACATGCAGGATGAAAGATATGGATCTACCTTCTTCTACACACAACTAGCTAGTTTGATCACATCAGTTGTTGAATTTTTTTTATTCAGTGTATAATTTTGACTTTTTTGTTTGTTTCTTTTCTGTGACACAGAGTCTCTCTACATATCCCAGGAAGTTCATGCAGACTCACTGATGGGAGATGTCATTCTGTAAATATGTTTCTCATACTGGTTAATGAATAAAGCACTGTTGGAAAATAGGAAACCAAGATAGGAGGGACTAGGAGAAAGGAGGAGAGAGGAAGTAGTAAGGAAGAGTAAGTAAGCATGTAGAGATGGGAGAGAACAGAGGTCTGGGCCTGGTAAGATGAAACCATGTGGAAATACTTAGATTAGTAGAAATGGGTTAATACTGAAGACACAGCTAGCTGATAAGAAACAAGTAACCGGCCAACAGAATTATATCAAATACAGCATCTGTGTGTGTGTTATTTGGGGCAGGCATGGCAGTGGGACCGGCGGTAGGGAAAAACTACTCGTAACCTATGGCGCCGCAATGTGGCTAATAAGAACTTCCACTTAAAACTAAGAAAAGCTAAAGAAATGGTTAGAAATAAAAGAACAGAGACAAGCAAGGCTCCTTGATAGCAGCATGTTTCTCAGTTGAACTCCGTTTTGCTAGATTCAAGCAGAGATTTGCACAGCTCCTTTAAAGGAGATTTCCTGACTCAGCATAAGCAGCAAAAAACCCACAAGGCTTTTAAAGAGCACTGCTATCAACTGAATGGTGTGTACTAGAGCTGGCAATGGCAGTGACCACATCTCCAAGCCAGCAGCATGCTGCTGGGTGCAGCGTAGACCAAGGCTCTCAGTTCTGGTGGTAAAAGTACCCACTGCAATCTTGGATAGACTAGACTGCGGCTAACACAGTTATGACTTTCATTTTAGCAATGTTGTTGTTTACCAGATAAAAACTCGTGGCCAGAAAAAGATAAAGATTTACAATAAAGACAGATTCACATTTTAAAAAAGCACTAAAAGTTTACAGTGTATTCTAAAATATATGTAGGCTTGGGAGAGAAAAAAAAAATAAAATGGTTTTAAAAAGACAGCGAGGAGCTGGGTGTGATGGCACACACCTTTAATCCCAGCACTCAGGAGACAGAGGCAAGCAGACCTCTGTGATTGCAAAGTTAACCTGGTATGCAGAGTGAATTCCAGGACACATAAAAGTTACACAGAGACACCTTGTCTCAAAAAATGAAACAATAAAAAGTTAAAAAAAAAAAAAAATAAAGCCAAGTAAAGGTGGAGAGAATCTGGATACTGTATGGTATTATATTGTCTTTGTATCGTTTGACTGCTGACGAAATAACAACTGCTAAAACAAATGCTGCTGGATCAATCCAATTTATATATTTTAAAAATGCTTTAACTTCAAAATTTAAGTCCAAGAACAGGTTATTGGGGAAAAGGATTTCTATTTTTGTTTCCAAAAAAAAAAAAAAAAAAAATTGAAAAGCTGTGGATTCCTTCTAGACTAACATGGTTTGATCAAGCAAGACCCCCTGAAGCAATGTCTATGGGACAATGCAGCCTTGCAGACCACTACAGCCAGGATTTCTGCATCTTCTTAGGATCCCCATGACAGTGCCCCCTACCAGCAGGAAAAAATTTGAAAAGAACGACTCCCAAATTCCCAAATATTGTTTATAAATGTTTGTTTTCATTTAAATGGGGTTGGTTATAAATGGTTATTGACCACAACCAATCTCTTTTTAAAGGTAAAAAGGGGATTATCGTATAGATATGAATACTTCGTTTTGGAATGGATTTTCATTTATTGATACAATTTAAGGTCAATTTTGTGATATGTATATTTCTCCTCTTGTTTAGGTATTGTGTTTATATAGCTGTTTAGGTATTGTGTATATACATTTAGAAATGCAATGTATAATTTAACACAGATTATACATAATTACCTATGATAGTCAAAACTTACAGTTAAGTTAGTTAAGATTTTTGGATATACAGAGATGTATTTGAGATAAACAGGCATTCTTCAAACCTTTCAAAGACCTACATAATATGGCATTTAAAACGGTTTAGGGTTTTCTTGACAATGAGGCACAACTGCTCCTGGCAACACCACCTGCGTCAGAAAGGAAGATTGACAACAAAGAAAAGCATTATGGAGTTTGCTTTCAATATGGCAAGACTGGCCATTTGGACAAGATACTGCCCTTGTCCAGACTGTTAGACATCATGCTGTATAAATGAGACATGCAGGACCCCAGGAACATGACTGCTGATAGATGATGGACTTTGCTACAGAGTTCCTGCTTCAAGGAAGAGTTTGCTAGACAGTCTGCAGGACACAGAGAAAAATGACTGACAAACTACCATTGCAGGTGGACAGTTTAAACTTTTCTGCTTTGCTGAAGAGTCTGCCAGACACACTATGGCCTATGGCCTGAAGATAGAACATTACAGAAGAATTTCGGGTGACTGACCAGGCGAGTTTTCTCTGTCATTTCTAGAGTTTATATATTATCCTTCTGTGGTCTTTGAAGGAGTTGAAGATGGATAGTTATGGTTATAGTTTTCCTTAGTTAGGATTAAAGATAAGTTACATATAGGACTTCAGACTCACAAAGATAGAATAGATGATGGAATATTTTCTTAAATCTTGCTAAATGTTAATGAACTAAATATTGCTAACTTATTTGATAACTGTTGTATGATATATTTTGCTATGATAAGGTTAAAACCCTTTTTATTTTAGACAGAAAGGAGGAGATGATGGGAGATGTCATTCTGTAAATATGTTTCTCATACTGGTTAATGAATAAAGCAAGATAGGTGGGACTAGGAGACAAGGAAGATTCGAGGAAGTAGAAGGGGGAGTCAACATGGAGAGACTGGAGAGAGAAGAACACCAGCCCACTCTCCGGTAAGATGAGACCATGTGGAAACACTTAGATTAATAGAAATGGGTTAATATTTAAGAGAGAGTTAGCTGATAAGAAACAAGTAACTGGCCAACAGAATTATATTGAATACAGAGTCTCTGTTTATTATTTGGGGCAGGCACAGCTGTGGGACCCACCGGCTGGAAAATTACTCACAACAGATTCACTACATAGGCTCTGTTTAGTTTCGTCTAGATCACCTATCTATTTATGAGAGTGTGATGTTTAAGTTTGTTGTACAATATGAGTTGAAGATGTGTTATATTTGTTAATGTTGTAGAACATTTATTTAATGATGCAAAGATGTATTGAATTTGTTTAACTCCACGAAATTGTGCCATTGTGCCTGTCTGAAACACCTGATTGGTCTAGTAAAGAGCTGAATGGGCAATAGCTAGGCAGGAGAAAGAATAGTCAGGGCTGGCAGACAGAGATAATAAATGGGAAGATGGAGAAATGAGAATAGAAGGAGAGAGGACACCAGGTGCCAGCCACTCAGCTACAATGTAAGCCATAGAATAAGAAGTAAAGAAAGGTATGTAGAATAGAGAAACACAAAAGCTCATAGGCAAAATGTAGTCAAGATAATTTAAGAAAAGCTTGGTAGAAGCAAACCAAGCTAAGGCCAGGCATTTATATGTAAGAAAAAGTCTCTGTGTATTAATTTGGGAGCTGGGTAGAGGGACCCAAAGAGCCAAAGAGTAAAATAAAAAAACAAAACCAAACAACTGCAGAAGTTACTCATTATCACTGTGTTAGGGTAAATATGTGATTTAGTTGTAGTAGTGTTTCTTTTATGAGCTTGGATGCCTTGTATTGGTGTACACACATTTAGAATTGTAATAGCATCTTGGTAGATTTTTCCTTTCATAAGTAAGTAGTATCTTTCCGTATCTCTCATCAGTTTTGGTTTGAAAACTATTCTTGCCTGATATTCTTGGATTATATTATATTTCTTAGATGTAGCAGAAAGATGGATCCCATTTTCTAGTCTAATCTGTTAGTCTGTGTCTTTTTATTGCAGACTTAAGACTATTAATATTGAGAGTGATTATTGCGTGTGCTTATTTATACGTGTGGGCTTTGTTGTTGTTGCTATTATGGTGTGCTTCTCTCTTCTTTTCATTAATTATTCTGGGTTATTAATTCTTTTTGTTCTCTTGGTTGTAGTCAACCTTCTCTTCAGGCTGAAGTTTTCCTTCTAGTGCCTTCTTTAGGTCTGGATTGGTAGATAGAAATTTAAGTTAATTTGCTTTAATTGTAAAATGTTTTCTTTTTCCAGCTAATGTGATTGATAGTTTTGCTTGTTTTAGTAATCTGCTCTATCATCTGGATTACAGAATCTCTAAAGAGAAGTCAGGGGGGCCTGCCTGTGTATAAGATTTGGTCTTTTTCCCTTGCATCTTTTAATATCCTTTCTTTGTTCTGTACATTCAGTGTTTTAATTATTATATGGTATGAGGAATTTCATTTCTGGTCCAGTCTATTTGGTGTTCAATATGCCTCTTGCACCTTGATAGACATCTATTTTTTAAGGTTAAAACAATTTTATTCTATGATTTTATTAAAAATGTTTTCTGTACCTTTTGTCCTGAGTTTTTTATTCTATAACTATTTCTAATAAATTTGGTTTTTCCATAGTGTACCAGATTTCCTGGACGTTTTGTGCATGGTTTTTAAACTTTCATTTTTATACCTTGTCTTCAAGACCATGTATTTTAATATAGTGGTGAAGTATGTCACTGAACTGCATTTCCAGTTTCATTTTAATTAGTATTTTCTTTAGTTATTAAAATCTATATTAATGTCTTGGATTATTTTTATTGTTTCATGCTACTGTTTGTATTTTCATAGTCTTCATTAAGGCATTTATTCATATTGTCTTTAAAGTCCTTGAACATGCTATTTTCTTTTGAAGAGTGGAGTTGGAGACATCATCTTTCTGTGTAGCCCTGGCTGTCCTGGAACTCAATCTGTAGATCAGGCTGGCCTTGAACTCAGGGATCCACCTGTCTCTGGCTCCTGAATTCTGTGATTAAATGCATGAGGCACTACTGCCTGGCCTTGAAAACATTCATAATTGTTATTCCTAAGTCCTTTACTTGTGCTTCACCTACATTGCTTGCCTTGGGATCTATTACTCTAGGATTTTGGGCTTCTGGAAATGGCATCTTCTTGTTGGTGTTCTTATTTGTGTCTTTTTTTCTGTTATCTAAGCATCTAGAGTTATGATGTTTGTGGTATTTGTTGGTGTAGATATCTGGTCTCAACTTTGTTGAATTGTTGTTCTTTCTTTCAAAACTATTTCCCACTCTTGTTCCTAGGCAAATGTGGAGACTGTGGAGTCCCTGTTAGAGACTGTTTCTATGGATCAACATAGAGTCACACAGAAATGGAGGTAAGCTAGAAGGGGTGGTTGAAAACGGTGGTGGGTATGTAGACTAGTAGGACACTGTGTCCAAATCATGTCGCCATGCACCAAAGGAGATGGAGGTGGCTGGGAGGAGGGCTTGTGATTTTGTTTAATTTGTGTATTAATTTGAAGTACCTGTAGAATCCAGAAAACTAGAAAGGGACCAGGGGTAGGGGTCAGAAAAAATACCTTTAATGGAAGGGTGACATAAAGGGAAATAATTGGGGCAGGTTAAGTGGGAGATGGATGGTAAGGTAGAGCAGAAAAGAGGGTAGGGAGAGAGACAACTAAATACTACATGTAAATCTATTGTATAAGTTTCCCTCTCATATAAAACAGTATCATTAGAGTTACCCTACACAAGGAATAAGCAATAGGTTGCCAAAAATTATAACAATAAGAACAACAACAATGAAAACACCCAAATAAATAAAATAAAAATGTCTGGTGTGGATACCTACTTTTGCATTGTTGATGAGGACTTCTGAAGATTTCCTCAAACCATACAGGATGTTGCCAAGACACATCTCTTCGTTGCCCACGACCCAACTTTAAAGTAGTTGTTAGACATGGAAATGTGGAGGTGTTGCAAGACATAACCCCGGATTCAACATTGCTTTGTCACATCACATGGGCACCGAGCACAAATATTATGGGAGCAATTAAAGAATAGTTTTGGGCACCCATCTTGGGGACAAGAAAATCTGCCTCTGGGCCTACCTCCATTTTATCATCTAATAAATGGACACGTTGAATTAATTGCAGAGAAGTAAGATGTCTTTGAAATTAAATAGTCTATGCTTTCAGGTGATGTTAGGCAGCTAAAATGATTTCTACCCTGAAATTAGAGGCTTCTAACCTTTAGAGTTTAGAGGAGTAAAAGTAATGGTAAGGCTAGGCAGTGGTGGTGGATGCCTTAAACCCATGCACCACTTTAATCCAGGCAGAGGGAATGGATAATGGATCTCTGTGATTTCAAGGTCAATCTGGTCTACAAATTGAGTTTTAGTACAGCCAGAGCTGTTACATAGAGAAATCCTATCTTGAAGGAAAAAAAAAAAAAAAAAAAAAAAAAAAAAAAGGGAATAATGAGGGGGTGGAGCATAGTTACTATTTTTCATCTAATTTGAAAGTTTCTATTTTTGTTATCAACCTATAATGATAGCTATGATTGTAACACATGGACTATTTTACTACCACAATGCATTTTTCTCAGTGTTGATTTAAAACACTTTAGAAACAGTTAAAGGGTTAAAGGAGTTGTAGTCATTAGATTTCAGGTTTGTTGCTAACCCCTTCATCAGTGGGCTGACTATTGTTCAACACTGTTTCTCCTCCACTGTCAATAAAATTCTTCAATGACTTTCAAATATATTTTTGCTAAGGTCATTGAAAACCACTCTGAAGGTGTTACATATAAACAAATAAGAGCTCAGTCATATGACCAAGTAAGTATCCTATTACAAGGGTGAAGAGAAAGGTAAGTCTCTACAATTCTAGGCTTTTCACAGTTCTTACCAAGGCTCAGTTGTCAAAGTGCCTTCCAAATCAATATTTGCCAACCTCTAGGGAGCCTTCTGATATTTCATGTAATTACACTGCACATAATATTTCAGTCACATGTTTATCTGCGGTCTTCTAAGATTATAATGGAACTGAGAAAGCCTCTTGCCTAGTGATGCCACAGCTGCTGTATTCACAGCACAATGCATCGATCAAGTGTTTGTGGTGCTACTGATGGAAGCAAACCTCTTGTGCTAAAATTTGCATATATGCATGATAGCATATGCAATTATGTATGATGTGTAATACTTGGCAATAATGTAAATGAATGCTGTACTTTATACATTTATCATACTGAATATTTTTATTGGTGTTTTAGTATGCATTCCTCACACCTACAAACACTACACACACTACACATGCCACACACACACACACACACACACACACACACATACACTTTAAAGTAGTGTACAATGCTATAACAGAGCAGCTTCACCTTTCTGTATTTATTACTTACTTTCTTTTGCTGAGACAGAATACAAGGATCATGGCCACTTATAGAAGAGTTTATTCAGTTTAACAGTGTTTATAGAGGGATAAGAATCCATCATAGTTGGGAATCATGGCAATGAGTAATAGTCATGGAGATAGGAACATCTCTAGCTGAACCACAAGCAGGAAAACATAAAGAATGAATTAAAAATAGAGCATGATTTTGAAACTTCAAAGCCTTTTCTCCAGTGACATACTTCCTCCAGCAAGCCACACCTTCTAAGCCTGGCCAAATGTTTCATCACTTGGGGAGTGGGGGACAAGTATTGAAATGCAAGAGACTAATGGAGACATTCTCATTCAAATGACCATACTTTCATGTTTACTGATATTTGATTGCATGGAGGTCACAGGAAGCCGTTGTTCAGATCACTGGGCTAGTGTGAGTACACTTCGTGACATTCTTTGAGTGATGAATGTCTTAGAGCATATCCTCATTGATGAAGGATGCTAGATGATACAACATGGAATCTTCACCTAGAGTTTATGTCTGGAAGCAAGGAAAATATTACAGTAATGCCATTAACTAACCTCAGACCTGACTTGGTATTCACAAACTGTCTCCCTAATTTCTACTTTTCTGGTCCAGGATCCAACCCAGGGTCTTACATTTCACTTACTTTTCATGTCTCTTTAATTTCCTCTAATCAAGAATATTTCTCATATTTTTTTTTCTCTCCACATTGACACTTTTGAAGAATACTAGCCAATTATTTTGTAAAATGTTCCTCAATTGGTATTTGTCTGATGTTTTCCCATGATTTGATTAAGGTTGTGCAATTTTGGCAACAGTATCACATGAATAATGTACTGTGTGCAGTACATCCTATCAGTAGGTATATGATGTCAACATGCATTATTACCAGCAATGTTAACTTTGATCACTTGATTAAAGGCATGTCTGCCAGGTTTCTCCAGTGTAAGGTTTTATTTTTCCCTTTGTAATTAATAAGTATCATATGGGGGGATACTATTCACATATCCTGTTTCACATCATACTTTCACCTATGTCTTTTAGCATCCATTGATGATTTTTATCTGTAACAATCATTATGGTGCTGTTTGACTCATGGGGTTTTCTATCTTTATTATTACTTCTCACTCATTAATTGGATTTTTGTTGGCTAGAACACTTGTCTATCTCTCCATCTGTTTTTTGAATTGGTGATTTATATGTCACAATGAAGTCATGGATATGTGTTTCATTTCATGGCTAATATCACTATCACAACATTTTAGTGTCTCAAAATTTCTATATTTGGCAAGATATTGATGTGGTTTTGGTGTCCTCCATTTTATTTAACACTTCCTTAATTTTTGGTATACAAGATAACCTAAATTTATCTGAATGTAATATTTCAAGGCAAAATATAAAATAAATTTAGAATACTAATAAATGACTTAACAAATGATTAGGATTTCCCAGAAGGAGAGGATAAAATAATGTAGGAAAAAATTCTGTAACAAAGTTGGTGGAAGTGTTACAAATAATCTAGACCCAAACATAGTCTTAGAACATTCAAGGAACCCTAAGCATGGTACTTAAAATGAAAAATATTGTTATCAATACTATGAACATGCCTTAAACATTAAATAAATAATAAGACTGCAATTAAAGAAAAAATTCATCATCATTAAACAAACAATGATTATTATATTCACTAATGTTGTGAGAGAAACTAGAAAGATCAACACTCAGTGGAATGGAATTTTTAAGGTATTGAAAGGAAATATAAGTTAATCAACCTACAGCCTTATAATTAGTTCCACTCCCCCCACACACAAACCAAAAGTCTTATGTGAAAACAAAACAGTAGCACTATCCTACAAACAATAGAAAGTATGATAATAAATATAGTAAAGAAAGTAGTATTTTTGAACTAAAAGAAAATAGCCTAACATGAAAATAAAATTTTGTGAAGTAATAAAAACCAACTTAGATGTCAAATATGTAAGCTTAAAATAACATCACATGCTTAAAACAGAACTCAAAAATATTGAACACAAATTTAAAGTAAGTAAGTACAAAAGAGTATGGTTTTGTAAGATTTAGTTGTTTGGTAAGTACTAAGTGTTTATTTAAATTTAAGGCTAGTATAATAAGACAAGATGCAAATTATAATTTCTGGAGTCATGTAAATGAACAATATAGAGACATAATCAAAATATAATAGAAGGGTTTAAAAGAAGCAACAAAGTTTGTGATTGTTTTCATATAAGCCAGGACATGGTGAAAAGAAATAAACATAAAAAAGCACAATATTGTAGGCTACAATAGATTACTTTAATTGTGATAAGAGTTATTACACCAAGCATCATGTTTTAAATATGTAAACTGAATAATCCAATTATGTACCAGATAATGTAACAAAATTTAAATATCAGAAAACAGATGTTTTGAAAGTAAAAGAATGGAAAAATACACAATGTATAAGCATTAACCAAAAGAAAACTGATACAATGTTACTGCTGTCAAAAAAGCTATCAGAGGAGAAAAATCTTACCCAGCTCTCACATTGTGAGCTCTCACAATGATATGCCCACTGGCGCAATAATGGCACAAACATCATGGGAGTAACCAACCATATTTCTGCTGCATTTAAGTTCCCCCCAACAAGATTAAACCTATACCTAGCACAATCATTGGGCTAAGAACTTACGTCTAGACAGTTAAAAGTCCATAGGGAATAATCTACTACTATTATAGTTTAATTGGACAGAATATTAAACTGACTCATAATGACTTATATTTATACCCATTAATTCATTCTTCAACCATTACCAGAGAAGATTTATTATTATCATTATTATTAACATTATGATTATTATTATTTTGAAGTAGATGATGATTAACGGAGACTATAACTGTCAAAATGGATAAGAGAATACAGAATACTCAGCACTAAATGAAGCAAATACAATGTACCCTGCTCTCTAGGGATCATTTTAGTAGAAGATTGGAAAACGTACAAGATCCTGGGACAGAGAATGACTACAAGAAATCTGTCTTCTGGACATATCAAGGTGACAGCACACGTAAACTCACAGTGGTTGTGACAGCATGCAGAAGACCTATGAGAGCTCAAGACAGATCAAATTCTAGCATGATGAGGAGAGCTGAACATGAAATCACTCTCTTAGGAGAAAAGCTATTGGTGATTTTTAGTTGCTGGGATAGGAAGAGTCAGTTTTCTCTAACAGTATAGTTGCTAGTAAGTCATCTACACTCCACTTGATGCCCACACATCCAAGGATATTTGGAGAGTACAGATTGATCATTATAGATTGAAGAAAGAAAGAAAGAAAGAAAGAAAGAAAGAAAGAAAGGAAGGAAGGAAGGAAGGAAGGAAGGAAGGAAGGAAGGAAGAAAGAAGGAACACAAAGGTTGATCAGTAGGGAAGGGGAAACTGATATAGATGGGAAGTATTGGGAGTGTGAATATTATCAAAACACATTGCGTAGTATTCTTAATGTATTTTATACCTTAATTAAGGTATAAAAAAGAGAATCAACTGTAGAGATATCAAAGAATATACACCTTAAAATAGATAGCTGAAGGCATATCTAGAATGTTCTTGGAAGTATGATGATAGCAAAATCTTAGAAGCAATTTAATTATCTTCAGAAGGAGAAAAAATATGTCAATTTCTACTTCAGAGCATTCGCTTCTAGATGTAGGACTCACTGTGTGTATATATGTGTATTTCCTACAGAAGTTATTAGAAAGTCCTACAAACTTAGTAACTTCAAAAACACATTTATTTTCTTTTGGTTCTGGACCTTAGAAACATGAAATATAGCTTACCAGAGTAAAGTCAAGGCATCGGCAAGCTTGCCTCTTTTGTAGAATGTTTTGGGGAGGGTGCACATCTGTATTTTGTACTTTCTAGAATTAGATGCATTTTCAGCATCTGACACATGTCTTTGATCATGTCACTGTTCTCCCTCTGCTTTTCTTGTATCACTATCTGTTTTTCTACAAATTTCTCGCTCCCTCCATTCAGTGACAGTTGATTACATTAGAATACACCAACTAATCCAGGGTAATCTCTCTACCTTACAGCATCTCAAGATATCATTCCTGAAAAAAATCACTTCTGCTATAGAAGGAAACATTCACAAAATCTTGTTATCTGTGTGTGACATTATTTAGTCTACAACAGTATAATATTGCTTTACTTGCTCAGTCCCTCTCTCCGTATACATATTTTGAATGCATATTTAAATTATATACACACATATTACGAAATTGAGAGCAATCATGTGAGAAGTTTGGCAAGAAGCATGCAGACAGGGTAGAAAGGATTAGTTTGCTGTGCTGGAGGCCACAATGAGGTAAAATTGTGCTGTATTAAGACAAAAGGATAGCATAGTGGAATACTAGAATGATTACTTCCACAGCTGATATATTTCAGGTGGTGCCTGTGTCCAGAATACAATCACAGAAGTAGTGGCATGTCCCACGTTGGGGTAAGCTCATGAAATAAGAACACAAGGACTTGGCACTGACAAAGTCATCAGCACAGAAGTGTACTTCATTCTAATGATGTCTAGAGCATATATAGACAAGAGAGGTGTTGTTCAAGTATAGAAATACTCAATAGATGATTGAATAGCTAGGGGATGACTTTAATGAATTAAATAGACTGAGATACTTTTTCATTGGTATCAGGAATAGACATAAAGCAGATAGTAGTGGAAGGTATTACTTCCAGTCTGAGTTTGAGTTTCTGAGATTCAAGTTGTCTTTGCAACAGCAGAGTAGTTCTGTGTAGTAGGCCCATAAAAGTTAGGAAGTCAGGACAAAGTAGAGGTTAGCAATGTATAGACACAAGTGTAAATAACAAGCCTAAGATAAGGGAAACAATAGATTTTGAAAATTATTTAAATTTTATTAGAAACTGTACAGTGTATGTTCCTCATGTTTTTGGTTCCTTAAGGAATTTCTCATTTTTTTTAAATGGGAATATGTGATGTTTGTTCTTTACATTTTATGTGCATGGGATACATGTAAATACATATACATACCTCATTTTTCTCAACTTGATCATTCAACTTTTAATTTTGAGACTTTATTGTATACCAAACAAAGGGTGACTGTATATAATAGATACGATATAGATGGTACTTGGCTTTTATCTATTAGTTTTGTCAAAATTCAGTCTACATTTTTAATTATGGCTCTGTTTTCTTAAATTGCTGATAACTGGCTATGACACATTTTATAACATTAAAGCCTTACTTCTCTGTTCACCTCATTTTAAGAAGAAAACTTTAATGTACTAATTCTTTAATTCTCTCACATATATATATTCTGCTTTCCTACCCTTAGTTAGGGTAAGTACATTCTGAAGTGACAGGATATATCCCGGGGAAAGAATAGAGTTAAGAAGGCAAGACCACTGAACTAGTATGGCTATCCATGACCACTATTGTATGCTAATGAACAATACCAACTCCAAAGCAATGAGTTAATTCCTAGAAGAATATATCCTCTAAGAGTCAATGATGAAGACAGAGGAAGCGTCAATGACAATGATAAGGAACACGAGTTAGAAACCAAACTCACCAACAAAGAAAAGCTTTTCATAAGACAGCTTCCCAATGACTGAAAGAATAATTAATGTCAATCCGCAAAATATTGAAGAAAATGGAGCACCTTCAGCACTGGTTTTATAAGGCCAGCATTAACCTGATAGCGAATGCAGGAGGAGACCATGAGAAGAAAGGAAGACATCTTAAAGGTGGAATAGAGAAGGGAATAGAATATGTGACAGGAAAGCAAAGTCAGGATGATCTGGAGAAGTGGAAAAAAGAAAAGAAAAACAGCCAAGGAGGGAAGGAGAAAGGCAGTACAGGTGAGGAATGAATGAGAACAATGTATATGACACAAAAGTAAGAAAATGCTGCCGTGGACTCCATTACTCTGTACAGTAACCTATTAGTTAATTAAGTAAAAATTATTTTTTTAAAAAAGGAACAAAGAAGAATTCTGTAAGAAAAAAAAAATCTCACCACTGGCTATTCCTAGTGAAGATAGATAACAAAGCCTCAACACAACGCTTACAAAATAAATTGCACATTTCCTTCAAAGGGCCACACACAATGGCCATTGCGAGATATGTCTGGGCTAGAAGAAAGGTTGAAGCAATAAATGTGATACATGCCATTAGGAGAGTCTACAAATTCTGCACTCTTCCTAGCAGAGTCAGGAAAAAGCAATCTGAGGAATTTCAACACCTTTTCATAATAAAAGTCTCAACAAATTAGATTCAAAAGGAATTTCCCCAAAGCATAATAAAGGCCACATATGATGCCCACTCTCAACACTACACTCTATAAGAGAAAGTTGGAGGGTTTCCCTCCTAGATCAGGAGCAACTTCTGATCATTATAGCACTGAGCAGATCCTAGACAGATCAGTTTTGTAAACAAATGGATAATGACCTCAAACTTGAAAAGGAATGAAGATTCCATGTCCATCACAGAAAACCCTAAACATATTAAAAATTTAAATAAATAAATGTCTTCAGTAAAGTTGAAGGATACAAAATCAACGCATTAAAAACCATTGTGACTGGGAACACTACAAAATAACAACCTTTGTAAAGGTTATTTATAAAAAGCTTTTTTTAAAAAAATCAAAGAACCACTAGGCCTAATGATAAATTAAGGAGTTGAAAGATCTGTGAGCTGTAAAACATTTATGAATGAAATTTTAAAAAGAAGCAAATAAATGAAGTAATGTACAATATTCACGGATTGTAATAATGAATATAGCTAAACTGTAAATACCACCTAAAGTGATTTACAGACCCCATGGAAACAAATTCTAGTAACTTTCCACATAAAATAGAGCAGCAACCCCTGAAGTTTTAGGGACCTAAAATAATTTAAAACAGTCAAAACCATTTGCAGCAAAAATACAAGAACTTAGGTCAGGCTAGTCTACAAAGGGAGTTCCAGAACACTCAGAGTTTCACACAGAGTAACCTTGTCTTAAAAAACAAAACCAAAACAAAATAAAAGAAAGAAACAAAAACCAGAAAAAAATACAGGAGCTGAAAATATCATATTCCCCAAGTTCAAAATATACTATAAAGCCTTAGAGACTAAAACAGCATGGTGCATGTAAAAAAAATACACATAGGCCTATGCAACAGAATAAGGGCCCTGAATAGAAATAATAGCAATTAAAGTCAATTGAGTAACTTCAAGAGCACACTATGAAGAAAGAGCAGTCTTCAATAAGTGGTACTGAGAAAACTGTGTCCACACACAGAACAATGAAACTGGAACCTTATTTCACATAACAAAGTTGAACCCAAAATGGAGTAGACTTAAACATAAGAGTCAAGATAATACAGCTGCTGGAGGAAAACAGAAGGGGCAAAGCTTCCCTCTGTGAAAATGGGTAGTGGTTTCTGGGATATAACACCACAAAGGCAGGTGTCAAATACAGTGGAAACAAAGGCAGAGGAGACAAGAAAATACTATGTGATGCAAGAAAATACTATGCATGTTAGATATTTGATAACAGAAATTCATATTTAAAAATATGTAAGACTCAATTGCAAGATCACAAATAACCTGATGGAGTAATAGGCAGAAACATGGAGAGGTATCTGTCAAAAAGGAAGCATAAGTAACAAATATGAAGAGACAGATGACAGATGCACACATGTGCACGCACACACACACACACACACACACACACACAGAGAGAGAGAAAGACAGAGGAATAGAGACAGAGACAGAGAGAGACAGGGAGATAGTGATTGTTTTAATATCTATTACGAAGAAGACAAAGCAGCAAGTGTGGAGAAAAGGAGAATTTTATATAATTAATACAGCCATTCTGAAAAATAAAATGGAAATATCTGAAAAAGAAATTGCAAATGGGATTCCCATTTGATCTAGCTACTTCCCTTCTGGGTGTGCAATGCAACTGGAGTCAGTGGATGGAAAACTCTCTGCTTTCATAGCAGCCTGTTCCTCACTAATTATGATAAGGAAACAATTTGGCTTTATCAGTAGATTGTTCCTCTCTAATCATGATAAGGAATCAATTTGACTTCATCAGCAGATAAGCAGCTGATAAGGGATGCGGTAATACTTCTTATTGATAGAAGAAAAGAATCCTGTCTTGTATAAAACAGGAGGTCATTATGTGAAGTGAAAGAGGCCAGATACTAGAAGACCAATGCTGCCCAATCTTACCTAAATGAGGACCCTAAAAGAATTGAATTTTACAAGTACAATAAAGTGGTGTTTGAATAGGGAGAGTGGGTGGGAAATGTGGATATGTATTTTAGGGGTACAAAGTTTCAAACCATATGAATACACTTTGGAAATCAACCACAAAGCATGGTGAACATAATTGATATAGAATATATAATATTTCAGATATAAAGAATGGATAAGGGGAAGCTGAGGAGATGGATCATTGGTTAAGAACACTGGTTGAGAGAGAGAGAGAGAGAGAGAGAGAGAGAGAGAGAGAGAGAGAGAGAAATACCATAGAAGAGGGGGCCAGTAAACTGACTCAAGAGAAATGTCCAGAGACTTCCAAGACTAACCCCAGCTAATAATTTGAGCAACAGTGGAAAGGCAACCATAAAAGCCCTTCCCTGATAAAGTGATTGATGACTAACTTATCCACCATTATAGATCACTCATCTAGTAGCTGATGGAAACAGAAGCTGACACTCATAGCTAAACACTGAGATGAACTGGAATCCAGATGCAGAGAGGCAAGGCAAGACCATGCTACAGAAACCCACAGAGACAGCTGACCTGAACAAGGAGGAGATAATTAATTGGCCCCCAGACTGATAGCTGGGAATCCAGCAAGGGACTGACTCAGACCCCCTGAACATAGGTCTCACTTAGAAATCCTGGGTAGTCTAAGGGACCTCTGACAGTGGAACCAGGATGTATTCCTGATGCACAAAAGGACTTTGGGAGCACATTCTACATGGATGGATACTCCCTTAACCTAGAGGCAGGAGGGAAGGCCTAGTCCCTACTCCAAATGACTTGACAGATTTTGTTGACCTCTCCTGTAAGGCACTACCCTCCCTGTGGAGTGGGTTGGGAAATGGGATGGGAGGGTGGTTATGGGGAATGGGAGAGAGGGAGGGACAAAGAGAGGAAGAGAGGGGTAACTGGGATAGATATATAAAATAAGAAAAAAAATATACTAAAAAAAAAGCACATTACACAGAAGTCTTTCAGGACAAACCTTCTCACATGAAGAATCAGTAACCTGATGATTTCAATGATCTTTGAGCACAGAAGTTTGTAGGGAGTTTTTTTCTACTTTCTGACATGTTTTAAATTTGCCATGTGGTATGTGGCATTCCTACCTGCTTGCTCTGAGCAAATTGTAGACCTGAGAAGTTCGCAGCCATTCGCTTATTTTAATTATAAATGCCATTCTCTAACTTATTTCATTTTAAAACCAAAATATCTTAATACATTCTTTCCAATGTCATATGTTTATACAATATATATGATCATATTATTTCTTCTTGTGGCTTTTACTGCTTAAATTGTTACTTATCTCTATATATACATGCAAATAAAGAAGACATACAAATCAACACCAACAAAAAATATAAAAGAAAAGACACTGGCATTGATGCCATTATGAAAACAAAACAAAAAAAAAGAACACTGGTTGCTCTTCTAGAGTACCAGGTTTTAAGTCCCAGTACCTACATGGTGACTCACAACTGTACATTGCCATATGTGGCCACCTGAATTCATCTTCATGTATATACACACATATTTAAAAATAAACAAGTATTGAATAAAGAAGTACTGAGGGAATACTAAATGTTATCACATACACATAAAGAAAACTAAAGTGATTAATTTTAACATCACAACAGACATCTAGCAACACATCACATTGTGCACCAGAAATATAAGCAATTTTTATTTGTTCATTATACCCTCACAATGCTGGGGGCAGGGAGTAATGAAAAAAAGCTGGAGGAAGTAGTCAGGAAGTCAGGCAATGTCAATAATATAGGGAATCAAATTGATTATGTTTCTCTTTAGGAACCTATTCACAAAACTAATTGTTTCTTTATGTAGGACTCTAGGCCCTGACCAGAAACTGAGTAAATAGGGACAACTTTCAATTTTTAATAAGCATGATAGGATTAATATAATCAATTTTCACACCATATCCTAAAAGCTACAAATGTAGAAAGAACAATGAACTTGAAATACAGAAAACCTGTGTTTAAAATCTTCTAGTTACATGAGTACTGGCAAATCTATTCTCTGGTCCTTAGCTGTATCATCTGAAAAAATGGAGGTAATAATGTGATAGATATAAAAGCAACAATTTTCATTTGTTTGTTTGGTTTTGTGTTTTTGAGAAAGGGTTTTGCTTTGTATCTGCATTTGGAACTCACTGTGTAGCCCAGACTGGTCTTGAACTTGTGATCCTCCTTCTACCTCCCAAGTGCTGGCACAATAAGCACAGACACCATGTTTCACTTCAGGTATGGTGTTTATTAAAGCATCTCACTTATATATAGACATTATATAATATAAAGACATTTGCTGTTTACCAAAACCAGAAAGATAAATATAGTATGTACTCATTCATAAGTAGATAACAGACATAGAGCAAACGATACCCAGCCTACAGTCTATAACCCCAGAGAAGCTTGAGCCTTCTTCCAGAAACACATGGAAGCAGATGTAGAAATCCACAAATAACCAATGGGCCAAGCTTCTGGAGTACAATCAAAGTGAGGATGGAACAAAAATATGAACAAAGGGGTCAAGACCATGATGGGGAAACCCACAGAATCAGCTGACCTGAGCTAGTGAGAGACGACTGACTCAGGTCTGACAAATGGAGAACCTGCATAAGACCAAACTATACTCCTTTAATATAGGTGATAATGGTGTGACTGGGACAATATATGAGGCCACTGGCAATGGGTCCAAGACCTAACACTAATGCGAAAACTGACTTAGTGGAGCCTAGACACAGGGGTGTGGGGGTGGGGAGGTGCCTGATCCTGCCTCAATTAGATGATGGGACAGACTTATTAAATTTCCTATGGGAGGCCTTACCCTCTCCATGGAGCAGATTGGAGGAGGGGGTGGAGGAAGTGGAAGGAAAGAAGGAAGGGGGAACTGGGATTGGAATGTAAAATTAAATTAATAAAAGAAGAAAAAAAATGCTGTTTAAACCTAAAGAAACAGAAAATAGCAGTATAACTGGCTGCATGACCATCTCTACCTAGAGTCTACACTGTAAAGAATGTTCCTTCCCAAGGTGCTGCAGCCTTAGTTCAGACCAGGTTAATTCTCATTAAGATTTTGCCTTTTATTTTAAACCGAACTAATACAAAGCCAAATTAAGTGTGACAACTCAAGTTGCCAAATGAAGTGCGGTTTGGAGCTGACTTTGCAGTGTTAGCGATCAGTTTCCATTGTGTTTTTTGCCAAATTTTGCAACTTTCTCACTCCCATGAGTTTTTGTGAAAACACCTAAAGGTCTTAACAAGAAAATTTCAGGTGCAAGAGAAATTTGAGGTTCCTCAAGATGCTGTCAGAAAGCACTGAGATGGCGCTGTGAACCATACCTACAACATGTTTCACAGTACAGGTACTCAACTCTTGCGTCCAGGGAGAGAGGCCATCACTGATTGGACTGTCTCACAAGCCTGTGCTCTTCCATCTGTGCCAAACACTGGCCCACAGTTCACTTATCCACTCTTTGACTAGCAAAAGGTCTGTTCTTCATTTGTGGTCAGCTGCATGGGCGAGTTCAGCACTGCTAATTTTGGAAGGAATTATTTGAGGTGAAACCTTTGACAGGAGCTGAATATCAAAACATGAATTCCAAGCTGAGTTATCTGGAGTTTGCAATAATAGGATTTCCCCCACACACACATTAAGATGTTGACATAGGCGTGTCAGTGTCTGCATCAGATGAGCAAAGGATGAAGTAAGGCATTGCCACACACCATTTGCCAGCTGTGGGTATACATAAAGCCATGTTGTTCGTGGCTACATCATTAGTATGAAAAAAAAAAAAAAACTGAACTTCAAAGGATTCAGGTTTAGGCTGTGAATTTGCAATAACAACCCCATGGGTTGGAATGAAGTGTTTGAGCTGATTTCCACTAGAAAGTTTTGGCTTACTGGGGTTTCTGTGGTAGACAGAGGTTTTTTAGCTTCCTGTTTGGATGCTGGGAGGCTTGTCTGGTTTTCCTCTGGTTGATCTACTGCAGATACGGTAAGTGTTCCAGGCACAGTTCTGTGTTGCAGAGATAGAGAACAGCAGGTCCAGAAAGTCCAGCCTCTCCACAGCATGAATTTAATTAGGCTGCACACTGAGCAAAGTTTAGAGCAGCCCAAAAGTTTGTTCCTTACTTTTAATTTCAGGATGTTGTAACCAAGGAGGAAGAAGGTGCCCCATTTCTCTTTGAAAAGCCATGTTGTTCCTTAAATTTGTGTGTAGGGAAAGAGGGTGTAGACTCTTATCAGTTAGTCATGGAATAAAAGATTACTAATTTAATGCATAGATCTATTTAATTTAAGAAATTATAAGTGATGTTAGTTTCTCTGTCATAGCATGCTCTCCTTTGGGATGTGACTCAGTGGTGGAGTGCCTGCCTAGCATGTGTGCCAGAGAGCAAAATTTCAAAGGGCCAGATTCCTAGATTAGGGTTGTATATGGAACATAGGCCAGCCATATGAACCTGTGAACTTTGGGAGCTTTCAATTCCCCTTTCAGGAGCACTAAAGATGTGCTGCTGACTGTGGTACTTGGCCAATCAGTTGCCATATAGCTTACGTTCACAGCTATAAAGAAATAATCATAATGCCTAATTTTAGAGTCATGAAATAAACCAATATACAGAAAGGCCATCTTGAAAAAATCTGAGACTTTGATTCTACCCCCATGAGGGTTAATAGTCATATCAATATAGAAAATAATATAGTTTTATTTTTAAAAACTTGTATGTGTTTATAGCTACTTCTGATTTACATTATAGCATTAGTGGGTCACATCACAAAAATATTGGCTTCAAAATGCTACTGCACAACTTAGAGAATACTACATCAGACTTCTTTTCAGGTTAAATTGCTTGAGCAGAACACATTTATATTAAATGATTATGATATCCATATTATTATTCTTTCTTATCAGCTCATGTTCTGGGTTTATCACAGAAACAGATTTATTTAGTTATGTATTTTAGGATTTATTTTGCTTTTGCTTGTGTGTGAATGCACAAACATACCTTTAAGTGCCCACATAGGCCAGAAGCACCCCTGGAACTGCAGTTACAGAGAACTGTGAGGTTGGTGGGCACCAAACACTGGTCCTCTACAAGAGCAGCACGTGTTCTTACCTGCTGAGCCAGCTCTCTTCTCCTAATTAAGTAGCATATAGGACATCTGTGGGTAGTCAGTCTTTGCTTTCCTGCCTTGTATGGTAAGAGGAAAATCCAGCATTAAGAGAAGATATTCTACAGGGAGCAAGCAGGAAATGTGAAATTCCTTGGTGTTTATGTAAAATTCAGATGATATCTCTTCCCATCCGTTACTGGGAGACATCATGTTAAACCCCACCATGCCTACTCGGTTCTTGGCCACATATATAAGCACACCTGCATATGTACACACTCTTTCTTATTATATCACGTGCTTTAGGGAAAAGAATGGGAACAGACACAATAAACATTTAATTTCACAATTTTTATGAAATTTGTACAGAACATTACAATTTGTAATTGTAGTTTCCAATTAGTTGAATGATGAGTTTGAGACTCTTCCAGTGTGGATTATCCAACTTGATACCCTGGAGTATGCAATGAGCAGTACCTAGCTCAAAATAGAGAGAGATTTTCTTATGTTGGTTATTGAATAGCCTCTTCATATGTCTTGTCTGTAAAACACAGCATACATATTGTAGAAAGGACAAACTCTGCACAGTGTGAAAAGAAACCATCTAGCGCACATAGACACATATTTTTACATATTTATTTCTAAATGTACAAACAGGATCTGCTCTACAAAATGCTCCAGGATAGTATTTGTTTCAAATTTATGTAATCAGCCATGTTGCAAGATGGTATTTAAAGCAAAATTAAAGATGTGCTGTCCTGTTCTGTACTAAAATCCTCTCTCTCTCCTTGTAGACCAATAAGTAGTAGAGACAAAAGATATTTGATGTCAACAGAGTAAGAAATACCATGATGCTTAGAGCATAAGCATGATTAAGATACTAGTTCCAGCAGGAGAGAACATCTGTGTGAAGAAAGCTCAGTTAAGGATTAGTGTTCTGGCTAATCTGCTAGATCTTCAAGTTTCTAGGCAAATTTCCATGTTACATTAGCAGGCTATAACTCAAGTTCAGTTCATTAAAATTTAGCTGTTGATGGGAGTTCTCAAAAGAACGATCTTTCCCTCCCTTTTCTCTCCTCCCTTCCCTCTCCTCTCCTCTTCTCTCTCTCCTGTTACCTCTCCCTTTCCATTCCCCTCTCCTTACTTAATGATCTTTGAGCAGGCTGGGTCTTGTATTTGTAGTGTTAATGACAGGCATCACTCTTCAACACATAGTTATCTGGGTCCCGATTTAGAGCATTCAAAACAAGATGTATTTTTCTGGAAGACCTGACTTTGCCAAGTGTTGCTGGCAGAGCATCTTAGTTGACTGTAATCGAACCCTAGGATCTTTTAATGGTGAAACTGAAGTTTAACAAAGAAAAGGAAAGAAAAGAATACAAATACCTCAGACAAATAGATTCATACTGGACTCCAGCCCATTGATTCATGGTGCAGGGTTCCAGTAATGCTTACTCTAGACATTAACTAGAGTTTTCCAAGGATAGAGCTTATTCCAAAATAATAAAACTCCATGGCTTGGCAGAGGAAGACTGACTCATCTTTTATGAGGAAACTAATACTTTTCTGAGTTACTAAAGTTGTTGCATAAGGTCACAATTAGCACATTTGCTGGCTCTAATCTCAGGGAGATAAGATCAAACATCCCACAGAGCAACATAGATGGTATGTGTTGATAGGACAAATGGTGGATTTTGAGCTAGGGTGGGAGTATAGTGCCTGCTACCTGTGCTATGATTTTTTTTGGCAGGCATAGCCATGATTTTAATGTGCTTCATGCTTAAGCTCTGAGAGCACTTCTTGTAGTTTTACTACTGGAAGTATCTGGAAAGATCCATCAAACCAAAGGCCAAGACAATGAGGAAGAAACTGGAAAAATCTACCCAATAATGTTTAAGACAATGAGGGGGATCTCTCAAGAAGACTAATTGATAAAATAAGACAATAAAGGGCATATTATCTGAGTACAGCTAATACCTGGGTACCTTAAAAATAAATCACCATACTTTATTAGATTTTACATCAAGGGAATGGAGAGATACCTCAGTGTTTAAGAGCACTTTTGCTTTTATAGAGGATCTGGGTTTGGTTTTAGCTCTTACACAGTGGCTTGCAATCATCTTTAACTCCAGTTACAGGGCATATGTCACCCTCTTCTTGCTCACTGTTGACAACAGGCATATGAGTGGTGCACATTACATACAGGAAAAAAAAATGTAAAGATCTACAAATAAAATTATACCCAACTTTGTATACTTCTATTAGAAAATATCATAATTTTTCATGTTTGGAGCTTATACAATTGATGGGATATGTCATTCTGTAAATATGTTTCTCTTATTGGTTAATGAATAAAGCACTGTTGGCAAATAGGAAGGCAAGATAGGGAGGACTAGGAGACAAGGGGGACTCTGGGAGATGTAGTAGAGAGGAGTAAAAATGTAGGACATGACAGAAGTGAGAGGTCAGGACCTCTTCTCCAGTAAGATAAGATCACATGAAAATATTTAGTTGTATAGAAATGAGTTAATATTTAAGACAAAGCTAGCCAATAAGGAGCTCTAGCCATTGGCCAACAGCTTTATAACTAATAGAGTCTCTCTGTGTTATTTTGGGACTTCCATGGCTCTGCGACCAGGTTGACAGAAAAGTGCTCGTAACATAAATTATTTAAAGACTAAGTTCATGAAGGAAGACTATCAATTGTATTCTTCATAGGCTTGCAGTTGGGAAGTGAATACAGAAATTTCAAATTGTTTTCAAAGTAGAAAAAGGTAGTAATTCTGTGGGAACTAGGTAAACAAAAAGCATTATAAACCACAAGTTAGTAAACTAGTAACTCAGCCTATTGTATTTAGTCCTTAAACAAAGCAACATTTTCAAATGATTGTGGGAGGGGGGAAGGAAAATAGAATGAAAGATGGAGAGCAGTATGTAGACTAGAGACTTACTGATCAAGAATGCCAAAAATATTCACCGTCCGTTCCTCCACAAAGAATTTCAGCTAAGGTTCTAAATGTTATTCATTGGCTTTGCCTGACATGTGTTTTTTTTTAAATTTATTTTTAAAATTAAGAATACATAAATCAGAGGCTGAGGATATAGGTTAGTTGGTACCAGTGCTTGTCCAGGACCATTAAACATGTTTCAGGCTAGTAGACTTTATAATACCAGCACTTGGGAGGTGGAGGCATGGGGGTCAAAATTCCATGGTCATCCATCTGCTACAAGTGAAGTCTGAAGCTATAGGCCCCACTTCAAATAAACAAAATGAAATAAAACAAAGCAATCAAACAAACAGACAAACAAAAGCACAAGTCACTACCTAAAATGAAGACCCAGAAAAGGGCTAGGATGACTAGAGTTGATTCAATGCCTGGAAACCATGTAAAGTAGGAAGAAGAGAATGAATTGTAAAAAGATATTCTCTAACTTCAGTGTGTGTGGCATGGCATACACGTAGCTACTCCATAGCATACATTTATACAACTAATATTTGTAAAATAAGGACCAGAAAAATATATATTTTAAAATGTTGCTGTCATATTCGTAGTGTGCATAGTATATAATCCCATCAATGCAAAGTTCAAAACCAGGTAAAATTAATCTGTGATGATAGAAATCAGATCATGGGACACTTCTGGATTGCATGAACAAGTAGGCTAGAAGTAAAGATACTAGGGCTATGGAAATTGAATCATTACTGTGGTAGTGGACAGATGGGGATACACAGGCATAAGTCTGGGTTACCTCACTCAGGATTATCTTTTCTAGTTCCATCCTTTTGCCTTAAAATTTCCTGATGTCATTGTTTTTGAGAAATGAACAATACTGTATGTGTAAATGTACCAACATTTTAATCCATTTTTTCAGATATTAATAAAGCTTCAACGAACATGAAGCTTTATTAATTGAGAGAGCACACTTGTGGTAGGATAAAGTATCCTTTGGATATATGCCTAAAGAGTGGTATGGAAGGATCTTGAGGTAGATCAATTCTGAATTTTTCAAGGAACCACCATATTGATTTCCATAGTGGCTGTACTAGTTTGCACTTCCACCAGCAATGGAGGAGTGTTCCCCTTTCTCCACATCCTCAACAACATGAACTGTCACTTGTATTTTCTTTTTATTTTAGTGATCCTAAAAAGTATAAGATGGAATCTCAAAATAGTTTTGATTTGTGTTTCCCTGACAGCAAAGTATGTTGAATATTTTTAAAAGTGTTTCTCAGCAATTTGAGATTCTTCTGTTGAGAATTCTCTTTTTAGATCTATACACCATTTTAAAAATTAAATTATTTGGTTTGTCGTGTCTAGTTTCTTGAAAGCTTTATGTGTTTTAGAAATTGCTCTTGTTGGATGTAGGGTTGGTGAAAATCTTTTCCCATGCTATAGGCTGCCATTTAGTACTATTGACAGTGTCCTTTGTTAGTTTTATGAGGTTCCATTTATTGTGTATTGTTCTTAGTGCCTGTGGTCTACTATCAGTGTGTTATTCAGGAAGTTGTCTCCTGTGCCAGTGAATTCAAGGCTATTCCCTACTTTGTCTTATAACAGGTTTTGTGTGTCTCATTTTATGTTGAGGTCTTTGATCCACTTGAACTTGAGTTTCATGCAGTGTGATAGATATGGATCAACTTGCATTATTCTGAAACATGCTGGCAACATGGCCAGAATCATTTGTTCAAGATGTTTTTTGTTTGTTTCCTTTGTTTGTTTGTTTTCATTGTGTATTTCTGGCTTCTTTATCAAAACTCAGATGCCCATAGGTATGGTGATATACTATTTATGATTTGTTAAAGCTTTCATGAGCCACAAACAATAGATGCTAGACACACACCTTTAATCCTAGGACTCACTATTAAAAAGGTAAATGATCTCTGTTATTTCAAAGATAGGAGCAGGGTCTTCAGTTGCCCAATTTCAGGATTCTCTTTAGCCATGCTGAGAAGGGGTAGAGTCTGAGGCTTGGTAGAAAGTTCGTGGATCATCCCTTTCAGCCTGAGGTAGATGTAAGAGCTAGTGACTGACTCTTTGATTTTTTGATCTTCATCTTGAAGTTGAACCCCAATATCTCTCTCAGGGTCTTTTATTTTTCATGGTGTGAGGATTTACATCTGTGTCTTTCATTCAGTTTCATTGATCAGTCTGTCTGTTTTTATGCCAATATCATGTGTTTTTATTATTATGGCTCTGTAGTGCTTGAAATTAAGGATGCTAATACCGCTGGATGTTCTTTTATTGTACATGATTGTTTCAGCTATCTTGTGGTTTTGTTTTTTTTTTGTTTATTTGTTTGTTTTTATTGTATCTGAAGTTGAGTATTGTTTTTTCAAGATCTGTGAAGTATTGTGCTGGAATTTTGGTGGGTTTGCATTGAATCTATTTGGTTTTGATAGGATGGTCATTTTTGCATGGTTAATTCTACCAATCCATGAGCATGGGAGATCTTCCTATCTTCTGATATTGTCTTCAATTTCCTTCTTCAAAGACTTGAAGTTTTTGTTCTACAAATCTTTCACTTGCTTGGTTAGAGTTACTCCAACATATTTTAAATTATATCTGGCTATTGTGAAGGGAATTATTTCTCTGCTTTCTTTCTCAGTCCGTTTGTCTATAAGAGTCCTATTGATGTTTTTTTTTTTTTTTTTTTAGTTAATCTTATACCCAGCAACTTCACTAAAGGTAGTATTTATCAGCTGTATGTGTTCCCTGGTAGAATTTTGGGGGTTGCTTATGTATACTATCTGTCATCTGCAAATAAGGACACCTTAACTTCTTCCTTTCTAATTTGTATTCCCTTGATTTCCTTTAATGGTATTATTGCTCTAGCTAGAACCTCAAGTACTCTTTTGAATAGATATTGAGAAAGTGCATAGCCTTGTAAAGTTCCTGATTCTAGTGAAATTGCTTTAAATCTCTTTCCATTAAATTTAATGTTGGCAATTGTGGCTTGCTATACATTAACTTTATTATCTTTAGGTATGTCTCTCTTATCCCTGATCATAATGGGGTATTGGATTTTGTCAAAGGTGTTTTTCAGCATTCAATTAGATGATCATGTGAATTTTTTTAAAGTGTTTTACATATGTTCACTCATCCTTGAATCTCTGGGATAAAACCTACTGGATCATGCCAGATGGTTTTCTTGATGTGTTCTTGGATTCAGTTTTCAAGCATTTTGTTAAGTATGTGTGCATTTATGTTCATGATGGTAATTGTTTTGCAGTTCTCTTTTTTGCTGAATTTCTGTGTGGTTTGGGTATCATGGTGACTGTGACCTCGTAAAATAAATTTGGCATATGCTTTTTTCTGTTTCTATTTAGTGGAATAATTAGAGGAGTATTGGCCTTAGCTTTTCTTTGAAAGTCTAGTAGAATTATGTGTTAAAACTGTCTGTCGCTGGGCTTTTTTTTTTTCAGTTGGAAGAATTTTATTGACTGCTTTTACTTCCTTATGTGTTGTAGGTCTGCTTAAATTATTTGTCTGATATTGATTTAACTTTTCTATGTGGTATCTGTTGAGAGAATTGTCTATTTCTTTTACATTTTCCAATTTTGGGGAATACAGGGTTTTAAAGTATGATCTAATGATTCTTTGGATTTCCTCAGTGTCTGTTGTTATATCCCTATTTTGTTTCTGATTTTGTTAATTTGGATATTATCTCTGTGTCTTTTAGTTAGTTGGATTTGTCTAGCTTGTTGATTTTCTCAAAGAACCAACTCTTTGTTTCATTAATTCTTTGCATTGTTCTCTTTATTTCTACTTTATTACTTTTAGTCCTCAGTTCAATTATTTCCTGCCATCTACTTCTCTTGGGTGGGCTTGCCTCTTTTTGATGTGGAGCTTTCAGGTGTTCAGTTAAATTGCTAATATGAGATTTATCCAATTTCTTTATATAGTTTTTTTTGTACTATGAACATTCTTCCTAGCACCACTATCAATGCATTCTAAAAGTTTGGGTATGTTGTCATTATTTTCTTTCTCTATTTCTACCTTTACCAAACAGTCATTTAGTAGATTTGTTCAGTTTCCATGAGTTTGCTGGTTTTCTATTGTTTCAGCTGTGGAAATTCAGTTTTAATCCTTAGTAGTCTGATAGGATGAGGGAGGTGATTTCATTATATCTCATGAAACTTGCTTTGTGACAGACTATGTTGTCAGTTTTGGAGAATATTCTCTGTGGTGCTGAGAAGGTGTATTCTTTTGTGATTGGGTGAAATGTTCTGTAGATATGTTAAGGGTATTTGATTCATAATGTCTATTAGTACCAGTATTTCTCAGTTTAGTTTTTGTCTAGATGAGTTGTCCATTTGAGAGAATGTGTCAATGAAGTCTCCCACTATCAATATGTGATGGGCAATGTGTGATTTAAGGTTTAGAAGTCTTTCCTTTACAAACATGAGTTCCCTTGCATTTGGAACATAGATGTTAAGAATTAAAAGATCATCTTGGTGAATCTTTCCTTTAATGAGTACAAAGTATCCTTCCCTAATTCTTTTGATTAATTTTGATTAGAGGTCAATTTGTTAGATATTAGAATAGCTATACCAGTTTTTTTTTTCCCTTAGGCTCCTTATGTGGAAAATCTTTTCTAACTTTTTACTCTGCAATAATGTCTGTTTTTGCTGCTGAAGTGTGTTTCTTGTATATACCCTGTTTTAGCATGAATTCTGTTTGGGTGTGTTTTTTAATAGGAGAACTGAGGGCATTGATATTGAGAGATATCAAGGACCAATTATTGTTTATTCTTGTTATTTTGTTATTGATGATAATGGTGTGTGTGTGTGTGTTTCTTTTCTTTGGGTTTTGATGGTAAGAGATTATTTATTTCTTGGGTTTTCATGGGTGTAATAAAGCTGCAGAAAGTGGGGGGTCCCTGACCCAATATCTAACCAGATGCAACACTTGGAAGAACAGGCCCTGTGCCTCACCTGAGAAGTAGAGTAGAGCTGACCCTGTAGACAGGGAGATGGGTGAGCCAATATGGAGGCATGAAGAGGCATTAATTGGCACCACCTCTCTTATCTGCTGTGTGGTTGTGGGGATACAGAAATGATGACCTCTTTCTTTTTCCATCCAACTGATGAGGGGGCTGACCCTACCCCCTTACCAGCTGCAAAACTCAGGAAAATAGACCTCGCCTGGGCAACACAGTAGAATTGGTCTTGCTGGAGTAGGTGTGGGAGAACCACCCCTGGGGTGTGAAAGCAAAAATTAAAACGGGTCCTGCCCCTTGTTCATTGTTACAAGGGGTAAACTAGCTAGGGTAAGGGTAATGCTGGAGAAGTCATCCTGGTGGTGAAGATGGGGGTGAGCTTGTGGGCATACAAATGCTGTAACTACCTAAGTCTAGAACCAGAGTTATGAATTGGCCCCTCACAACATCCCCCACTTCTCTGATCTGCTGGAGCATTTGAAGGGGTCTGATCTGCAGACCCAAATCTGCAGGATCTCCACAACACAGCAACAACAGCTTATCCAACAGGAGGCCTAGTGAGGGCCCAGCATTCATGGTGTAGCTGAAACCAGAGGCCTTGAACAAGACCAGTGACTCTTTGCAATGTGTTACACTACAGTTTCTATGACAAGATTGATTTATCTTTTTGTTTCTCCCCTATTTTCTTCTAAACTTTATTTTATGGAAGGGGGAAGTTGAAAGGGAAAAGGGTGAATAAGAAGGCAAGAGGTAACACATGGAATGGAGATAAATGATGTGAAAGACACACAAAAAAATAAAATATTAAAAAGATATTTTCTGGGACTTTGAATTGTGATTCTTCTCCTTCTTCTATTCCTATTATTCTTAGTTTTGTTTTGTGTTGTTTTGACAATGTCCCACATCTTAGATGTTTTGTGCCTGGAATTTTTTAGATTTAGCATTTTCTCTGACTGATATAGTATATCAATTTCTTCAATCCTGAGATTCTCTGTTCCATCTCTTGTATCCTGTTGGCTCCTATTTGCTTACCTAGATATTCCATCTCCAGAATTCCCTTAGTTTCTGTTTTTTTTTTTTTTTTTTTTTTTTTTTGATTACTTCTATTTCTATTTTAGTGTCTTGAAAGTTTCATTCATTTCCTTTGCCTGTTTTTTTTTTTTTTTTCCTCACCTTTGGCTTTCTCTAAGGGATTTATTCATTTTCTGCAAGTGTTTGTGTTTTCCTGAATTTCTTTAAGGGATTCATTCATTTTCTCTTTAAGGACCTTTATCATCTTCAAAAAGTTGATGTTAAGGTTATTTTCTTGTGCTTTAGCACTGTTGGAATATTGAGGTTTTGCTATAATGTGTTTGCTGGCCTCTGGTGGTGCCATATTGCTCTGGCTATTGTTGATTATGTTCTTATGCTGGCCTCTAGGCAGCTGGATTTGGGGTAATTATGGGTTTAGGTACAGATTTCTGAGTTTCTCTTTGATGGTGTTATTCCATTAGTTTCTTTTCTCTCTCTGGTCATCTGGCCTGAATGTCCCATGATTCTGGTGGCCAGTGAGTCCTCTTGTCCTGTAGGGTACTTCTACTGTGATTCTGGTGGCCTGTATGACCTATGGAGTTCTGGGTGCCTATGCAGTTTCTTCGGTTCTGGTGTTCTTGGAACTGTGGTGACCTCTGTTAGAGTAGGGAGCTTCTGACAAACTTGTGGCACATATATCAGATATGGTAATGAGAGGAGTGAGGGCTGTTGGGGGAACTCTGTGAGAGCTCTGAGGAAGTATTGGCTGTCTGCAAGTGGGGACTTGCCTAAAATTATAGATACATGGGTGGGCTCTGGTAGAACAGGAGGCTGCTTCCAGAATTGGGGCCCAGATATGGCATGGAGGAGGACTGTTGAGGGAGGGCTGGGCATGCTCTGTGAATTATTGGCAGTCTATGTTCAGGGTCTTACCTGTGATTCTGGGTACCAGGGTGACCTCTGATAAAAGAGGGGAATTCTGCCCTAGTTATAGCCCTGGTTATGGTCAGTGTCCTGACTGATACAACTCTTCTATATATAGAATTCTCTAGTTAAAAATTTAGCAGGAATAATTGGAAGAAGTGTAAACTGCCAATTCCCAGAGACAGCTTGGGTAGTTGAGCCTTGCAGATACATGTACTTTAATTGGAATTTCAACTTATCCATTTATGCATAAACACAATTTAGTCTAGTACTAGATTTGGTGAAATAAAGCATTGTATAGTTTTTAGACAATGAAGAAAGGTAGCAAAGGATTTGAGAAATTATTACCTTAGTTTGCATGTGTTTTCCAAAACTCATGTGTTGCAAAGTCAATGCCAGAAAAGTAGAGTTTAGAAATTATACCATAAGAGATGTTGATGTCATTAGATTCCACTGTCCTGAAAGGACTAATGGTAGTTATTGCAGGCTTTAAGTGACAAGTTGGATCTCTTCCTTTTTCCTGTGGGATGTTCCAAGTAGATGCCAACCCTAGATCTTATACTGCAACCATGCCTGTGTCTCAAAAGGCATGAGCTACTACTAACTTCCTGCTCACCTTCAATTTCCTAGGCTCAAGTATTCAGTCTCAGTGGAAAAGAAACTGACTAAGATGAATGTATACAAAAGACATTATTTTCTGAGTGTGTCCAATGGGCATTTTTGTTTGTTTGCTTGTTTGTTTTTGTTTTATACAGTGATTTTCAACAGTAATTAATTATTTCTGCTGAGGACACATCAGAATACCTTGGAACATTTTGGTCATCAAGAATTTGGGGCAGAGAATTGATCTTGCAACTAACATTGAGTTTTCTGAAGCCAGGAGTGCTGATAAATATTGTAAAATATATAAGACAGCATTCTATAATAAAAAATTGTTTACATCAGGATATTGACAGTGCCACGACAGTGCCTTGGATCAAATACCAGTTGAATTCTTACTGAAGATGGAATCCAGGCTGGCTTGGATATGTGTGTGAAGCTACTAAGAATAACTGAGAAGAAAGTGTCAAATGATGAAAGATCTGATCATTTTTAAAATTTAACTCAGAAAGAGAAGGCTCTTACAAATGACTTTTTTGAAGCTCACACTGAACTTTAAGGGATACAAGAATACAAGAACGCAAATTCAATCAGTAGAGGTTATCTGATCTTTGGCATTTAAATGGATTGAAAAAGGTTAATTTTAATAGTGAGAGACAGACAGAGAGAGAGAGAGAGAGAGAGAGAGAGAGAGAGAGAGAACAGAGACAGAGACACAGAGAGAGAGTAGGGAGTAGGAGATGGAAGGCGCTATCAGTTCATCAATTTATATTAACCAGGAGAGAGCATTAAGCTTAAGTTTGTATGTAGCTTCTTGAGAAAGTAGCCTTCCTCTCACAGAGGAAACCAGTGAGCAAGCTCAGGAGAGTGTCAAGTCAAAGATGCATTTTAACAGTGGGACCAAAAGTGAGAGCCAGGGAATAGAATTTTTGAGGAAGTTGGGGTCAGGGGCGCTAAGATGGCCAGTTGAGGCAATAGAATTAGAAGCAAAAGCAGAATAATTAGAAAGTCACATGGAGAGAGAGGAGCTGGCTCATGGATTTGGCAGTCTTTGGGGATCTGGAGGAAAGCTGTATGGAAGTCTGGAGGCACAGCACTCTCTGGAGTTTGTATGCAGGACCCTCAATCCCATGCCACTGGCTCAGCAGATCTAGCCTAATTTTATCCTAGTGAAAACTCAAGATCTCATTTGACATTTCCTTGGATATCTGTGTGTAATGTGTAAAGAATCCAGTCAAGATTTAAAGTCCTTGTAGCTCAGTTCTTCACAGAAGCAGCTACCTCCTCTATTCTGGACCCCAGGAGCTTGATATAAAATCTGAGTGGGGCCTTAAAATGTAGGTAGTTTTCTACAATATCAAGTGTGCTATTTTATTAATACAGTTATTAAGACAGTATGCAAATTGAATATGACTAAACTGCAGGATTTTGTACTTTAATAATTTTGCTCTCAGAATCATCTGGATGCCATTGCACAAAAAGAACAGATTACAAAACTTTAGTAAAAATAACTTAGTCTATAATAGATGAGAAAAAAACTCAGAATTGTTGAAACTGTGAATGTAAAAGACCTTGACAAATAAATGATTATACTCCATCCAATTAGTGAAATGGGCATTATGTTATAAACATTATAGACATTTGTCATTTTATTCAGTCTTCCAACTTTGCAAGGTCAAGATTATTTTGTGGAAAATAAAATAGTTCTGAGTCACATAAGTGACCACCAGAGAAGCCACGTGTCATGATTATCCTTTTTGTTTGGTCGGGCCTTTCAAAAAAGTCAATAAAAGATGAAATGGATTACATCCTTCAGAAAGCCTAAGCTCATCACTACTATGGATAATACAAGATAGTGTCACGAGGCATCTTCTTTAGCATAAGAAGACTCAGACATGAACCAGACTCTTGCTTAATATTAGCAGCACATCCATTCTGGATCTCAAAGAAGGATGGGTCCTGTTCTTGAAGGAGGGAAAAAGGAGAGCAGTTGCCAAATGAGACATCCATGCTTTGGAACAAAACAAGAAGAACAACATACGCCTCCCAGATATACACGGCATTCATTACATTAAAGACAAGGGAAAAAAAAAAAAAAAAAAAAAAAAAAAAAAAAAAAAACTAAAACGAGAAGACACTTAATTCCCACATGGAGAAGGGACATTTGAGGACAAAGCTGTTAGCTGTTAAGTGCAAGAGTTAGAACTTAGGGAAAACATGATTTAGTAGTCTGCATAAACTAAATTATACGAGGCAGCAAACCACCAGCTAATATAAGTGGGCTACAAGTGGGTGAGTTCCTGCCTCCTCTCCTGCTCTGACATAGGTCAGCCTGGAGGCTCTTCTTATCTTTGTTCTGGGGTCCCAGGCTGACAGGATTTCCTTCTCTGCTGTTTCCATGACGGCCAAGTCAGGAAAAAGGGCATGGAAAAGAAAACAAGACTCCTTCAGCTGCATTCCAGATCTGACTGGCTAAGCATTGCTAACTTTGCATTGGCAAACTTTTCACACATACAGCCACTAAGCCTAGTAAGTAGAGAACAAACCACCTGTGCACAAAGTGAGAAAATTATCATTAATGAATTCCCCCTAGCACAATCTATACTTTGAGTAAAAAGATATTGCCAAAACTCCTATGTACTAGCTAATTATAGTTCTCCATTCTCAAGTCTTCCCTTACCACTACACTGAGTACAGTTTCTTTTTGTGACTTCTTTTGGTCTGCTAACCTCAAAATGACAGGCCTTTTAAAAAGATCAAGTATCCAAATGAGCTTTCAAATTAAGAAGGACAATTTGCAGGCTCACTCTCAGCCTGAAACCCCATCATAAAGTTAGTGCAGCATTATCTGCATTGAGGGATGTTCTTGAGTACTGGTCCAATGCGTTTTGGAGACATCTCTGTGGCCTTGTCTTTTTCAATCCACTTTGTCCTTGCGTTTGCATTATGCTCCTTGACTACATCTAGACATTTTGTAGAAGCTCCAAGGTTTTGATGTTTACCAGTGTTCTAAGCCTATTTCCAAGATGTGAAATAATGGAGACCCTAGGATCCCATCTACAAAGATTGCACATAACTAAAACAACAGGTGACTGAGCAAGGACTAAGCAGATATGCTCTATGATAGATTATGAGCATATTGTATATATACATATTTTGAATATTCCTAGATAGATAAATAGATTATTTAAAATTTTAAGAAAAAAGACATAGAGAAGTGTGTTCTACCTTAAATTTATATTTTTTAATTCCTTCATTATATATGACTAATGCAGCAATTCTTTTTATAGTATTTTATTATAAAATATTTATAGGTTTAATATGGAATCTAAATGAAGGCACAATCATAAGGTTGTTTGAGGAACATGAAAAACAATGACAGTAATAAGTGATACTTAGATCTATTCTGTTTTCTTTTCCTGTGATAATATGCCATAACCAAATGCAATTTGTGAAGGAAAGGGTTAATTTAGATTACACTTCCATATCACAGTTCATCATTCAATGAAATCAAGATAGGAACTTGAGGCAGGAACCTGAAGGCAGGAAATGAAGCAGAAGCCAAGAAGAAATGCTGATTACTGGTGTATTCCTCTTGGCTGGCTCAGCCTGGTTTTTTGTAGCACCACAAGGGGCTGGGCTCTCCTACATCAATATTTAATCAATAAAATGCCAAACAGACTGACCTAGAAGGAAATCTTATGGACAAATTTTCTCATTAATAGTCCCTTTTTCCATGTAAATAGATACCAACATAAGAAAACATTGCATACTATTACCCTAGGAATCAATAATTTAAGTCCCAAAGTAGAGCACATACAATAACTTTTTGTATGAGCACTTATATTACTTAAATGATCAACTCTTTTCATCATCTATCCATTTAGAAATAATGAAAAAGAATTGTAAAAAAAATCCCTTCAAATTCGTGCTGTACATCATGTACAAAAATATCATATGATACATCAAAGAGACTAAATAAATGAAAGTCATGAGACTAGTAAGAGGAAATAAACATTACTATTTTAATGTGAGCTTTATAGACCTTCCAAAGAATGTCCCAAATTGGAAAATATAAAGACAAATACTAGAAGATTTTATGTCAATACAATTATGATCTTCTATATGGAAAAAAATATTAAATATTTTTTAGAAGTAATAGCCCAAACAGAACCCACTGTGGTGATTCATTGAACAAAGATTAATACTGAGCATTAAAATGTCTCCACTAATTATTAGGAAAGCCATTATGCAATACAATATAAAACTATGAAAAGGCAAAAGGATACTAGACAATCAGGAAACCTAAATAGGAAGTAAATATGTTGGCTTCATGGTTATCAGGTAAAGAAAAGCAGAAAATACCACTCATACAATAGCAAAAACAGCTTGTTCCAAAACAAGTGGTACAAACATGAGAATGTAGACATTTGGATGTACTGTTGAATTGAGGATAAACATTTACATTTCTAAAGACTGCAACTAGGCAATTTTAATAAACAAGAACACAGAGAAAGTAACTAAGCAAATCAAAGAAGTAACTTCAATGTTTTATGACCTTTTCATTATATGTTGATTTTTCCTTTGTCCTTCTCACTGTGTATTATGGATTAGTTTGTATCTTACTTTCCCATTGCTATAACAGAATCCCACAGACTGATTTGTAAACCATGTAAGTTTATCTGGTTCAAGGACATGGGACAGCATCTGGCAAGGGCCTCTGTGCTACAACATAAGATGGCAGAAGAGTAGAAAGCTCTGGAGCAATGGAGATGGCAACTGTCACAGCAAAGCAGTCACTTAAAAATCAATCTACTTACAGCAAGCATCATAACTGTGTTGACAGAAGTGGACTCCTTATGACCAAAAGAATTTTTAATGTTGTCAATTGCCAATAGTATAACAGTGGCAGTTCAATTTCAATACCAGTCTTAGAGAGGACATTAGAATCATTGAAGGTCATAATAGAAAACATTATAATCAAGTAACCCTTCAATAAGAAACTCACAAAATATATAAATTAGGATACACTCAGAATTTATAATACTTGACAATTTAGGGACATGATCTAAAAAAAATATTACTATGGAAAGTTTTATGCCATATATTGGAGAATGAAAATAGAGTATTATGGTGCTTTTATTTAGAATATTTGGCACACACACACACAATTAATTTCTGGCAGAAGATAATGTGGGGAGAGAGTAAGAAGTGATACCGAGTAAAGAAAATCTAATTTATCTCATTCTACTATAATTGAATGTTTCCTAATCAAGTTTAAAATGAATTCATGAGACTGACTTCTATCTATAGTAAAATCTTAGACTATGAATTTATATTCTAACATGAAATAAAGAATAAAATCAATGAATTGTAGGAAATAAATAGTCTAACATTAAATAGACAAAAAGCAAGTGTAGTAAACACTTCAAGGGTTACAATGCAATAATACCAGGTTGTCCCTGGTAGGTTGGACACAGTGAGACAAACTGCACTCATGTTACTGATGTGAGTTTCCAGGTCATAGAGAACAGAGGCAGATGGCATCTGGCAGACCCTGTGACTTGAGAGAGACATTAATGAGTATAGGGAGACTACATGGGTAGAGCTTGCACGCCAGAGTGCCAGAAAGAGAAAAGCACAAGGACAAGGACTGAATTAGGGCTTCCTCCATGCCTGGGCTGAATACAGGTCCATGAAATCCTGAAGAATGTGCTCAGAGGGCAAGGATCATGGATTAAGAGCATGGGAACCCAGTAATCCAAAAGGATTGAACAATCCTGCGTTCATGCAGCCAGAGTGGCAAGTCTTGGCACTCATGGGGCCTTGGCCATTCTGCTCATCAGCATTTGGTGTCAGGCATTGGGAATAATTCATCCTCTCAGGATTATTCTGGATCCTAACAAATATCAAACATAAAAAGTCAATAATATAGAGCAATCTCCAATAACCTAACATCTTAGACTAAAACTCAAGAATATTTATGAGAATTCAAAAATTTTCCTGTATACCAAAAATAAAATCTGTAAGATCTGGCATTTATTCAAAACTTATGAGGCACGCAAAGTATCAGGAAATATAAAACTTAACAAGGAAAAATAGCAATTAATCAAACTCATCACAGACCTGAAGCAGATGTTAAAACTAACAAAGACATTAAGACACTAATTATAACTGCCTTCCATATGTTTTAGACCTTAAGAAGGAACATAAAACTATAACAAGAGACCCAAGGAGGAATTTTTAAAGATTAAAAACTACAATTTGTGATCATAAAAAAGACACTGAAAATGATCAGTGAATTTGGAGACATACAGCAGAAGCTAAAGAAAGGGCTAAAGACAATAAATTAAATATTTGTTTTAAGTGTGTAAAACATCAGTGCACAGTGTGATCTCCTTCCACTGTCTCCTATAGATGGAATGATATACCCAGAAGTAAGGGGGCTAGCAAATATTGCAAGGTAAAATGTAAAGAAAAAGGAACAGAAGGAAGATGGGACAAATTCCAATAACTAGATCACAGAGCTAAGTACATATACATTCATAATCACATTAAAGGTTAATGGGCTAAATATTCTGGCTAAATTACAGACATTCCTTCCTTTCTTCCTTCCTGTTTTTGTTTTTGTTTTTCAAGACAGGGTATCTCTATATAACAGCCCTAGCCATCTTAGAACTAGATCTGTAGACCAGGCCAGCCTTGAACTCACAGAGATCCACCTGTGTCTGCCTCCCAAGTGCTGGAATTAATGGTGTGTGCCACTGCCTGGCACAGACATTCTTAGAATGAAGAAAAAACAAAATAATTAAGTGTGGCTTAAAGTAGGTAGATTATAAAATAGTGAAAAAAAAATATGTTGAACATGGAAGGATGAAAAAAAAAACCAGTATGTTGACACTAATTAAAACAACAGAATCAGAATCAGAAAACATGAATTTTAGAATAAAGGATATTACCCAGGATAAGGAAGGTAAATTTGTGTTGATAAAGGACTCAATTCATCTGAAGGATATAGTAACTATAAGAGGTTTTTCATTTGACAACAGCCTCAAAATCATGGGATAAAATGTGATAGAACTGCATGAAGAAACAAGAAAATCTACAATTAATCTCAAAGATTTAAACTTAGATGCCTCTCTGTGGTAGAACTCTTGTTCAATTCATAAAATGACCAGGACTTGATTCACAAAAACTAAACTAAGATTAAAACAAACAAACAAACAAACAATAATCCAGAGAACAATATGTAAACTGAATAAAATATTGGAGTTACAAGCAATTATATCAATCAAAATCAACTCTTGACAATTATAGAAAGTAAACTCAATAACAGTGGGATACACATTATTTTAAAGTTCACACAAAATATTAATGTGAAAAATATTTTGCTATAAAATAAACAATCAATGAATTTATAATGATCCAATTAATGTAAAATATTTCCCACAATATAGTGGAATTAAATTAGAAATTGAAGAAAAAGATAACATCACTAAATATATGGAACTAAAATAAATTTATATTCTATACCCACAAGTTTAAAAAATCAAAAATTTACAAGAATAACACTAACACATCAGTTAGCATTGCTCATAGGAAAAGTACAGTCTGGAAAGAACATCCCAGAAAATCTTTTGGCAAAGAGAAATACACTTCCCATTCTTTTGGAGGGGGGCTGTTTTTAAAGATTTCACTTTTTTGATTATGCATATGTGGATATGTCTGTTTGTGGGCATGTGAACATGTGTGCAGATGCCCACAGAGTCCAGACTTGTTGAATAACTGCAAAGCTGGAGTGATAGGCCATTGTGAGCTGATTGATATAGGCTCTGGGAACTGAACTCCAGTTTTTTATAAGAGCAGTGCCCGCTCTAACCAACTAAGCGATCTCCAGTCCCTCACTTCCTATTTTGAATAAATGCAAAAAAAATGGGGAAACAAACCTTAATAATGATAGACAGTGTAATAACAGAATAGCATAGCCTGCCTTCAAACTTAGAAAGAGCAAATACTTCTGGAAAAGCGAACAAAATAGCCATATAAATCTAGACTTGTGTTTTAATGTTAAAAGAAAGAGGAAAAGCTGAAGTTGGGACATAAGTTCCATGTACAGTGTTATAATTTTATTTTTAATAAAGGATCTGAAATAAACAAACTAAATTATTAACATCTGTTAAATCTGGGTGGTCAGTATTTTAGATCCCTGTTATCACAAGTTATGACCTTCCCAGAATATGTGGGATGTTACATCATTCAAAATAGGGATAAAAATGTTTAAATAGCTCTTGTCATAGAATTTTGGCAAGTCTTTTGAAAGGCAAGATAAATTAAATTTGTGATTTTTCTCAGGCTTACTTTCTCAGTCAAATAATCCAAAAGGTTTAATCAGAGATTATTTCTATTTTTAAAAATATATTTTTGGTTTAATGCTGATAAGTAATAGGAGTCGGCTATGTATTTTCTGGTAACACTAATATTCGATAAATGTCACATTTCTAAATTCTGAATTGCACTCAAAATAGTTGAGATGTATAATCATGATAGTTTAACAACCCAGTGTCATGGCATGAACCAAGCCCTTAGTGTACAGTAGCAGTTTCCTTTGGTACCTGGACTCCTCAACTAGTCATGTTTCTGCCAAGCCTGCCCCCACCATTATGAAAGCAGGAATACATGTGGAAGCACATTTGTCTAGATTCCATTGGCTAGCCCCAGATCTAAACAATGGAAAGATTCCCCCATCTTTCAATACCATGTAATCACATGACCATTTCCCCCTCTTCTTTCCATACAAAGACCATTCTGTTATTTGTAGAGCATTCCTGGATCTTCCCTCTCCAAGTCTTTGGAAATTTCCACCTAGCTTAGTCAGACAGACTATAGTTGACGTACCTTTCTTTAACCATTATAAGGTCTTCTTTCAGCTTAGTAACTTCTCAGTTAAAGCCAACACAAAAAAAAAGCCTGAACATTAGCTCCAGTCAAGGTCTTGATTTGTGGTCAAATTTTGGTTTTTGGAGCTGAATATGGATTGCTTAGCATGAATCAGATTCTGGGTTCAGTCCCCAGCACCACACATTTCTTTTCATCTCAATATTTGTTTGTAGTTCTCACATGCAAAATTTCTTATAACTCCTTGAAGCATAAAGCTCAGATCATCTAATATGGCTGCCTTCTCATGGAACCTGAAAGAAACAGGACTGCAAATATTAGCCATCTACATAGAAGTTCAGAGGATTCACTTGATAATTCTACAATTTTTGTACAAATATTTCATGATCCCACTGCTTCATGAAATTTCTGCTGATTATATCTGGGTGTAAAGCCAAATATATTTAAGGCATTCTTCTGACCGAGCTGCACTTTGGCTAGGGAGAGCCCTCCTTACCCTTCAGTTTCTTCTAGATGCCTGGCCAGGGGCCAGGATGCCAGTGTACAATCCATCTACCTTCACTTGTAAATTCATTTGAGCACACCTTGTGCTTTTAGTGTTATTTGTTCCCTTACCTCTGACCTGTCTCTGTCAAAAGGCAGTTTTAGAGTGGGGGAACTCCCTAACATCTTCTTCAGGGATGACTGAAGCCAAGAATTAATTGAGTTTCTCTTCTGTCTTTTCTCATTTTCTTGATGGACCTTTTGCACTGTATCCATGTCTGGATTCCTTGGCTGGCTTCCCCCTCCCCACCCCCACACACCCCCACCTTATTTATTTAAAAGACTGCACATTATAGGTTCTGCTGCTTCTGCAAAGAGCTCTTAAAATTTTTTCTGGGTCTGTTTACTTTTGAGTTTCTGTCTGTCCACCCTTGTTTCCTCTTCTGCCCTATTGCTCAGCTTGGACATCTTTAGTCATTTTTAGAAAGGGACTTTCTTCCAGAATAAGCCTTTGGATGTTGCCAGCAAATATTTGATTATCTGAGAGTTATCTTCATGTCAACTATCTTTTCTGACCTAATAGGCAACAGACACTTGTAAACCCATCTCGACTTTCTGAAGATATTCGGTAGGTGTACTCATGTGTGCATATTTTTATGTGTGCATGTGTTTATATTCCCTTTCCCCCTAAAGCTGATGCTTAAATTCTTGTGATAGTCATATTTTTGAAGCTATTTTTGGCTCTTTTTTCTCTATAAAACATTGAATTGGATTCTTATATTCTTTGAAATATTCTATCATGCCTCTCTTCATAGACACTATTTACTACTTGAAACCCCACCTAATTGCGTTGCTACTGTAGGTTGAGTAGCCATCTCTTGCTTGTGCTTTGCTACTTGTGACCTTGGCTAGGACAACCAGAATTTTCAATATGTAATGTCCTATACTACAGCAGTCTCATCAAAGCATGTTTAAATGGAGGGTCTATTTCCATGGTAGACATGAAGGACTTTTAAATACTGGACTCTGAGTTAGAGTATCACTGTTTAATCCAGATTCTATCATTCACACACACTGCCAGGCATATTTGTGAAGAATAGCTCCAAAGTTGTTTAATAAGAGCTAAAGGTATGATGATGAATAATTGGGGCCAAGTTCATTCTCAACCTGCCTGCTAAAATTTTATTCCCCACAAATATTTTCTTCATCCTATTGTAATCAAAGCAATTATTGATCAGTAATAAGCCTCTAGTCTTTGAATTTTATATTTAAGGTAAAATTTAGGCACTATTTGTATCCTTCAGTTGTTAGTTGAGGGGTTAAAAAATTTATTTTTTCTGAGTTGAATATTTAAAATCTGGAAAGTATTTTCCCATATGATTGAAAATGGAAATTTGTGATAAAGACAAAGCCACTCCAAGCTATAATTTATATTATATAAAATAATGCTAAATCATACCATAAATACTATAGGAAATAATTACCTTTATGAGTGGTTTGTTTAAACATTCACTATTTAATTAGTGTGAATGAGTCTGCAGTAAGTCTCTCACCAGCATCTTTCCCACTCCCTAATTTGGGGATGAAGTCAAATAATGACTCACTCAGAAGGAAGGAAAGATGTGTTGCCGGCCTTTATGTGGTAAGCCCTGCAAGATGTATTATGTAACTTTTATAATAGCCCACTGAAGGCATCAACACACCCTTCTATGTATATCTGAAAAAAAAAAAATCAGAGCAAATGATGCATAACTTGCCTGTGTTGTAATTCAGGAAGTTGTCTTGAGTACCAGCTCTTCTACTCTGTCCTGCCGCTACAAGTAAAGAGGACCAAACTGCATGCAACGGCATGAGTGATGCTTATGCTAAAGCAAGTTCTCCACGTGTAAATAGCAGCCTTTCAGATTTGGCTTGGGAAAATGCCACTCATGTGGTAATTTGTCTCCCATGACTCCTTAAGAGGATGCTGTGCTCCTCTACAGAGAACTTATGAACCAAAGTTGTCCTTGGGCATAATCAACCTACCTGACTAGCATTTAAATATAGCCATGTACGTCATCAAGACCACATAAGGTTCTGATGTCACTGCATGAAGAATGTTATTGGTACAAGGCATAACATAAGGTAAAAAGAAATACGTTGAAGAATAACAATCTTCCTTGGGTGGCGAGGGTGAAAGCCAGTGAGGCCCCAAAAGGTTAATGCTCTGCTTATGCTTATACTGCAGAATGGGGACAACTGGCAAAACTATACATAGAAAAAGAAGCACAATCCTGCTTCAAATCTACCCCCCTACACACACACACACACACACACACACACACACACACACACACACACACACACACTTCACAGCTCTCTGCTGTATTGTTAAATATTTGCTCTGCAGCCCTAAGAATCTTAAAGAACTTACATTGATTTCCCATGTAGCTCTGGCTAGCTAGGACTCCAGATCATGAAACCAGATCCAGTTTCCTCTCTGTTTTATTAGCACACTTGAAATGTCTCTGGCTAACTAATTTATGCGCTGCAAAAGTTCTGAAGGCCATCATTTTGAACTTGTAACTGATTTGTTTTTGTTGCAATAATGTTACATGTCAAGAGTCACAAATCTAGTATCTGAACAGAGCAGGAGAGATTTACATAAGTAAGTGAGGCAAGGCCGGTGTGAGATAATTGGAATTAATAGGGACAGAGTGGAGAGGATAGTTCACCACTGCAGGCATGCTAATCCAGAGTAACACAGAAACATCGCTAGCCAAACAAAACAAGCCTGTACACGAAAGCTGTTGCTAGCATGCCACTTTGATTATTAATGCACTGTGACTAGTAGACTAGCCCCCAAAAGCTTCCCACATTTAGTCATTGTAAAAATAGAATGATCCTTTCCTGAACCTTCAACCTTGAAAAAAATGACATTTATTTTAGCCGTACATAAAAACATAAAAATTCTTCTAACTGTGGGGGAGCATGTGCTAGGTTTATTTATGTGTACTTTAATATAACACATCTATCTTTTTAAACACCATGTCTTTGTGGATAAGACATTCAGATTCTTTCTTTTAGCTTTGTGAAATATGGAGTACAGAACAACTATGTGTAGTCACCCTACTCTTTAATAGAAAACAATTGTGAACTTTTAATTACAAATTGTAGTTTCGTGCAGATGAGCTTCATACTCAAAACTATGAAGTTCTCAGAATATGCTGCCTCCATTGAATCCATGACTGAGCAGTCCAGCCTCCCTCCTAGCCACATCTCAGCAATGAGAGAAATAATTCTTTATATTCACTCATTTAAATGGTTAGTCATTCATTTTGTACATTCTTTTTCAACTTTAAGTGTTTTCTCCATAGGCAAAATAGAACTGCAACCCCAGTGGCTTTGCTGACATGTGGAGGGAAATCCTTTTCTTCCAAAGGCATGTAAGAAGAGTCAAGGGTGGGTTGGGGCGGGGCTAGGCCCTAAGCTTCCCAAACACTACTCACCTATGGCATCATCCCCTCAGCAGTGTGGTGTTTTAAGCAATTCTGGGAAGCTCGAGTCAAAGACTAGAAGAGCAATGCTGAAATTACAATAGGAGGGAGTCCACAATTAATTTTTGATTAACTATCAAAGAGCTGGTTCAGAAAAATGAGCTAAACATTTCAGTGTGGGGGAGGAAATATAGTTCATTCAAGGAGGGTTCAGGCTTGATTTGCAAATGCGAACTGGGTAAGAATGGCCAAGAAGCTGAGGGAGATAAAAAAAAAAAAAAAAGCCATTGCAGGTAAGTAGGATCACTTGGAGACACAGATGATCTTATTTCAGTCTTTACTTCTGGAGAGACAGTTTCCATATGAGTCTTTGCTGCCAACACCTAAGCTATCATTTTTCTTTCTTGGTTGGCATCATCTTGCTCAAGTAGTATGTAATATACAGATAAATATTGTATTTGTGCTATTATATATGTCTTAATAAATTTCAAATGCTTGCCCCTAGGAAAATATTTCATCAAAAAGGATAGGTATACTATTGTGAATCATCTCATCTTGTTTCTAGAGTTTGCTTCCTTAAGAACCAAACTCCATAACTCTTCTTCATTCTTATTTTTACATGTCTAACCTTTATAATACCTTTCCTTTATTTTGCACTCATATGACCTATACATTAAAGGATATAATTATCTCACCAGGCTTGGTAGAGCAGATTGTGCCATTTAGAATATCATGCCATCTATAGGTACCCAACTGGTGCATAGAACTTTTCTATGTTCTACTAAGTCAAAGGTCATATCTAGTAGATGTCCACCCACCTTCCTTGCACCATTACTCTGAAATGGGTATTTTCTCTCCCATTTTGCTCTACTCAGGTCCCACCACCATGGCTCTTTCTTAGGACTTCCCAACTATTTTCTGGCCTCTCTATCATTAACACAATCTTAAAAGCTCATCTAATGCTTCCTAAATTGCAGTCCCTACAAACACCAATATCCAACCTCACAAGTAACACATTACATGAGAAATACATATTAGGCCAGCTTTCAACCAATCTCATATTGCCTCCTCACCCCTCACTATTGTCTTTTATCCTATTAAAGTTGTTCTTTTAAAGACGTGTCTACTTAATTTTGACAGTTTCATACATATATGCAATGTATTGTGAACACATTCACCCTATTGTCCTCTCTGATCTCTCTTCTTTTCCAGACTGCCTTCTTCTTCCTAGTTATTCCTTCTTATATCCTCATTTCTTATTTTCTGTGCAAGTGGCATAGCTGCTGCATATTCATGATATCAGCATTGTTGTTCCTAGAAGACATCATTCCATAGGACTCCATGCTGTCCCCTACCTCTTACATGCCTTCTGCCCCCATTTATATGATGTTTCCTGGATTTTGGAGGAGGTGGTGTATAGGTTAATATAAGGAATGGACATTCAGAAGTCATTTATCTATTCTCAGCATTCTGAACTGTGTTGAGTTGTTGTAAGAGTTATGGGTATGGTGTAAAAAGAATGTTTTATGAATAAGACAAATTGTAGCACTCAACTAGGTGTATAAACCTGAATATTTGTAAGGCAGTTTGATTACAGATATATGTTTAGCTTAATATCCACAGTCTGCTCCATCTCAGGCCTGTGGCATCACCCAGCATTGGGTTTTGCCTAGGTTTACAGTACCAGGTATGTGTTTCTTTCCATTGAGCAGGCCTAAGTCCAATGCAAATGGTTATCTCCAAACAGTTATGCCACTATTGCCTCAGTGAGGTTACTCTTCTTAAGGTTGTACCTGATTTTCATCTTTTTAACATTCTCCAGCCTCTGCCTTTTCTTTTAACTTTTCATTAGTTTTTGACACTATGAACCAAGCTCTTCTTCCAGGAAACTTATTTGTAGACATTCATATTTTTTTCCTCTCTGATTGTCTTTGAATCAGTCTCTAACTTGTTTCTTCTTTCTTTAAGTGATAAGGTCAAAGTGATTGCAGAAAGTTTTGCTTCCCCTATACTCTTTTGTCTAATATTTCTCCCAAGATCAATACAGCTAGTCTAATACCATTAATGATCATCTGTATGCAAATGTGCATCTTCCAACATGACTTTCTCCATGGCTGGCCTATTCCAGCTGCCTACTTCTTCATTTGGATAGCTCAGTGTTCATAAAATCAGAAGCAAAATTATTGGTCTAAGTCAAGCCCAACAGCCCTGTCTTTGTTTCACTGGATATTCTATATAATGAAGCCATGGGCTATCTTTATACCTTGTCTTTTATTAATGACTCCACAGATGCTACACACATACATACATACACACACACACACACACACACACCACCCCACACTGGGGATGGGGATAAAAGACAGAAAGAGGCATCTCAGCTTTACAACATTCTATTTCATTCTATTTTAAAGAACATCTATCAGAAATAAGATAGAAATGTTGAAAAAACAGGAGACCCTCAAAATTTAATGATTGAAGGAAGTTAGGCATTTGTTTCTGCCACTCGTCACAGAACAGGACTGTGAGCTGTGAGTGTGGCTGAGGGATTCTGGTTAGGGATTATGTATTATAGGAATCAGTATTTCCCATGTCTTCTTTTTTTTAACTTTTTAATTTTATTTATTTATTTGTTTACATATCTACAGTATCCATTCCTTCCTTCCCTTCCTTCCTCCCTCCCTGCCTCCCTCTTTCCTTCTCTCCCACACTCACATGCACCCCGACCACCTTCTCCTCCCATCCCCCTCCCACTCGACATGTAGGGTGATGCCATCCAGGAGGGGTCATCTAAATCTGTCAAGTCATTTGAAGTAGGGACAAGGACTTCTCTCCTGTCTCTATGTTAAGAGAGTATCTCTCCATGGGGGGTGTACAGGCAAGGTCCTTTTGTGCACCAGGAATACAGCCTGGTTCCACTGTCTGAGGTCCCTTAGACTGTTCAGGCCTTCTAGTTGAGATCCATGTTCAGGGGTTCTGAGTCAGTCCCATGCTGGATTCCCAGCTATCAGTCTGGGGGCCTGTTAGCCCCACCTTGTTCGAGTCTACTTTCTCTATGTGTTTCTGTAGCATGGTCTTGTCCTCCCTGTCTGCATCTGGATTATAGTTTGGGTCAGTGTTTAGTTGTGGGTGTTTACTTCTGTTTCCAACAGGTACTAGATTAGGGGTCCATGATGATGGATAAATTAATCATTGATCTCATTATCAGGGAAGGCACTTATGGTAGCCTTTCCACTGTTGCTCAAATTGTTAGGTGGGTTCAGTCTTGTAGGTATCTGGACATTTCTGTAGGTTCAATTTTCTTTTCAATCCTAAAATGGCTCCCTCTTGAATGTTTTCTCTCTCTGTCTCTGTCTCTTTCTCTCTCTCTGTCTCTCTACTGCTCTCCCTCCCTCTCTTTTCTGTCTTCTATTCCTCCCCTGACTCAATCCTTCTATTCCCACTTGCTTTATTCTCCTCCTCTTCTCTTCCTTCTAGTTCCCACTCCACTCAGTGCCCCCAGCTCCCCTGCTCTGGAGAGCTTGTCCCTTCCCCATTCTGTGAGGGACCTTGTATGAATCTCTTAGAAGCCACCATGTATCCTAGTTCCTCTGGCAGTGTGAATTATAGGCTGGTGATCCTTTTTGTTCTAGGTACAAAATCCATATATGAGTGAGTAAAACCATGTTCCTCTTTTTGTGACTGAGTTACCTCATTCAGGATGGTTTCTTCAAGTTCCATCCACTTGCCTGCGATTTCAAGATTCCATTGTTTTTTTCTTCAGAGTAGTATTCCATTATGTAGATGTGCCTCATCTTCTTAATCCATTCTTCAGTTGAGGGGCATCTAGGTTGCTTCCAGGTTCTTGCTATTACAAATAAAGCTGCTATGAACATAGTTGAACACATGACTTTGTTGCATGGATGTGGATCATTTGGGTATATGCCTATGAGGGAATTGCTGGGTCCTGTGGTAGACTGATTCCCATTTTCCTGAGGAACCACCATACTGATCTCCAAAATGGCTGTACAAGTTTGCACTCCCACCAGCAGTGGAGGGGTGTTCCCCTTTCTCCACACCCTCTCCAACATAATCTGTCATTGGTGTTTCTAATTTTAGCCATTCTGGCAGGGGTAAGATAGTATCTCAAAGTTGTTTTGATTTGCATTTCCCTGATAGCTAAAGATGTTGAGCACTTTCTTAAGTGTCTTTCAGCCTTTTTGATTTCCTCTATTGAAAATTCGTTCTTCAGTTCTATATTTTTTTAATAGGGTTATTTTTTTTAATAGGGTCATTTGGTGTTTTGTTGACTAGTTCCTTGAGTTCTTTGTATATTTTGGAGATCAGCCCTTTGTCAGATGTAGGATAGGTGAAAATCTTTTTCCAGTCTGTGGGCTGCTGTTTGGTCTTGTCAACTTTGTCCTTTGCCTTACAGAAGCTCCTAAGTTTGAAGAGATCCAATTTATTAATTGTTGATCTCATTTGTAAAAGAAATGCTACTAAAACTCAAAACTCACATAAAACCACACACACACCACATGCCACTCTCACCACTAGACAGGACCACCAGTAAGAAACTTAACAAAGAAACAAAAGAACTAACAGAAGTTATGTCTCAATTGGGGTTAACAGACATCTATAGAACATTCCTTCCAAACACAAAAGAATATAACTTCTCTGCTCTACATGGAACTTTCTCTAAAATCGACCACACACTAGGTGGCATAACAAACATCAACAGATACAAAAAATTGGAATGGTCCCCTGTATCTTATCACCACCATGCTTTAAAATTGGAATTCAACAACACATATTGCAGAAACCCTACAAACTCATGGAAACTGAACAATGTGCAATTGCACCATACCTGGGTCAAAGAAGAAATAAAGAAAGAAATTAAGGGGATTTCCTAAAATTTAATGAGAATGAGGACACAACATACCTGAACTTATGGGACAGCTTGAAAGCAGTGTTACGAGGGAAGTTCATTGCACTAAGTGCCCATATGAAGAAAACAGAGGATAGTCTCATAAGAGAATTAACAGCACAACTGAAAGCCTCAGAACAAAAAGAAGCAAACTCACCCCGGAGGAGCAGATGCCAGGAAATAATCAATTTGAGGGCTGAAATCAATAAAATAGAAACCAGGAAAACAATACAAAAAAATCAATGCAACGAAGAGTTGGCTTTTTGAGAAAATCAACAAGATAGACAAACCTTTATCCAAACTAATGAAAAAGCAGAGAGAGAACTTGCAAATTAACAAAACCAGAAATGAAAAGGGGAACATAACAACGGACACAGAGGAAATCCAGACAATTTTCAGGTCATACTTTGAAAACTTGTACTCCACAAAATTTAAAAATTCAAAGGAAATGGACAAATTTCTGGATAACTATCACTTACAAAAATTAAATCAAGAACAGACAAACAACTTAAATAGACCTATAAATCCTAACAAAATAGAAGTAGTCATCGAAAGCCTTCCAACCAAAAGAATCCCAGGGCCAAATGGTTTCAGTGCAAAATTCTACCAGAAATTCAAGGAAGAGCTAATACCAATACTCTTCAAATTGTTCCATACAACAGAACATTACCAAACTCTTTTGACGAGGCCTCAATCACCTTGGTACCAAGCCACACAAAGATACAACTAAGAAAGAAAACTATAGACCAATATCCCTCATGAACATTGATGCAAAAATACTCAATAAAATACTGGCAAACTGAATCCAAGAATACATTAGAGAAATCATCCACCATGACCAAGTAGGTTTCATCTCTGGGTTGCAGGGATGGTTTAACATACGAAAATCTATCAATGTGATCCACCATATAAACAGATTGAAAAAAAAAACCACATGATCATCTCCCTAGATGCTGAAAAAGCCTTTGACAAAATTCAACACCCTTTCATGATAAAGGTCTTGGAGAGATCATGGATAATAGGAACATACCTAAACATAATAAGAACAATATACAGTAAACCAACAGCCAGCATCAAACTGAATGGAGAGAAGCTTAAGGCGATTCCTCTAAAATCAGGAAAAAGACAAGGCTGCCCTCTCTCCATATCTCTTCAATATTATACTTGAAGTTCTAGCTGAAGCAATAAAACAACAATAAGATCAAGGGGATACAAATTGGAAAGGAAGGAGTCAATCTGTCTCTATTTGCAGATGTTATGATAGTTTACATAAGCGACCCAAAAAACTCTACCAGGGAACTCCTACAGCTGATAAATACCTTCAGCAAACTAGCAGGATTACATGGTAAACTCAAAAAATCAGTAGCCCTACTTTATTCAGATGACAAAGGAACTGAGTAAGAAATCAGTGAAACATCACCCTTTACAATAGCCACAAACAACATAAAGTATCTCATGTCTTCTTACTCAGCCTTTCCCTACAAGTGTCTTAGATTTGCTTCTTAATATAAATGCCTCCTCTTAGGTATCACTTCTTCAGATAGATATCTTACTTTCTCCAGATAAGTTTACACATAGCATTATTTCTATAAATACTGTATTACTCTCTTTGAAGTATTCAACAGTGTTTGAAATTATCCTGTAAATTTATTGCTTAAAAAATTGAAAAGAACTCCCTTATAGAGAAAAGAACATTTTTGTATACAGGCGAGCTTAGAGAAGAGAAATGGAAGGCAGAAAAATGATACAATTACACTTTAGTTTCAAAAATACTAAAAAGAGGAGATAATTGTCGCAGGGGGAACACAGTGTTGGTCAGCTTTCTGTCACTGTTTAAAAATATCCAAATAAACAACTTCATAGAGGATGTTTGTGTTTGCGCTCATGGTTTCAGAGGCATCTAGTATGTAGTTGTTTGGCTTCATAGATCTTGAGCCTGTGACAAGGCAGAACATGACAAGGACATCATGTTTGAACAAGCCAGAGAAGGAAGAGAAAGGGCCTCTGGCTTCACAAATCCCCTTCAAGAGCATCCTCTTGGAGATATAAGGGGTTTTTTTCCCCCCTGGATTCCATTTCCTGACCCCTTCTAGCATTGTGAAGTGGGGAACTAAGCTTTCATTCTGTGAGCAGATTTTGGGGAATCTACCCAGGATGATTGTAAATGAACACTTTTTCCACTACCCCCCCTCCGGCTTTCCTTGGCTCTCCCCTTCTCTTCCTTGATTTGATCTTTATTATGTAGCATTTCACCTACAATCAATTCTTGGTGTTTTGTTTTTTTTCCCCTAACTTTATTATATGAACCATTCTAGCCTATCAACAATATTACCTTTGAAGCTTTTATTTGCAAATGATTATATATATTTGCATTAACTTGTAAAAAATAGTACAGCTAACCTTTACCATATCTCCCCACTGCTACTGTCCTGTACAATCCTAAAGAAACCTAACATTCAACAGAACATTGGAATTCCTGCTTACATGCTACAGCCATGCCTTCTTTCACACCTTGGGCTCCATGACATTTTGGAATTAGTGTTGTCATTTCTATTATTTTGTCATCTTAAGAATGTTACACAATTGGAATCATATCATATATAAGCTTTCAAGGTTGCTTTTCTATTGAGCAATCAGAATATTATCTACACAAAAACATGTACACAGAGATTTAGTATAATTAACCCAAATTTATGAAAAGAACAGATTTCCTTCAATGCATCAATGATAACAACCATGCAAAATACAATTTTATTTATATGATATTAATTTAACATTTTCTATTGCTTAATATTTGCATATTATGGCTTATTATATCTTTTACTTTTGATTTTCCAAATTATTGTTACAATTTGAGTTTGCTATAGACAGCATACAGCTGGGTCATCCCTTCTCATAATTTCTTTCTTTTCTTAAAATCAGAGCATTTACAGTGTATGAATTGAGTGTAATTATCAGTATTTCAGATATTAAATTTACATTTTACTTCTCTGTTTTGCACTTATTCTTTCCAATTTTACGATTCTGTCTCTCTATACATGCCTTTTAATAATTATATGGACATATTTTATATATTATCTTTAGCTATTATATTTAATTATTTTTAATTTTAAAAACTAACATATAAAGCAATGGTTTTCCTTAAGATGTATATGTATGTATGTTTGTGTGTGTGTGTTTCTATATATTATTTAATCCATTCCATTCCTTTGTATCCCTTCCCTTTTCCCTTGACCTCTTCTTACTGTATTCTTTATTATCCCTAAATACAGCTTTCTTATCATGCATGCTTCATTATGCTCTCCTTTTCCCATTTCCCCTCTCAACATCTCTTCCTCTTTTCTCACTGTACTTTAATTTGTTGTCAGTTTCTTATCGGGTGTGAGTAGACATGTGTTCTTGTTTCTCTAGGAATAATGTCATAGAATAAAGACCTTTACTGCATGTACTGAGATGATCATGTCACTTTTGTCTTTAAGTTGATTTGTATATTTTGAAGCATCCTTGCATAGTTGTAATGAAAGACCCTAGTGATGTTATATGATAGTCTTAATCTGACCTTAGAGTTGGTTTGCAAGACTTTTTATTTGTATCTACAGTTCTCAGAGAAATTGTGTGTGTGTGTGTGTGTGTGTACATAAATATTCATTTTCTTTCCATTCTCATCTGGTTCTAGTATCAGGTAATAGAGGCTTTATTGAATATGTATGTTAGTGTAACTTTCCATTTTCATGTTAAAGTTTATTTATTTATTTTTTATTTTACATATCGATCCCAGTTCCCTCTTCCTTCCTCTCTCCCTTCCTCTTTTCCTCTCTCCCCCCTCACATGCATCCCTCCCACCCTTGCCTCCCACCCACCCCCACTCCACATGTAGGGTGATGTTATGGACAGTTTTTCAGTTTTTAAGAGCATTTAGGTTAGTAGTTCTTTAAAGGAGTTTAGAATTCAGCTGGTTCCATCTGGAATTGAATTTTCTTTGTTGAGCAGAATTGTTACTGCTTCAATCTCATTCCTTAGTATAGGTCCACTTAAGCTGTGTATAGTTTATTGACTTAATCTTTGTATGTTGGGTCCTGTGTATCTAGGAAGTTATTAGTTTTTCCCAGATTTCTCAAATGTTGGGGGATGTTTGATTACACTGTGAACTCATAGTTTGCATTTGTATTAAATAAAATTAACCTTAGGTCATGAGGATGAGTTACTAGTTGAAAGGAAGTATTCATAGAGCATCAGAGGGCATCTGGAAGAGATAGAGAGATGTGCCAGGAGTAGTAAGGAGTGATTTTGAGTGGCTCAGATTTTTTTTTTTTTTTTTTTTTTTTGTTTTGGTGGAGTGGAAGGACATGCTTTTTGGAAGATGACAGCAAAGAGAGACTTAAAGCTACATTTAGCAGCAGCAACAGAGCAGGTGCCTGTGGGAACAGAATTCCTGCTAGGCTGCAGCCTGAGCCATTGAGCTGCTGCCAGAGAAGCAGGCTGGTAACTGCAGAGTCACAATTGCTGGCTGAAATAGCAGTAGATTAAGGTGAAGCACTGTGTCAGAAACAAAACAACACCCTATAGCTAGTTTGACTAGCAGTTTTTCACTTTTAATAATGTTAAGAATCAACCCTTGGCTTTACTGCTTCTGCGTACTATTTTAATTTCATAGATTGTTGCTATAATTATTATTATTTCTTGCTGTCTACCATTTTTTAGTTTGACTTGACTCTACTTGAAGGCTTTGAGGTTTTATATTTGAGATCTTTGATACTTTTTAAATGTAAGGACTTAGATTTATAAACTTTTAGATAGTTGTACCCCAAAAGTTCTTGTAAATTGAGTTTACATTTTTGTTTATTTTTAGGAATGTTTTAAGTTCCCACCTGATTTGTTCAATGACTCACTAGTCATTCAAGAGTGTATTGTTCAGCCTCCAAGTATTTGTGGAGTTTCTATATTTTTTCCCGATATTGATTTCTAGTTTTATTCCACTATGATCTGGTAAGATGTGAAAGATTATTTCAGTTCTTCAGTATTTGTTAACATTTGTTTGTTTTGTGGCCTGAAATGTGAACTTTTAGAAAAGATTCTGTGGGCTCCTTTGAAGAGTATGTGGTACCCACATAAAATATTCTGTGGGTAACTCTTAAGTTCACTTGTGGTGCACTTTACTTTGATATTTCTTTGTTGAATTTTAATAGAGATGACCTACCTAAGGATGAGAATGGGGTATTGAAACCCATTTTTTTTTTAATCACACCTATTTGATGTTCTCACCAATGTGTCTGTTGGTCTTTGTTTTAAAGAACTGAAAGCCTTAAAATCTAGTGTATTTATGTTTATACTTGTAATGTCATCTTACTGCTACTGAGAGATATTTACTTAATCCTGTAATTGTCTGGTATGTTTTCTGGTTTGGTCGAATTAATTATTGTTTGCTCATTTATTTCTCTCCTTTCTGTATCAGGGGTTTGATGTCTTAGCGTGTTAGCCATGATGCATTCTCTTCTAGCTCTCTTTTCTTTATCAGATTTCCCCCATGAACTTTATTTTTTACTATGCTCCAATTATTGAGACTTTCTTCCTCTTCTCTATACCATATTCCTTTGAGCATCTTTTGCAGTACTATCTTGGTTGTCATGACCTGCCTTAATTGTGCTTATCTTGAAACACTGTTATTTATCCATAAGCATAAAAAGAAGCTGTGTTTATATGGAAATAGTAGTATAGTAGTGTGTGCTTTTATTTATACCACTCTGGACACAGAGGCAGGCAGATCTCTGTAGCTTGAATTCTAATTGGTCTTAATAATAAAACCCAAGTCAGATATAGGAGTAAGTTCTTAGGCTTCTTTTTGGATAGTTCTCTCTAATTATTAACACATTTTCATTAATCTAAGTATTTTTAAGTGGCCTTATCTTACCAGAGAATGCCTGGGTCTCTTACTCCCTCGTCAGCTACATGATGTCTTCCCAGAGGGTGTGCTCTGCATCCTTTCCCCAAAATTCACCCTATCTACCTATACTGCTTGCCTGGCCTACTGGTCAACAAGTGTTTTATTCATCAACCAATAAGAGAAACATATATACATAACGGCATCCCCTATCAATTTTTGTTATTTTTATTGTGCGTGTGTATGCGTGCGTGCGTGCATGCGCGCGTGCGTGTGTGTGTGTGTGTGTATGTGTGTGTGTGTGTGTGTGTGTGTGTGTGTTTCTGTGTTGCAGTTTGCACACTTGCTGGTTTGGATATATCTTCCTATTTTATTCTGGGATCTTTTTACCCCATAGCCTTTTCTGAAGGGAACTATTGTTGAATGTTATTTTAATTAGGCAAAGATGTGTTCCATGTTTATATGCTGAAGAATAATACTTTATATGAAGGTGTGTTATATTTGTTTCTACTGCCTTTGTTAATGAAGTAAAGATGTGTGTCACACGTGTTTATGCTGAATTTGTTTAATTATGTAAAAATGTGTTACATGTGTTTCACCTTGCCTGCCTAAGGCACCTGATAGGTTTAATATAAAGCTGAATGGCTAACAGCTAGTCAGGAGAGGGATCAGTGGGGCTGGTGGGCAGAGAGATAAGTAGGAGGAGAAATCTAGGCTCCAGAGAGAAGATGAGGAGAACAAGGTGGGAAAAAAGGGCAGAAGCCAGGTAGCCACCAGCCAGACATGGATACAACATGGAAGTAGGATATACAGAAAGAAGAAAGGTAAAAAAGCCAGAGGCAAAACATAGATGAAGATAAACATGTTAAGTTATAAGAGCTATCAAGAAATGACCCTAAGATAAGGCTAAGCATTTTTAACTAATAAGAAATCTCTGTGTTGTGATTTGGGAGCTAGTTGGTGCAGATCCGGACCCCTGCCACAAAAAGCTCTGGCATTCTATTCCTGGTACTACTCAGAAAAAAAGAAAACAATCAGCTGTAATAGCAAAGCCGAACCATAAACAGACTTGAAAATACAAGTAATTCATTAAAACTTGTTAACTATATATTACCAATAACCACAAAATATAACATCCCAAAATTATATAATTTTAGAGCAGGTATGGGATAGTAAGTGAATGGAAAAAATGAAGGTAGAAAAAGAAAAAAGTATAGGGAAATCAAGATTAAATAAAGAAAGGAAAATAGAAACAACAATTAGGAAAAAATTCAATGGAAAAGAATAAAGTATGTGTTTAGAGAAAATAAAAACCAAAAAATATTTTTCTAAAATTATAAAATTAAAAACCAAAAGTAGACACATGTAAGAAGAGGAATCTAAAAACCATAAGCATCTGAAAAATAAAAATACTTTTCAAAGCATATTAGGACCAGCCATAAGGGCATACAGACTTAGTTAGCCTCAGTTGTTGAAAGGTAGAGGCAGGAGAATCTCTAAGTTCCAAGCCAGTCTGCCCTACAGCTAAAAGCTCCAGGACAAATAATAATAATAATAATAATAATAATAATAATAATAATAATGTAAAATGAAAGCATGAAAGGACAAAGAGGAAAGGAATAAGAAAAAAGAGGAAAAATAAGAAAGAAAATGATACATGTCAGTTACAAAAATGTGCACAGAAAAGCAGGTGACAATATGAAGGGAATTCAAAAAGTCATAGTCATAAAATCATGATATGATATGGTAAGTATGCTGCTAAAAATGTGGTTTAAAAAAGGAGAGAAACATAAAGAATAAAGAAAAGAAAAAGAACGTGCTGAAGTACCAGCTTAGTGACCAAGCACCACTGGTGCTCCTCCAGATGGATGGGGTTCTACTCCCGGCACCTACAGCTCAGTAGTTCCATGACCCCAGTTCCATGGGGTCAAACACCCTCTTCTGGCTTCCAAATGCAAAAGGGACACAGTGGTGCACAGAAATATGTGCAGGCTCTCTCTCTCTCTCTCTCTCTCTCTCTCTCTCTCTCTCTCTCTCTCTCTCTCTCACACACACACACACACACACACACACACACACACACACCAAATAAAATAAGTCATCAAATAGAAAGACAAAAAAAGAAAGGGTCCCTGAAACTTGGAAATAGTTAGAGGGGGATTCAGCGAAGCTTGAGAGCTTGTCTTTTCTACATTGTTTGTTGGTTGGTTACTGCAACTGAGCCTGTTAGCATTAGACAGATGCACAGTGTCTGAACAGCTGCCTTCACTTTAATAATTCCCTGTCTTTGTAGACTAGGTGTCTCTGATGACCACCTTCGCTTTTCAGTCTTCAGTAATAAGGTTCTCAGATCATACCTCCAGAAGCAGCTGGTATTCTAGTTGGGTGTCTCCCATGTATGCATGAGGGTAAGAGAGGCAACTAAAATTCTGATGTCTGTACAAGTTGAGAACTTCTCTGTTATTTCAGGATCTTCCCAGGTAATCACCCTTCAAGAAAGACATGATTAGGGGTGTCCAGTAGAGCTCAGGCTTCTTGGGTTCTCCAGAAGTGACCATTAGGTAGGTGGCACCACAGGTTGATCCACCTCCTGACCTCAAGCTCATTGCTATCAATCTCCAGTTCTCCTCAGTGGACCAAATCTCAGATCTGCTACCAGCGACCAAGGGTGAAGCTATCTTTCCCTGTGAGACATTTGCAACTTTTGGCTTGTCAGCATTAGGCCAACAAGATCTCCACAACAGCCTCTCAGAGTTACATCTCACTCAGAAACTATGGCAAGTTACATTCTGTCTTCCTGCCTGAGGTTGTCCTCTAATTTCATGCCTTGTCAGGATGGAACTTGATCCATTTGATAACGACAAGAGTAATCTTTTTGTACACTGTGACAATTTGTCACTTGGATTGGTTTAATAAAAAGCCAAATGATAAACAGCTAGGCAGGATATGGGGGGCAGAGAAGATGCTGGGAAGAAGAAGGGTAGAGACATGGAGAGTCACCAGCCAGATGGAGAGGAAGCAGCATGGACAGTACAGAGTAAAGATAATAAAGCCAGGAGATAGAAAGTGCATTGATTTAAAAATGGGTTAAGTTATAAGAGCTAGTTAGAAACAAGTCTAAGCTATCAGCTGAAACTTCATAATTAATAAGAAGTCTCTGAGCAAATAGCTTAGGCTTGTTACTAAGTAGCTCTTATGTCTTCAATTAACCTATATTTCTTTCTATGCTTTACCATGTGGCAGTGTCTGTTTTCAGCATGGCATGTTCATCTCCAGCTTCTTCTGCATCTGTCTGGCAATTCCTGAACTCCACCCTTCTTGTTCGCAGAATCCTCTTAGTTTGGCCCTCTATCCTAACCTCTTCCTGCCTAGCTATTGGCCAGTCAGCTCTTATTAAATCAATGATAGTAATACATATTTACAATGTACAAAAAAATTATTCCATAGCAAACTGGCAGGACAGAAAAAGTCCAACTACCCATAGGGGGTGTTCTATATATTTGGAATATTGCTTATCTTTCTTTGAGATCTTTCCTGGTATCCTATCAGCTGCTTTGCTAATTCCAAAGCTCTCCTATGCCACAATGGAGCACAGGCCAGATTTTTCTTCCTTCAACACTTCTTGACTGGATCAATAAGTCAGTTCCCACTCCATCATCAGGTAACCTAGAAGTCAAAAACAAAACAAAAAAAAAAAAAAAAAAAAAAAAGCATTTTCCAGGTTCACTTTTTATTTTGTGTTGGGGTTATCTACCAGGCTTCTTTCTTTTAGAGACTTGTTATTAATTTTGAATGCTTGGACTAGCTTAGGCACTTTTCTGTCTAGCTCTCTTAATGCAACCCATTTCTTTTTATCTACCTTTGCTTTAGGGCTTATTACCTTTTTTACTTCTGCATATCTTACTAGCTGGGGGCATTGGCAACAGCTACCTGGCTTTTTGCCCTGGCTATCTTCTCCTAATTCTTCTTTTACTCCCCCTGTTCTTCTTGAGCCTAGATTTCTTCTCTTATTTATTCTCTCTGCCTGGCATCCCCTCCTATCCTTTCTCTGTCTAGCTATTGGCCAATCAACTTTTTATTAGGCCAATCAGGTACCTTTGGCAGACAAGGTGAAAGAGATGCAACATATCTTTACATAACTAAACACATATCCTTACATCATTAAACACATGCAGCAAAAACAAAAGTAATACACCTCTGCGCAGTTAAAGTAATGTTCTGCAGCATAAACATGTAGCATAAAAATGTAACATATCGTTGCCCAGTTAAAATAATATTCCACAACAGGGATCTATCTTTTTGTATATCATTCTTAATTGTTATCCTATGTGTTATATAATATACAGCATCAAAGTCTATACTTGTTTTGTGACTTTACCAGCTATATTAAAGTATGGAAATCTGAACTCTCTTTAAACCCTTTATCTTTTGAATTATAATTATTTTAAATATTTACTCTGTATAGATTTATAATCACTACAGACAATGTTACTTCCTTTGTTGTGACTGCCAACCATAATTAAAAAGTAACAGGGGGGGTCTGATATTTATTCAAACTTTTTTTTACTATGTAATTTCTGATTTTCCTCGTGAAAATTCCTTTTAGTTTTCCTTTATCTCAGAATAGTAATCAGCTTGCTACACCGTCTTTTCTGAAATCTACAGAATAGGTACACATGAAATCTATTTTCAGACTGACAGTGGTAAAGTATTTGGGCTGTGCTATTTTGTGTGGGTGAGGTTATGAGATTTATTTTCCCTCCTGTGTAAAAAGACTGGCTCTGATAAGCATCTCTTGCTGTTTTCAGTTCTATTTAGATAGACATAGAAACTTTCAGTTGAAGCTGTTTGTTTTTGTTTATTGGCTTCTGTTGACCTTTTGGGATTCAGAGCCTGTTCAGGTGATTGACATTTATAAGAAGAAAGAAAACACAAGGTGCTAGGGAGGATGTTGCTAGCTGATCTGGCTTTACTCTGCATTTACAGATATTTTATTGGGCTTTATAATATAATATACATAGTTTTTAATTGCATTTGACATTAGCAATTGGGCGAGTGTGTCTAGTCCATTTCCTGGGCTGGAATATCCTTCACATGCATGTTCTTTAGTCATCATCTATGTCTGTGGCTTTGGATACAGATTTTCTCTTTGTAATAACTTGAAATTGCTCTTAGTGTTCACTCTGATCTCTGTAAATCCATTATTTATATTTTCTGTTTATTTCTAATGTATTTTTTAAGCCACTGTAAAAGCCATTATGTTCTTTCTATGAAAGACTATTTCCCTGAAATACAGAGTTCTGAAAATTTTATAGTCACAAACTCTTTCTTCTATCTTATGACTATGCTGCTTTCACACTATAAATTTTTATTGATTGCTGCACTTATGCATAACTTTTAAGTAATATTACACAAATTATAATTGGTTGTAATTACCATAAACTAAGACGAACACTTTGGGAGTGAGAAGAGACAAAGACATGTATCTCATAGGCACTATAACTGCTTTGAATGATAAAAACACTCAATAAAAAATAAGTTATAATAGTAATAAAAAGAAAGCAGGAGGAAAGTGAAATACAGAAATACAAAGATGTAGAAACTTCTTTCTCCCACAGAAACAATTTAGCAGTACCTGGATAATTTCTTTCTGTGAGAAATTCAGAAACAAGCTAAGTGGTGCTTGCAACCCTGGAACAACACTAATCTAATCAAAGACACTTTGTAACAGTTCTGCAACATGGACCCTTCTGCCATCACAGAGACACATACAACAGGGAAACTCTCAGCTCTAGACTACTGAGAAGGGCAGTAGAGAAGCCTGGACACTTTGTCCAATGTTCTGGTTTTTCAGAGGACAGCACAAGAAGATGGGATTTATCATGTCTGTTGTATAGTGAAGCTGGGGCCCAATTAATCCAGATGCCAGAATTCTACTAAGAAAAAAATGAGACAGCAGTCCAGAGAACTGTACTATAGAAGGGACCAGAAGGAGTAAGAGATTAGGCACTCCTGAACAAAGAAAACATATCTCTCTAATTTGGAATTTACAAACACAGATCAGAGAAGACACATGAAATAAACAACAAAGAAGAATCATGCAAAAGCTTCTATTTAGGTTGATTTAGGAAAAAAAAATATCAGTCTAAAAATCCAGTCTGACAAAACTAGAAAAGACATCTTTCAATTTTGGAGAACTCAACACAGAATAACAAGACGTATAAAGAAATAAGGAATCATGGCCCAACCAAAAGAACAGGATAAATTCCTAGGGATCAATGCATTACCAGACAATGAATGCCAAATGACACTTTTGAGGATGCTGGGAAAACTCACACAAATGATATCTAAGCATGGGAATTTCAACACAGCTGTAAAGGAACCAAATGTAGGGAGCATAGTGAGGAAACACTGGATCAAAGCAAGACCTAAACCCAGCTGAGCAAACTACAAACTCTGCATCTATCTCCATGTCTGATGTCAAAGCACTCTTCCAAGCTCCAACTCCTTTCACCTTTGTTGATGGTAACATACTTCTTTCTCTTAGACTGGCTCCACTCCCTGTTAGCAACTCTCCTCAGTAGGTGTCCCACAGCTCTGCCATCTCCAACACCTTGAGGTCTCTAAACCAATCCAGGCTTCACCTTCAAAGCTTCACACAATGGCCTAAGACTCCATGAAGGGACACCTCTGACATGTTTCTGGCCTCTTCAGGTTTTCAGTATTCATAAAAGGAGATTCCATAGCCCTTTTCTTTAATCCTTGACTGTTGTGGAACAATCTTTATGTAAAGATGTGCTGCTCTCATTGGTTTGATAAAGAGGCATGAAGAGGTTAGGTGAAACTTTCAGGCAGGGAGAGAGCTCTTTGGTATTAAGAAGGGTGGAGTTGCCAGTCTGACACAGAGGAAACAGAACATGGACAAGATGAGGTAACAAGCCACCAGCCACATGGCAGAAGGTAACTTGAGAAAAATGGTTAATTTGAGTTTTAAGAGCTAGTTAGAAACAAGCCAAAGCTATCAGCTGAGCACTTATAATTGATACTAAGTCTCCTCTGTGTGGTTATTTGGGAGCTGGCTGGTGGGACAGAATATTTCACCTACACTTGACTTTAAAGCCAGAAGCACATGACCAAAGCTGCCCAGTTCTTCTGTTTGCTGGCACTGAAACGTGGCCCTTCTTATTCAATTACATATTCATAGACTTTCTGTCTTATATAGTTTCCTTCACTACCTGGAAGTGGCTGTCCTGAAACTTGATCAGTAGACCATGCTGGCCTCCAACACAGAGAACTGTCTGCCTCTGCCTCCAAAGTGCTAGGATTAAAAGTATGCACCACTACACCTGGCTCTTAGCTTTAATTCTTTTTCACAAGTTCAAAACTTAGCTGGGTGGGATTTTGCCCTGAGGTCACCACTTTCTTCATTCCATGTAACATCAATATTTTATTTAATCTGTCTACCCATTGAACACAGGACTTAGCTCTATTCCAATTCCTCCATCTACTTTTCTCTTCAAATTGTACATTTGATAACTTTCCTTGCTCGGCTTGTTTCTTTTCAGTATAGATAGCCTAAGCATGGCCACTAATAACAACATAGCATGTCCACAGTATGCCATTTTGAAATTTCTTCTACAAATGCAATTGATCAAAAACTCTTCAAGTAAGCTTCAGGCACACACACACACACACACACACACACACACACATATATGGCAGAAAGCAGTCACATTCTTCACTGAAATATCATCAGGATAGTTTCTAGGGCACATACTAACTTTCTTCTCCTCCAAAATCTCTAGAGCCAGTACCCCATAGTTCAAATCACCTTCATCACCACAGTCTTACATGTTCCTACTAGAATGGCTCATTAAGCTCCACTTCATGTGTTCAACTGCTTTTCTAATCCAAAATAAATTCCACATTCCCACAAACAAAAGCTTGGTCAGGTCTGTCACAGCAATACTCCAATTGTGGTAACAACTTCTATCTTAATTAAGGTTTCTTAGTTAAGAGATCTTGACCACAACAACTCATACAAAAGAAAACATTGTACCATACTGAGCATAGCTTGAGCAAAGGAGACCTCAAAGCCCACCTCTATAGTGATGCACTTCCTCCAACAAGCCACAAATACTCACAAAGCCATCTCTCCTAATAGTGTCACTCCCTTGGAGGGCCATTTTCCTTTAAACTACCACAGTGCATTCTGCTAAAGTGCCCAGGAGACCTCTCCAGAACAGAGTCATTTGTTGGACCATAAGAGAAAAGACTCAAGCATCCATGGTGATTATAATAAAATTAAACAAGAAATCAACAGCTGAAAATTAAGCTGTAAAGTTTGAAAACAAATGCAAATCAAAACATACAATGAAAACAAGCAGAGAAAAATCCAAAATGAAAATGAAAAAATAGCCCGAGTAACTCAGTAAAGTGGAAGTTTAGGATTATAAATATGTAGATTAAAATGAAAATGTCTCAAATAAACCAATTCTATTCCTTAATGAATTAGAAAAAGAACAAATTATCCTCAAAATTATCAATAGGAAAGAAATAATAAGGACCAGAGCAAATGCAGATGAAATTGGACACTGAAAAAGAAAATCACACACACGCATGTGCACGCACGCACACACACACACACACACACACACACACACAATCAATCAATCAAATTGAGAAATGTTTTTTATTTCCATTTAGGAAAACTAATTTGGCATTTTGGAGTAAAAAAGAAAGAAAAAGGAAAAGAAGCTACTGTGCAAAACATATGTCAACAAATTGGATAACGTAGAACAAATGACCAAGTTCCTAGACTTTTAGTTTCAATCAAGAAAAAAAATCAAGGGAAACCTGAATAGCCCATAACCAGTAAGGAGATTGAATTAGCAATCAAAATGCTTCCAGAAAGGAAAAGCCCAGGGCCACATGGCTTTAATGGTAAATTACAGCAAACATTTAAAATATTAATGTCAATCCTTTTCAAACTCTTCCAAAATCTGGAAAGGAGATATCACTTCCAAACTGACTTTATGAGGCTAGTCTTACTCTCACATCAAAGACAGAAAAGGATAGTACAAGGAAAACTCAAGCCAATCTCCCAGATGAAAACAGACACAAAACATCTAGCATACCAAATCAACAGCACTTCCCTTGCAGTATTATAAGTGGGGTTTATCTCTGGAGTACTAAGATGTGTAGACTTACTATAATCAATATATATGATGCATCACATCAAGACATCAAGCCCACAAACTGCACGAAGAGCATCTGATTCAATATTTTTTTTAACAAATTCAATACACTTTTATAATTAAAACAGTCCACAACTCAGAAATTGAATGAAATTGTTTCAATATTAAAAAGGCCAAACACAAAAATCCCACAACTAAAATCATATGTCATGCTTAATATCTTTCTCATTTAAAATACAAAATGTAAAAAGTATCATAATTGGAAAAGCATTAAAAATTATATCAATTTATAGACTGTTATCTATATATAGGAAATTCTAAAGATCACCCACATATCACACCATACACACACCCTACATATCTACTGAAAATTATAAATGAATTCAATTCCATTTCATGTCATAAAATCAACATAAAACAAACAAGCATGCAAAGGAGCAGCTGCATTTCCATATACTAATAAGAACAAGATAGGAATTAAGAAAACAATTCCAGTTACAATTTTAAAATAAATTTTGTCTCAGTTCACTTAAATAAGAAGGCAATAAGTTGTACACTTAAAACCTGGAAACAGCTTAGCAGGCAAAGGCACTGACCAACTGGACCAAGTGAGACAGCTGGAATCTGATCCCTTGGAAGAGGACAATGGACTTTCGCAAGTTTTCCTCTGAGTTCCACATGTATGCAACAGCATGAACATGAATAAATAAAGAAATGCTCTCTTTAAAAAAGTAAGAGGAAGAAGAAAGAAGGAAGGAAAGAAGAAAGGAAGGAAGGAAGGGAGAGAAAGAAAATCCTTTCGTGTAAAAAAAAAAAAAAAACCACAAAGCTTGCTCTCCAGTGCCCTGCTTGGAGCCTCCTTGGGACTAGGGACTATGCATAGGGGGAGCCCGCCCTGGCAGCCAGGCCATCTGGAGTCTGCCTGCATCCTAGTCCCACATCCACCCTTGGGAAGGGATAAGCATGGGTCTGTTTTTGGCCTGCGTTCCAGGGCCCTGCAGGAGAGCCCATCCCAGCAGACCAGCATATCAGAGTCTGCCAGCGCCCTAGTCCCATCACTACCCACTGGAAAAGGAGAGCCATTTGAGTATTGTACCTGCTTGCACCCACTGGAAGAGAACCTTGGTCCTGTACCCACCAGGAGAGGGAGAGACCCCACCAGTACATACTGGAAGAAGGGACAGGTAGACAGCAGTATAAGAACACAGTCAACAACAGAAGGATCAATAGGACACCGCCAGAATCTAGTGATTCCACATCAGTAAGAACTGAACTTCCACAAACAGACGAAGGAGAAGGAATGACTCTAAAAACAACTTCATGAAAATGATAGAGACCATAAAAGAGTTAATGAGAAAATCCTTTAAAGAAATGGAAGAAAAGACAAACCAAAAATTCTAACAGTGCAAGTTTAAAAGCTGAAATAGAGACAAAAACAAACAAACAAAACAAAAAACTAAAACAAAAACAACCAAACAAAAAACAGTCTGAGGGAATGCTGGAACTAGAAGAGCTGTGTAAACAATCAGTAACAACAGATGCAAACATATCAAGCAAAGTACAAGAGATGGAAGAGAGAATCTCAGTCTTTGAAGATACACTAGGAGAAAAAGATTCATCGAACAAAGAAAATCTTAACTCCAAAGAATCCCTAGTATAAAATATGGGTTGATGTCATTCTGTAAATATGTTTTTCCTATTGGTTAATGAATAAAGCACTGTTGGCCAATAGGAAAGCAAGATAGGCAGAACTAGGCGACAAGGAGGATTCAGGAAGTACTAGGAAGGATTTTCAAGATGTAGGTCCAACCGGGTAGAACTCTGGCCCTCTCTCTGGAAAGCCAAGACCACGTGGAAACTTACATTAATAGAAATGGGTTAAAATTTAAGAAGAGCTAGCCAATAAGAAATGCTAATAATAGGCCAACAGTATTTTATATAATATAGTATCTCTGTGCATTATTTGGGGCTGGCATGGCTCTGGGACCAGGACAGTGGGGAAAACTACTCTTAACATAAGTAGTATGGGCCACTGTGAATAGGCCAAACCTAAGATTAATAGGAATAGAAGAAAGTGAAGAAACACAACTCAAAGGTGCAAAAAACATATTCAACAAAATCATATAAAAAAATTTTCCCAACCTAAAGAAAGACATGCCAATGAAAGTATAAGAAGCTTACAGAACACAAAATAGACTGGACCACAAAACAGTCCCCAATCAAAACACCAAATATACAGAATAAAAAAAAAAGAATATTAAGAGCACTAAAGGCAAACCTATCAGAATGACATCTGACTTCACCATGGAAACTCTAAAGGCCAGAAGCTCCTGGACAGATATTCTACCAAAACTAAGACATAGATGTCAGTGTAGACTACTATACTCAGCAAAGCTTTCAATCACTGTAGATGGTGAAACCAAGATATTCCATGACAAAACCAGATTTAAACAATACTTATTAACTAATTCAGCCCTACAGAAAATACTGGAAGAAAAACTCCAACCCAAGGTTGTTAACTACACCCACAAAAACATAAGGAATAGATATTCCCACTTTACCAACAGCCAAAAGAAAAATGGGGAGGGGGAAATCCACACACAATACCATCACCAACAACAAATCCAAAACAAACAAGAATTAACAATAAATTTTCATTAATATCCTTCATTATTAATAGTTTTAACTCTCCTATAAGAATACACAGAATGGATATGAAGACAGACTCCATCCTTCTGCTGCCTACAAAAAACACACCTCAATTTCAAACACAGATGTTACCTCAGAGTTAAGGATTGGGAAAAGATTTTCCAATCAAATGGACCCAAGAAACAAGAGAGTGCAGCAATCCTAATATCCTATAAATTAGACTTCAATCTAAAATCAAGCAAAAGAGATGAAGAAGGTCACTTCTTATACATCACTGGAGAAATCCACCAAGGTGAAGTCTCAATTCTGAACATCTATGCCCCCAATACAAAGGAACCCACATACATAAAAGAAACATTACTAAAACTCAAATCATACATAAAATTTCACACAGATATAGTGGAGACATCAACATGCCACTCTTACCAATAGGCAGAACCATAAGACAGAAACTTAACAAAGAAACAAAGGAATTAACAGAAGTTATGACCCAATTGGGGTTAACATATTTTATAGAACTAGTTGTTCTATAAAAGTAGAACATTCCATCCAAACACAAAAGAATATAATTTCTACTCAGCACCACATGGAACCATCTCTAAAATCAACCACATACTCAGCAATATAGCAAACCTTAATAGGTACATAAAATTGGAATAATCCCCTGTATTTTATCAGACCACTCTGCTTTACAGTTGTAATTCAACAACAATACAAATTGCAGAAAACCTACAAACTCATGGAAAATGAACAATGCATTATTGCAGTATTCCTGGGTCAAGGAAGAACTAAAAAAAGAAATTAAAGACTTCAATCAGAATGAATACACAGCATACCCAAACTTATGGGACACTTTGAAAGCAGAACTAAGAAGAAAATTCATAACACTAAGTGCCCATATGAAGAAACTGGAGAATAGTCACACTAGACAATTAACAGCACAACTGAAAAATCTAAAACAAAAAGAAGTAAACTCATCCTGGAGGAGAAGATGCCAGGAAATAATCAAATTGAGGGCTGAAATCAATAAAGTAGAAACTAGGAAAACAATACAAAGAATCAATGTAACAAAGAGTTGGTTCTTTGAGAAAAATCAACAAGATAAACAAACCTTTATCCAAAATAACAAAAAGGCAGAGAGAGAACATGCAAATTAACAAAATCAGAAATGAAAAGGGGAACATAACAATGGACACTGATGAAATCCAGAGGAGCTTCAGATCATACTTTGAAAACCTGTACTCCACAAAATTTGAAAATTGAATGGAATCTGCACAGATTTCACCTACCAAAATTAAATCAAGAACAGATAAGCAATTTAAATAGACCTATAACCCCTAAGGAAATAGAAGCAGTCATCAAAAGTCCCCCCCCCCCAAAAAAAAGGGCCAGATGGTTTCAGTGAAGAATTCTACCAGAAATTCAAAGAGGAGCTAATACCAATTCTCCTTAAAGTGTTACACATAATAGAAGCAGAAAGGTCATTGTCGAACTCTTTTTTACAAGGCTAAAATTACCTTGGTACCCAAGCCACACAAAGGCACAACTAAGAGTCAGGGGAAGAATAGATGAGAGAAAAGAGACAGACAGACAGACAGACAGACAGACAGACAGACAGACAGACAGACAAAGATATATACCATAAAAGGGGCCATTATATGTTTGAAGAGAAAACTGACTCTAGAGAAATGTCCAGAGACCTACAAGACTGACCCCAACTAACAATTTGAGCAACAGTGGAAAGGCTACCATAAATGCCCTTTCCTAATAATGAGATTAATGACTAACTTATCCACCATCATAGAGCCCTCATCTAGTAGCTGATGGAAACCGAAGCTAAACACTGAGCCGATGTACAGAGAGAGGACAAGACCAGGCTACAGAAACCCACAGAGACAGCTGACCTGAACAAGGAGGAGCTAATGGGCCCCCACACTGATAGCTTGGAATCCAGCATTGGACTGACTCAGACCTCTTGAACATGGGTCTCAGTTAGAAGGTCTGGATAGTCCAAAGGACTTCGGACAATGGAACCAGGATGTATTCCTGGTGCACAAAATGACTTTGGGAGTGCATTCCCCATGGAGGGATACTCCCTTAATGTAGAGACAGGAGGGAGGGTCTAGTCCCTACTCCAAATGACTTGACAGATTTTGTTGACCCCTCCTGGAAGGCATCACCCTATCTGTGGATTGGGGGGGGGTGGAAGGGTGGGTTGGGGGCATGGTAGGGTGGGAGAAAGGGAGGAAGGGAGGGAGGAAGAGAGAACTAAGATCAATAGGTAAAATAAGAAAAATAAATAAATAAGAAAAACAGACAAAGCAAACATTAAAAAAAAAGAAAGAAAGGAATGAAAGAGAACTACAGACCATTATCCCTCATGATCATCGATGAAAAAAAAAAAAAGGTCAATAAAATACTGGCAACCCGAATCCAAGAACACGTTAGAGAAATCATCCACCATGACCAAGTAGGCTTTATCCCAAGCCAAGGATGCAGGGATGGAACAACATATGAAAATACATCAATGTATTCCACCATATAAACAAACTGAAAAAGAAAAAAACACATAATCATCTCACTAGATGTACAAAAAAAGTAGCCTTTGACAAAATCCAACATACCTTCTAGATAAAGGTTTTGGAGAGATCAGGGATAACAGGAACATACCTAAACATAATAAAAGCAATATACAGCAAAACAACAGCCAGCATGAAACTAAACAGAGAGAAACTCAATGTGATTCCTCTAAAATCAGGAATAAGACAAGGCTGTCCATTTCCTCCATAGCTCTTCAATATGTATTTGAAAGTCTACCTAAAGCAATAAGGCAACAAAAGGAGATCAAGGGGATACTAATTGAAAAGGAAGAAGTCAAACTTTCACTATTTGCAGATGATATGATAATTTACATAAGTGACCCAATAAACTCTACCAGGGAATTCTTATAGCTGATAAACACTTTCAGCAAAGCATCAGGATATAAGATTAACTCAAAAAATCATACATACATACATATATACAGACACTAAAGGGGCTGAGAAAGAAATCAGAGAAACAGCACTCTCTATAATAGCCAAAAACAACATAAAGTACTTGGAGTAACCCCAACCCAACAAGTGAAAGATTGATATTATAAGAACTTTGAGTCTTTAAAGAAAGAAATGTAAAGAAAGAGAATGGAAAGCTCTCCCAAGCTCTTGGATAGGTAGAATCAATATAGTAAAAATGGTAATCTTGCCAAAAGCAATCTACAGATTCAATGCAATCACCATCAAAATTCCAGCACAACTCTTCACAGACCTTGAAAGAACAATACTCTACTTGGAAAAACAAAAGACCCAAGATAGCCAAATCAGCCATGTACAATAAAGGAATTTCCAGAGGCATCACCATCCCTGACTAGAAGCTCTATTATAGAGCTATAGTCCTGAAAACAGCTTGGCATTGGCACAAAAATAGACAAGTAAACCAATGGAATCGATTAAAAATCCTGATAGTAACCCACATACCTATGAACACCTGATTTTTGAAAAAGCAGATAAAATCATACAATGGAAAAAAGAAAGCATCTTCAACAAATAGTGCTGGCATAACTGGATGCTGGTGTGTAGAAGACTGCAGATAGATCCATATCTGTCACCATGCACTAAACTTAAGTGCAAATGGATCAAAGACCTCAAAATAAACCCAGCCACTTAGAAGCGATAGTGAAAGGTACCCTTGAATGAATTGGTACAGGAGACCGATTACTGAATATAACACCATTAACATAGACACTGAGAACAATTAACAAATGGAACCTCCTGAAACTGAAAAGCGTCTGTAAATAAAAGGACACAGTCAACAAGATAAAATGGCAGACCCCAGATTGCAAAAAGATATTCACCAACCCCACCAAGAAACTAGTTACAAAAACACCTAATAATCCAATTAAAAAGTGGGTACAGGACTGAATAGAGAATTCTGAATACAGGAATCTAAAATGGCTGAAAGACACTTACAAAAACGCTCAACATCCTTAGCCATCAGGGAAATACAAATCAAAACAACTCTGAGATACCATCTTACTCCTGTCAGAATGGCTAAAATCAAAAACACCAAAGACATTTTATGCTGGAGAGGATGTGGAGAAAGGAGAACACTCCTCCACTGCTGGTGGGAGCGCAAACATGTACAGCCATTTTGGAAATCAATATGGTGGTTCCTCAGAAAAATGGGAATCAGTCTAGCAATTCCATTCTTAAGCATATACCCAAAAGATGCACATTCATACAACAAGGACATCTGTTCAGTTATGTTCATAGCAACATTATTTGTAAAAGCCAGAAGCTTGAAGCAACCCAACCTAAATGCCCCTTAAAGGATAGAGAAAATGTGGTATATTTACACTACTCAGTGGAGAAAAAAAAAAATTAATGGAATCTTGAAATTTGCAGGCAAATGGATGTAACTAGAAGAAACCATCCTGAGATCCTGAATGAAGTAACCCAGCCACAAAAAGACATACATGGTATGTACTCAGTCATATATGGATTTTAGACATAGAGCAAAAGATTACCATCCTGCAATCCACACTGCCAGAAAATCTAGGAAACAAGGAGGACCCTGAGAGACATACACGGTCCCCCTGAGAAGGGGAAAGGGACAAGATCTCCTGAGCAAATTGGGAGCATGGAGGGCGGGGAGAGGTTGTTAGGAGAAAGAGAATGGGAGAGGAGGAGGGGAGAGAATGACATAAGGGAGCAGGAAGATTGAGTCAGGGGAAGAATAGAGGAGAGCAAGGAAAGATATATCATAATAGAGGGAGCCATTAAAAGTTTAAAGAGAAATCTGGCACTAGGGAAATGTCCAGAGATCTACAAGGATGCCCCAACTAACAATCTAAGCAATAGTGGAGAGGCTACCTTAAATGCCCTTCCCTGATAATGAGATTGATGACTACCTTTATGTCATCCTAGAGCCTTCATCTGGTAGCTGATGGAAGCCTAAGTAGACACAACTAAACACTGAGCTGAACTCCTGGAACCCATTTGCAGAGAAGGAGGAATGATGAACAAAGGGGTCAAGACCAGGTTAGAGAAACCCACAGAAACAGCCGACCTGAAAAGGGGGTGTTTGTGTGGGAAACCAGCATAGGACCGACCCAGACCCCCTGATCATGGGTGTTATTTAGGAGGATGAGCAGTCTATGGGGCCTCTGGTAGTGAATCAGTATTTATCCCTAATTTACTAATGGACTTTGGGAGCCCATTCCACATAGAGGGACACTCTGTCAGTCTAGACTTTGAAGATCCCCCATGGAAGGCCTAACCCTCCATGGGGAGCAGCAAAGGGATGAGATGGAGATTGGGAAGGGAAAAGGGAGGGGAGTTTGAGGGAACTGGGATTGACATATAAAACAAGCTTGTTTCAAATTTAAATAAAAAGCATTATCATAAAAAATAATAAAATTGAAAAAAACATTGCTTAAAAAGGTCATGAACAGAAAGACTGTGGATCATGAATTATATTTATTATTAACATATTCTACCAAAGCAGTCCTAGATTCAATGCAATCCCTACCAGAATTTTAATGACATGTTTGAAAGCAGAAAAAGAATCCTAAAATGCTTATTGTTCCAGATTTTAAGGGCAGGAACAGAGCTGGAAAGCTCATGCTTCCTGAGAGGTACAGTAATCAAAACACTATGAGACTGCTACAAGCAGCAAGGAGACCCAGAGAACAACAGTGAACGCCCATAACTAAGCCATGACCAGGCAAGTGATCCTTAAAAAGAGTGCCAGGAGTAAACAATAGCCAGAGAACTGTCTCTTCAGTAAGAAGCACTGGGGAAATTGAATATGGAATTGGATTCTTGTCTTATAATATGCACAAAAATCAACTGCAAAGGATTATCTGTAAATGTAAGGCATTGCAATGATAGAAGTGCCAGAAGAAAACATCTGGAACAAACTTAACAACACTTAGTGTCAACAATAACTCTTGGAGATGGTATGAAAGCACACAGCGAGAGTCAAAATAGACTAGTAAGGCTAAATCAATTTGCAAATCTCGTCATAGCACAGGAAACAGGCAGCGGAAGAGAAGACATCTTCCACTGAGGGAATTCTGGGCAGAGTCACACAGGAGAGGACCATATATACAGAAGGACAACCTCCACCATTTATTGCTTTCTTTCCTTTTTTAATTTTAAAGACTATTTATTTAGTTTTACTGATTGAATATGTGTGTAGGGTTGAGTGATGTAAATACTGAAGTTGGAGAACAATTTGCAGGACTCTGATCTAGTCTATCAACATGTGGATTCCAGAGATGCAGCGAGCATCTTTACCAACCAAGCACTCTTATCCTTTCCCCTCTCCTTCTTTCTTAAAAGTCATTTTTTTTTTAGATTTGATAGATATATAACATCTATCACTGAGAGTAAAGCAAGCAGTATTATAAATTGAATTTTCAGATATAGTCTAAAAACTTTGTTATTAACAGATTTGAAACTATACTGGCAATTTAAGTTTTACAATTTTCTGTATTTTATAAAACATTATTATTATATTTAGCACTGGCTACATAGCCAGTTGGAAGAAAGTGTAAAGAAACAAGAGCGGGGGCTGGGAGCAAATGGCTTTTAGTACATGATTGAGCTCCAAGTGTATAATAATATACTGTGGATGTGCCAGTTAAAAGACTAATTGTTAACAGGAAAAAAGAAATGGAGACAAAAATTATAAAAAAAAAAATCATTGCTTAATTCTATTTCTTTGTTGTATAAAATGCAACTTAGTTGTTTAAAACTGAAAATTCCTCATACTTAGCAACACTCTCGGTAGATATTCTTTGCCCTATTTTTTAGTATAAAAGCAGTCCCTATTCTTAACACAGCTGTCAGTCTGGGGGTTCATGAGCTCCCTTTTGTTCAGATGAGCTGTCTCTGTGTGTTTCTGAAGCCTGGTCTTGACACCATTTTTCTTACCACTTCTCCCTCTCTGCAACTGGATTCCAGGAGTTCAGCCCAGTGTTTAGCTGTGGGTGTCTGCTTCTGTTTCCATCAGCTACTTGATAAGGGCTCTATGATGGCATATAAGGTAGTCATCAATCTCATTATCAGGGAAAGGCATTTAAGGTAGCCTTTCTACTGTTGCTCAGATTGTTAGTTGGGAGTCATCCTTGTAGATCTCTGGACATATCTCTAGAGTCAGTTTTCTCTTCAAACCTATAATGGCTCCCTCTTTTTTTTTCCTATTTATTTATTTATTTACTTATTTATTGCTCTCCTCTGTTCATCCCCCGACTCAGTCTTCTTAGTCCAACATGTTCTCCTCTCCTCCCCTTCTCTTAACACAAGTATTCCATTCTGTTCCATTTGATTTCATTGTTCTTGGTATAAACACTGATAAATTAATTATTCTTGCCCTGGCTACTAGACCTTGAATATTACAGGCTCATGTGATTCTAGCACCATGGGTTCCCTCCGAAGGTTTTGTACTAGCTTCTTAGGGCTACTATGACAAAATACCCCAAGCTAACTGGCTTCAAATTTCAGACATATGTCTCAAAATCAAGGTGTCAGCAAGGTCATGTTCTGAAGGCCCGAGAAAGTATCTGTTCTGTGTCTTTCCTTAGACTCTGGAAGCCTAAGGCATTCTTTGCTTTCTAGACACCTGTCTTTTCCTTGTGTCTCTTCAATTTCTCCACACCACCTATTTATGAGGACATCAGTAATATTTATTTGGGGAATAATCTAAAGACTTCCTTTAATTTGATTACCATTGTGCAGGCTTTACTACTAAACAAGGTTACTTTTAGAGATAATGGAATCTAGAATGTATTATTGTCAACCAATAGATAGTTTTTGTCTTCCACCCTTAATATCTGTAGGAATTCCCAGAGTATGTAGGCTATAAGCTGCCCAGGGCCACTCTCTACACATTCTGAGAAATGTATACTGCTCAGGAAAAGCTCTGCCTGAACAATACTACTTCAAACAAACATGAGATAGGGTGGTTGCTAATAAATGAACAAATATTAGGGTCATTAGAAATGATGCTACTAGGAAGAAAATGATAATAAGAGAGACTGCCTAATAAATCAGGTAGTCATCAATAGCTACTCTGAGTTAAAGACTTTTAACTTAGACTTGAAAGATGAGGCAAAACTCAGCAGAAGGTGAAAAATAAATTATTTCATATTCTGAGCAGAGGAACCAGTGTGTGCAATTGCCAAGAAGCAGGAAGGAGCTTGGCCTGTTTTAAGATATGAAACAGAACTGACTTCACCTTGCTATACCTGTATTCCAAAGTGATAGGGAAAAAATGCCTAATTTACATATCAGAACACAGAGTGGATTAGATTCTCTTTTCAATCCCTAGTGTATCTCCTCCTAGTTTTGATTACTGACTAACCCCTGCTAGTCACATCCACTATCCTCTCCAATCCCAAACTTGCTTTCCTTGTTCGGACCCTTGCCCTTGCAAAGGAATCCTTCCTGTAGTTGCCTCACTTCTAGGCCTGTCCTTTTAAATTTACTTTCACATCCCAGCTCAAAAGGGCTAGCAGTTGAGTCATTGTTGGGCTGTTTTACCTTGCCAAATCCACACCCTGTGCAGCCTGACTCTAGAAGCCTCCTATTATGATCTCTAAGGATTCTCATGCTTTGGTCCCAGTTCCCAGTTCCAGCCAACAATCTCCCAATCCCTGCCATCAACTGTCTGGAAACATTTTGCAGTCTCTCCTTTGTTGTCATGATCACAGGCCTAGATCATGGTCATGCAGATGGTTTGGTCTAGGCAACTTTTGGATAGTCAAGTAAATTCTTTAACAATCAGATTGTGGGCTTTCTCCTTAGTGATTTCTCCTAGAGCACCCAGCCCTCCATGAAGAGGCTTACTTGTACAAGTCCTGATACTTGCCCTCAGCAAACTGCTTTTGATGTCCCCGTTTATCAAGTTTTCTCACTGAGAACAACTTCAGGCAGGCATTCTGCTTTGTACACATACACATCCAGGTCAGTACCTAGAACACAAAGGATGTTGGAAAATCTTCTGTTGAGTACATGAAACAGATGATTTAGCCTAAAGTAAAGTAAAGCAATACCTTTCACAAATTTGAAGCCATTTCAGCTATCTAAGTGAATATAACAATTATTTTATTCTAACTCAGTTTTTTTCTTCTTCATTTAAATCTTCCTTTTCATACTAGCAACTTTTGTGATTCAGAGATTCAGAAATGTCCCCATCCTGACTCACTTGACTGGAAACCACAACACTAATAGTTCTGAGGCACAGTACATCAATTGGGTGACCTTACTCCTGTCACTTCAAACTCAACCCAAATTCAGACACAAGATTTCATGAAGAAATCATAACCTCTTGACCACTTGGAGATGGTTCTTAAGATGTCTGAATGCATCTTCCTGAATTGCCACAAATTCTTCCACATGTTTTTCATTAGAATGCTTCAGAATTATGTAACATTCCATCATAATATTTAAAACAGGTGGCATCCCTACATTGCACACCTCTGCATCTTACTCTTTAGTTGAGAGCAAGCATTGTCATGGGGAAGTAATAGGTTCAAGAGTGAAAAACACGGGGATGTAGTAATGGTTTGTGTAAGAATATTTCTTTCTAGCACAACACATGTACAAGATTATGTGCTAGAAGAAGAAAGGGAGCTCCTATGGCAAAAGTGCAAGGCCCTGCAGCTTGCTCCTTTTTGAGACAGCACCCAACAAAAAGTGTTCATTGTTGTGCCACATCCTGAGCATATGTTAGGAACAAGTGTAAGGACTTGCATCATGAGCACAGGCATGTTCTATTCATGTCAGCCCTTGAAGAATACAGGAGGGTATTGAAAGAAAGCAAGTGGAATTTCTACTGATTTCAATGAGGCTGCCATTCAAGACAGTTCCCTGAATATTACCCAGCTACACGCTTAGGTGGAGTACACAGACAACCAGTGGCTACAGACCCAGAATAATCATATTCCTATTTGAGCCCTGGTTTTTTGTTTGTTTGTTTGTTTGTTTGTTTGTTTTGCAGTGAAGTTTAGCTTTAGAGATGACTTGATCCCATGGCTATTTGTTGAAACCTTGCCTTCCAGCACAATAGTTGCTTGGATTCAGGGGTAAGAAAAAGTCATGATAGCATCCCAAGATATGAGGAAAAGCAACCATCATAATTACCATAGTCTTTATTGGCTGAGTTTTACACCATAGAATCATAAGGCTGTTTTGCCAGGAGGTGATAGTCTACCTTTCTGCTCAAGTGCACGACTTCAGTATACAGGAAGTGGTGGACAGCTACTCACAACAGTGTTTGCTGCACTGGTGACCTGCATAGCTCCTCACACTGATGGAGCTGCTCCACTTGAGCTACCATCTGTGTTTTGGGTGAAATGGGGCAATGCAACATTCTGACAAAAGTTACAAATTCTAGTTCTTGGATTAAAACAAAGGAGGGGGGGTTGTTTGCATTGAGTTGTTGAAACAAACTAACTAGGAGCACAACTGGGCTATGTTCGGGGATTTTCTTTCTTAAAAGGAAAAGGCAACATTTATTTTGCCTCATGGTTTCAGAGATTTCAATACATAGTCTCACCATCCCCAGCAGCACATTGCAACAAAAAACCATAATAGGAAAAGCTGGTTGTTTGATGTTCACCTAGAAGCAAGAGTAAGATGGTTAAGGTCAGGGTCACAATTTCTCTTTCAAGATGGTATTCCCACTCGGCTATGCCCTCCAACTAAGCTCTAGCTCTATGGTCATCCACCGTCACCTACCACCTCCCATAAGCACCATTGACCAAGCCTTGAACATAGGAGTTTGGAGGAGCATTTAGTACGTAAGTTTTACAGGGTGTCTTTGATCATCTCATTTTATTGAGTCCTTTTCCCTAAAAACAGAATATAGATTGTTCCAAGACTACGTACAAAGACAATTATTACAAAGGCCCATAGACACAGACATTCTCCCTATCTCACAGCTGACCCATGTTCATAGGTTATAGCTATATGTGTTTTTCTCTGTGCTTCCTGATAAATTGTCTGTATAGCTGGATATATTGGGAGACATGAGATTTCTGCTTTTTTAAAGTAATGTCTATCATCTACTCCTAAATATTTCTCTGAAGTTTCCCCTACAAGGTTTGTTGTATTTTTATTATACAGTATAAAAACCCACAGTTTGAAATTCAATGATGATAAAAAAAAAAACACTTTTAGCTTTAAAAATATCAGGAAATATTTTAATTTTGAGACTCATTGCAATATTGAAAGTAGTACTAAAGGAGGGAGGGAGAAAACAGCATAAAAGTCTCTTACAATAGGCCATAACCACCTTGTATAGGAATCACTAATGACCAAGCCTGAATTTAAAAGAATCATGGAAAATTTCTTAAAGTTTTATGACACTGAAAGCTATGAATTATCTATTTGACTTGTTTCCTATTCACTTAAAATCAGGCTTCTCACAAAATATTATCCACCAAAAAGGAGGGTGCAAGGAGAACTCTGGGTTGGCAGGAAGTTAACAGGGGCAGCCAGTCCTTAGCACTATAGCTCCCTAACTTCCAGAAGATGTGGACTGATATCCAGGAAACAGAAGCAGAAGTAGATGACATTTCAAATGTGGACAGTGTTTCATAAAACCCAAATCACAAGCATCTGTAGTCAAGAAGAGCAGGGGATTCTTGACTGTGGTTGAATGTATCCATGGATGATAAGAGAAGGACTCAGGACCCAGTTCCCAAGGAAGGATGCACTTCACCTAGCAACAGCACCACTAGACAGGTAAGTTTAGGCTTGATTACTGACAACATAATATATTTATGCTGCTGCTTTCTGTCTTATTGGCTTATCTTCTGGAATCCACAAAGGTAGGGACTTTATTATAAACCACCATACATATACTGTATTTCCTTCAGTCTGTTCGGATGTTCTAAGAAGATACTACAAACTGAGTGGGCTTTATTCTATGTTTATTTTACTTTTGAGTCACATTCTTACTAGATCTGGCTAGCCTGGAACTCACTATGCAGACCAGGATGGCCTCAGTCTCATAGTGATCAGTTTATCCTTGCCTTTCCATGCTTGGAATTAAGATATGTGCCAGCATGCCTGGCCCTCCTAGTGGATTTTAAAACAACGAATCCAGTTCTCACAGTTGTAAAGGATGGAAAGTCTATGATCAAGAAAACATTGACTTGTGAGCCCTAGTTCCTAGTTTGTAGATGACATCTTTTCTCTGTGTCCTCACATGGCAGCAGAGCTGAGGTAAGTATTTGGAGCCTCTTAAAAAAAAACATTAATCCCATCTCTAAGGGCTTTCCTCTCTTGCCTGAACCAAATCCAAAGAGGCTTCACCTTCAGATATCATCACACTGGGGATTTGGCTTCAATATAAACACTTATGTGGAACACAAACATTTGTTCTATAACAACTTTGACACTCAAGACTGTTCAGCTTATACACACAGATACTCACAGAACAAGTAAATGATTATTAACACTCACCTCTCACACTTGCTTTGGAAATATGTGTACAACGTAGTACAAAGAGTCATTTTAGGTTGGGTCTGGCCCTTGCCGCCACCCAGCCCTTACTTCTTCCAGGCCCACACACAGGCAAAGCTGAATCCTTTTCCTCACTGGCCTATTCTGACCCAGGACCCTTACCTTGCACTGTGCCTCCAGGCCAGCAGGAGTTGCTTCTGCAATGTCTCTGGCCCAGTCCCATCTATGTGCTTTCTTGCTGAGTCTGCTCTAGGACCTTGGACCTATGCTGCCCTCCAAAACCAGGTCAAGCAAGGGATACATTTTTGTGCTTTTGCAGATTCTGCCTGGTCCATTGACCCATACTGCCTTTTCATGACAAGGTCTGCCTGGAAGCCACAGCAGGAAACTTTCTCAGACTTCACAAAGCAATGTCACATCACTCTAAGTTTCCATGTCACAAAGGTCTTCACTGAATTAGTCATACATTCTCCCTGATCAATAATCAACACCAAGTATCTGCTCACTCTTCTTACCTGACCCAAAATCAACCAAGTTCAAACAACAAAAACAGAACCAAACTTCCAATCAACCCAGTCAGACTAGGACCTCATAGTGGACACAGAACTGTTAAAAAACCACAAATCATGTATAAGCAAAAATCAATCCAAATATTGGGAATTTAATAGGCAGAAAAGCTTGAAAAAGTATACTCTTAAGTTCTAAAACACTATAGATGACAGTCTATACTATTTTACCTACCAAAACTACCTGCCATAATCGCAAGCTTTCCATGATACAAACATGCTAAAAGAATTCATGCCCACAAAAATCAACCTTAAGAAGTATTCTTGAAGTAAAATTTCAGGCCAAAGAGAGATGTTTCATAGTCACAAGACTATAGAAATAAAACAAATAAAGCTAACTACTGAAAAAAAAAATGGGATAAGATCATAAATGGGAAAAAATGAACAGTGTCAGCAACTAACATTCAGTTTTCATTAAAAAACCTCAGCATTAATGTTTTCAGCTTCCCAATCAAAAACACATGCTAGTTGAATGGAATACCAAAGAAGATGCATCTTTTTGCTATCTATAAGAAACACATCTCACCTTCAGGATTAGGTTCCATCTCAAAGTGAAAGGTTGGAAAAAGCATTTTATTTTATATTATTTATTTATTTACTTTCTTTTACATATCTATCCCAGTCCTCTCTACCTTCCTCCCTTCCTCCCTCTTTCCATCCCTCCCACTTTCTCTCTCTCCACCCTCACATGCATCCCAACCACCCTTCCCTCCCATCCCCTCCCCACTCCACATGTAGGGTGATACCATCCAGGAGGGTATCTAAATCTGTCAAGTCATTTGAAGTAGGGACTAGGACTTCTCTCCTGTCTCTAGGTTAAAGGAGTATCCCTCCATGGGGGATGTGCCCACAAGGTCCTTTTATGTAACAGGAATACATTCTGGTTCCACTGTCTGAGGTCCCTCAGAAAGCTCAGGCCTTCTAGCTGAGACCCATATTCAGGGGGTCTGAGTCAGTCCCATGCTGGATTCCCAGCAATCAGTCTGGGGGCCGTTACCTCCTCCTTGTTCAGGTCAGCTGTCTCCATGTGTTTCTGCAGCATGATCATGTCCTCCCTCTCCACATCTGGATTCCAGTTCTGCTCTGTGTTTAGTTGTGGGTGTTTGCTTCTGTTTCCAACAGGTACTAGATGAAGGAGGGCTCCATGATGGCGGATAAGTTAGTCGTTGATCTCATTATCAGGGAATGGCATCTATGGTAGCCTTTCCACTGTTGCTCAAATTGTTAGTTGGAGTGATTCTTGTAGGTATCTGGACATTTCTTTAGATTCATTTTTCTCTTCAGTCCTATAATGCCCCCTCTCTCTTTTCTGTCTTCTACTCCCCCCCTGAATCAATCTTCTTAGCTTCACATGCTTTCCTTTCCTCCCCTTCTCTTTTTTCTAGTTCCCTCTCTACTTACTACCCCCCTACTTCCCATGTGCTCTGGGGGACTTGTCCCTTCCCCCTTCCTTGAGGGACCTTTTATGAATCTCTTGGAATCAACCATGTATCCTAGTTCCTCTGGCAGTGTGAATTATAGGCTGGTGATCCTTTGTTCTAGGTCCAAAATCCATATATGAGTGAGTACATACCATGTTCCTCTTTTTGTGACTGAGTTACCTCATTCAGGATGGTTTCTTCAAGTTCCATCCACTTGTCTGCAAATTTCAATAATCCAATGTTTTTTTTTTTTTCTTCAGAGTAGTATTCCATTGTGTAGATGTGCCACAATTTCTTTATCCATTCTTCAGTTGAGGGGCATCTAGGTTGCTTCCAGGTTCATAAAGCTGCTATGAAAACAGTTGAAAGCATGTCTTTGTTGCATGGATGTGGATCATTTGGGTATGTGCCTATGAGGGATTGCCGAGTCCTGTGGTAGACAGATTCCCATTTTCCTGAGGAACCACCATACTGATCTCAAAAATAGCTGTACATGTTTGCATTCCCACATCTTCTCCAACATAAGCTGTCATTGGTGTTTCTAGTTTTAGGCATTGTGGTAGGAGTAAGGTGGTACCTCAAAGTTGTTTTGATTTGCATTTCCCTGATAGCTAGAGATGTTGAGCCCTTTCTTAAGTGTCTTTCAGCCTTTTTGAATTCCTTTATTGAGAGTTCTCTCTTCAGTTCTGTACCCCCATTTTTAAATAGGGTTATTTGGTATTTTGTTGACTAGTTTCTTGAGTTCTTTGTATATTTTGGATATCAGCCCTTTGTCAGATGTAGGATAGGTGAAAATCTTTTCCCAGTCTATGGGCTGCCATTTGATCTTGTTAACTATGTCCTTTGCCTTACAGAAGCTTCTAAGTTTGAGGAGGTCCCATTTATTAATTGTCGATCTCAGTGTCTGTGCTACTGGAGTTATTAAGGAAGCAATCTCCTATACCACATTCTCTTCTAAGAGGTTCAGTGTGCCTGGATTGATGTTGAGGTCTTTGATCCATTTGGACTTGAGTTTTGTGTGTGGCGATAGACATGGGTGTATCTGCAGTCATCTACACACCATCATCCAATTGTGCCAGCACCATTTGTTGAAGATGCTTTCTTCCCTGCATTGTATATTTTTAGCTATTTTGTCAAAAATCAGGTGTTCGTAGGTGTGTGGGTTAATATCAGCATTTTATATTTGATTCCATTGGTCTACTTGTCTATTTTTGTGCCAATACCAGGCTGTTTTCAGGACTATAGCTCTGTAGTAGAGCTGAAAGTCAGGGATGGTGATGCCTCCTGAAGTTCTTTTATTGTACAGGGTTATTTTGGCTATCCTGGATCTTTTGTTTTTCCATATAAAGTTGATTACTATCCTTTCAAGGTCAGCAAAGAATTGTGCTGGAATTTTGATGAGGATTTCCTTGAATCTGTAGATTGCTGTTGGTTAGATTGCCATTTTTACTATGTTTATTCTACTTATCCAAGAGCATGGAAGATCTTTCCATTTTCTGGTATCTTCTTTAATTTCTTTCTTTAAAGCCACAAAGTTCTTGCTATATAGGTCTTCCCCTTGTTTGGTAAATATTACCCCTAGGTTCTTTATGTTGTTTGTGGCTATTATAAAGGGTGATGTTTCTCTGATTTCTTTCTCAGCCTTTTTATCATTTGTATAGTAGGGCTACTGATTTTTTTGAGTTTATCTTGTATCTTGCTAATTTGATGAAGGTTAGCAAATAAGATTGGGGGAAATTCGGGTTTGGTTATCCTACTATCTGGCAAAATAACCTGCAATCCAAAGTTAATCAAAAGAGATAAAGAAGGACACTTCTTTATGATCAAGACAACAGCTTACTAAGAAGACATTGTATTCCTTAACACATGTGATCCACATTCTGGCACATCCAGTTTCACAATAAATAAATAAATAAATAAATAAATAAATAAATAAATAAATAGCATTCTACTGAACTTCAAAATACAATGAATCCCAACTCAGTAATAATTGGTAATTTCAGTGCCCACTTTCTCCAATAGACAAGTCATCTGAACAAAAATAGAGAAACATAAGAATTACTTGAATTCATTCATCAAATAAACCTAACATACTTAGTGTCTATTTCACCCAAATATTTCAACAAATACTTTACCTTTTACATGGCAGCTCATGGAAGTTTCTCTGAAATAGCTTACATATGGAACTAAGAAACAAATCTTTTATATATATATATATATATATATATATATATATATAATTTTTTATTTAATTTTATATAACAAAGTCAAATTAAATGAAAACAAACATTTATACACAATATTTGGGAATTTGGGCGCCGTTCTTTCCAAACTACTTCCTGCTGGTAAGGGGCGCTGTCTTGGGGGATTCGAAGAAGATTCAGATATCCTAGCTGTAGTCTGTAGGGCTGTTTTGTCCAGCTGTTTGGAATGTAGGATCAGCTTGTACTCTGTTTCAGGCGGTCTGGTGTGATCAAACCACATTAGTCTGGAAGGAATCCACATCTTTTCATTGAGAAACAAATCTTAACAAGTATAAATCATTAACTAACTCCATGTTTCTCATCTGACTACAGCACAGTAAAGCTCAAAATCTGGAGCAAAAGTCTCTAGACATTACACAAACTCATGTAGATTGAACAGCACAGAACAAGAAGGAAATAGTGAAGGCCTGAAAATAAGTGAAAATTGAAACATAACTCAGCAAAATCTCTGGGGCATGTTAAAAATGATTCCAGTGTCCAACATTCCCTCAGTTTGTGTTCTTTAAAGAGATACCTTAACAGAGGGAGTCATTATGGTGTTAACAAGAAACCTGGAAATAGGGAAATTGCCAGGATCCACAAGGATGACCCCAACTAACAATCTAAGCAATAGTGTAGAGGCTACCTTAAATGCCCTTCCTTTATAATGAGATTGATAACTACCGTATATGCCATCCTAGAGCCTTCATCCAGTAGCTGATGGGAGAAGAAGCTGAGTTTCATGGCTAAGCACTGAGCTGAATTCCTGGAATCCTGTTGGAGAGTGGGAGCAGTGATGAGCAAAGAGGTCAAGATCATCCTAGGGAAACCCACAGAAACAGCTCACCTGAATAAGTGGGAGCTCATATAACCCAGACTGACAACTTGGGAACCAGTACAAGACTGAATGAGACCCCCTTAACATGGGTGTCATCTGGGAGGCTTGGGTAGTTTATTGAGCTGCCAGCAGCAGTAGAACAAGTATTTATCCCTAGTGCACAATGGGCTTTGGGAGCCCACTCCCTATGGAGGGATACTCTCTCAGCCTAGGCTCTACCCCAAATGATGTGACAGATGTTGATGATCCTCCATATGAGGCCTCACCCTCTCTGAGAAGTGGATGTGTGTGTGTGTGTGTGAGTGTGTGTGTGTGTGTGTGTGTGTGTGTGGGTGGGTGGGTGTTAGGGGGAGATGGGGAGATAGTAGAGGGAATAGGAGAATGGGAGGGAGATGGAACTGGGATTGGCATGTAAAATAAGATTGTTTATAATTTAAATAAAAATTAATTTTAAAAAAGTGATTCTGTGAGATAAATGCATAGTCCTAAGTGCCTTCATTTTTAAAAATCAGGAAAAGCACAAACAAAATGCTTAGTGATTCACCTCAAAACTTTGGAAAAACAAGAACAAAGGCAAATTAAGAAGGTGATAAGAAATAATAAAAAAAACAAGAAAGAAATTAATGAAAGAATAACAAACAAGTACAAAGAATATTAGCAGATCCTGAATTAACCAAAAGGAAGAAAAAGGAGACCACACTTTACTAAAATTAGAGACGAAAAGGGAAGTATTACAATAGACACCAAGAAAATTCAGAGAATTATAAGGTAGTACAAAACAACAACAACAAAAACACAAAACCAATAAACAAACAACAAAAAACCATTGTCCATCAAACTGGAAAAAACCTCAAAGAAATGGGTGAATTTCTAAAAATAAAAGAACCACAAAATTTAAACATCAATAACATAGCCCCTACACCTAGGAATCAGGAAACATTATGGGAGTGAGGATGGGAGTCGGAGGATCAGAACACTGCATGACAGGTTCTTCTGGACAGAATGAGCATGTTGCTCTCATGGAGTTTCAACAAGAGGGCTGCCAGCACAAGATCTTCAAAGACCATACCAGTTGACTTGCCAATATGTGGACTGATGAAAGTGTTACACGTTCTCACCCATAGACTAAAGGTGACAGACAGGCAATGGATGCTGAAGGAGGGAGAACCAGGGTTCAGTTGTTTGCTCTCTCTCTCTCTCTCTCTCTCTCTCTCTCTCTCTCTCTCTCTCTCTCTGTTTCTGTCTCTCTCTCTCTCTCTCTCTCCCTCTCTCTTTGATTTTCTTTCTGAGAATTGAGACCCCAGTGCTAAGGAGTCAGTCCTAAACACAAGCAAATAAAGGCAACAATAATATAAAGGTAACAATAATTGAACCTGGTAGGTATATATGCACACATGTGCATAAAATAAAAATAGGAGAGGTCTGGAATTCCAGAGTAAGTGATTTGGTGGCATTGGAGGAGTTATAAAGAAAAGGACGAGTTGGGGACAGGATACAAATGCAGGTAATACTATGTATTTATATACAAAGTTTAAAACCAGTCTATTCTTGGTCTATAGTTGGTAAGAATAAAAATTAATTGTTGTGACATATTATTTATGATTTAGCAAAGCCACTGGAGATCAAAACACAAAGCTAGCCACAGTCAAAGAGCCAGGCAGTGGTGATACACACCTTTTATGCCAGCAGTCATACTAGCTAGCCATAGAGACAAGATGATATGATATATACCCTTAATCCAAGGATTTGGAAGACAGATGCAGATAGGTCTCTGTTAGTTCACAGCCATGCTGAGCTACAAGAAACTGATCCAGTCTAAAAGAGAAACAGCACTTGGGATCACACACCTTTAATCCCAGCACTAGAGAGGTGGAGACAGGAGTGATATGGCTGGGCAGAGAGAGGAACATAATGCAGGAAGAGGTAAGAACTCAGAGATTGCAGTATGAGGTCTGGTGGAGAGCAGAACAATCTGGATTGCACTCTGAGGATTCATGAAAACAGGATCACCCATTTTGGTCTAAGGTGGAGGTAAGGCCTAGCATCTGGCTGCTTTGCTTTTCTGATCTTTCAGCTTGAACTCCAATATCTATCTGTCTTGGGCTTTTTATTATTTGTTTTACAATTAATACCCTTGCAGAATAAAGTTTTAGCAGAGTAGCAAAATAAAACAACAACAACAAAATACCAATGATATGGTGGGTTCTCTGAGAGGGACTTTTATTTCGAAATGACTAATGAATCTTTAAACTATTGTGGTGCCAAAGTTGGTATCATTACCTTTTCCCTCCTTTTTCTTATTTTAATAAACAATTGTTAACAGCAAGCTAAGAATGCAGGACACATTGTATGAAAAATTAGCCATGCTTTTTAACAAGCTATAAATTGGAACCAGAATTGTGCCCCTCCATTATTATTTTTTTCTCAATAAAAATACACAATTCCTCTTGAAAAGACTGAGCTTTACTTCACCAGAACTAAAACATATAAATTTCATCCTCTTGGTTTCTTTCAGGAAGCTGCCTATGAAGGGCTTGCCTTTGTTGTAATTCTCTATCAACACCAGTTGTGTCTTTAGAGAAAGAACCCCTACGATCTTCAAACAAGAAATAGAACTGTTGTTTTTGTACAAGATCTACAGATATGCTAGTTTGTTCCTTTGTTGCTGTGATAGACAACATGACCAAAAACAGCATGGAGAGAAAGGGTTTATATGGCTGACAGTTTACAAGGCATCATAAGGCAGGAACCTAAAGGCAGGAACTAAAACAAAGAATGTGTGTGGGGGTGATGTTTACTGGCTTGCACTGCTACTTATTCTCAGGCAGGACCACCTGCCCAGGCTGGCACTGTGCATAGTGGGCTGGGCACTCTCACAGACATCATTAATCAAAAAAAAAAAAAAAAAAAAAAAACGAAAGAAAGAAAGAAAAAAAAAAAAGAAAGAAAGAAAGAAAAAAAGAAAGAAAGAAAGAAAAAAAGTACCACAGACATCTTCACAGAGAGATCTAATAGAGGTGGGTGGGTCTATAACTGATGGTCCCTCTTCCCAGGTGTCTTTAGTTTGTTTCAAGTTGACAAAAGCCTGACAGGGAAAGCAGGATTAGTCACTGTCCATAAGCAGATTAAAAAAAAAAAAAAAAATGTCCATCTTAATAAAAAAACTAAGTTAGCAAAAATAAACTACAATATTTGTTAAGCTTGTCATCAGTCTTGCAGGAAAAAGTAAAATATAAAATCAGAGAACTTTTTCTGATTAAAAAAAAAAATCAAAGGGTAATTGTACAACCAACCATTCAATTTACAACTGTGTATGCAATAGCTTCAAAAAGTTATCTGACATCCAGATGGAGCAAGCTGCAGGCTCATCCCAACACTCCTCAGTTAGTCACCATGCACTGTTCCCCTACTTCCATGGTTTCTCTCTTGCCATGGCCTACTTTGCACTTGCAAGACTTCCCCAACCTCCTGTCATTCAGTTTTGCTTTGGGACAAGCTTCTTCACCAGATGGCCCAGGGAGTGCAGACCAAAATAAATGAAAATCATTCTTGAAAATCTGTATTGTTTGTTTCCATCATTGTTAATAACATGCACTTGTTTTCTTTTCTTTTCTTTTTTTTTCCCCATGCTGTACAAACATCATTCCAAAATAAATTCTCAATCAAGACTATTCTCCTCTTGGTGACCAGCAATCACAATTTTCAGGCACACAGAGAGAAAGAACTTCTAACCGCATTTCTAGATTATTCTTTGCCAAGCCATTTAAGTAAGAAAAGAAGGAATTGGTGAGGTCCAGCTGCCAAGGGTACCCTTTCATGGATGCTCAGGCTTTTACCTCAGTAGAAAGTGACTCTCCTGACCACAATGTCCAAAAGACTTGGGCTAAAAGGTATGAAACTGTGACTGACTCTATTACCCCTAGCTGGTCAGTGTTCAGAGTATTCCTGTGTTCCTAGTCATAGGAAGACATAGATAGAATTGGTAAAGATATGTCTATAGAGGGAAAAAAAAATGCCCTGTGAGAGCTCAGGGTTTTCCCACTTTGATTGCCAGAATTAGGGGAATGCCAATGCTCTCTTGAATTAAAACAGTGATAGATTCTAGAGACCTGAGTATGGGCTCTGTACTCAGGATCAACATGGCACTAGACCCTGTACTGGGTTCATGAGGTCCATGAACAAGCAGAACAGTCAGTCTAAAATCTCTCCCTGAAGGCTACACTGATGTTAGGGCTGAGTGCCAGGTCTTAAATGCTTTCCTCACAAGGAATGTGCCCCTCTCTTCAATCAACTGCCACTTTTTCATGCCCTACTGTGCCTTGAAACCATCTTAGGCTTTGTGTGGAACACAAACAAATACAGTCTTGTCTCAAACAATATTCAGAAGAAGTGGGAAGCCAAGATGCATCGACATAAAAAGATAGATTAGTAATCAAAGGAAGTGATGCCTTCTGGTGTTTCTGAAATTTTCTATATTGTGATCTAGGTGGGAGTTACGTGGGTATAAGTATATGTTAAAAAAATAAAGCTTTATACTAAAAATTTGCAATAAAGAATTACTTGCTTCCCATATGTATACGTGCATGATGTCCTCGTCAAATTCCAAAAATGATTGGATGTTTTTACAAAGTTATGCACAATTCCAAGAGTGCAAAATAAATAAGAGAGAAAATTGGAGGAAAGAAAAATAATGACAGGAAATGTGAATAAGAAGCCACAGTTAATGCTATTGCCCTGAGTGCATGCCATTAAGCCTGGCTTGTTACCCTTGGTGGGCTACAATTCTGGCTATGGGCCTATGAAAAGAAGGAGACATGACTCACAATGACCACAAGATCTAAACAAAGCATCAGTTCAGGAGAAGACTAGCTGTGCTTCATTTCGAGGACCAAGAGACTTTTCTCCCATGGGTCTGCATAGAAAGATCACTTCGAAATGTACCAGCCCATGTCCCCAAAAGCATCCATGCAACAGTGTGACAGAGGTTTTTTTTTATTGGAATTTAAAAATGCAATCCACTGGTATAAAAACAGCATAGTTCATAAAAATAAATAAATAATTGCACAGGGCCAACTTGACATAGAGCATATTCTAAAGCATCATTCCAGCAGTTGCAAAGCAGAGGAGTAGTGATGTGGTCCAGAGACATCAATAAAGGCTTCATTCAAAAGAAAATACTCAACTAAGCTTTGAACAAAGGCCATAAAACAGGAGGTGATTTGATAGGCAGTCAGTCCTAGTAGTAAAGGACAAGAACGAGCCAGGATATGGAAGAAGTGTGAAAAGAAACAAGCAATACGGTTGAATAAGCCATAAAATTGTGAAGGAAAATTGAGACCAGACCTCAGAGACTCTGTAGGTCATGCTAAAAGACTCATTCTTCATCTGTGGTTAAAGAGTGGAGAAATACAAAGATACCTCAGGATCGTGCCTCTCATAGCATTCACAAAAGATAATATTTAGGAGGATTAATCTTGCTCACTTTGACTGAAAAGATTAGAAAAGCAAGAAGGAAAACATGTCAAAAGGCTCTTCCCAAAGGCCTCCTGACAATACCCCTGTGCTCAGACCTATCTGCAGCTTATCTGCAGTTGATTGGCTGAAAGTAACTGTCCCCAAGGCAACAATGAAGGCCCACACGCAATCACTGGCCAGCTTGGTCAGCTGGGCTAAGGTTTAAATTTAGGCTGTGGTTTGAAACAAAAACAAAAAAACAGTTTAGGAAACCAGGGAGGATGTTTTAGATCCTTCTCAATATAACATGGAGGATAAACAAGAGTTGGAAAACAAAATATTTTGGAAGGGATGGAAAAGACTGCCTACTACATGAACATGGGGTAAAGAAATGTTTGTACAGAAACCAGACAGCCAGGCTGCCTCGGTGGCTTCCCCACTGGAAAGGTCGTAAGCAGACAGCATCCAAATGAAGCAGACTTTGCTCCATTGCCAGGCTGGAGTGGCGCTTACTGGAAGAATAGCCAGGAGACTCCAAATGTCCCATTCTTAAAGAGAAAGGCAGCCCCCAAGCTGATTCTGGACCCTTTGGAAGTCAACAGCTTCGTGGAGAAGTCCTTTTTTCCATTGTTGGGAAGTCAATAGGCTCCTTGGATAAGATTCTAAATTTGTGTCTCTCGATGAACCTCCAAACCTACAATCATAAGCTTCCCAGTCAGCACCTGGGGAAAATTTCAACAAATGCAAGACTTAAGGACCTTGCCCCTGCCCTGCCCTGCCCTGCCCTGCCCTGCCCTGCCCCGCCCCGCCCTTCCCTGCCCTGTCCTGCCCTTCCCTGGGTGACTAATGATGTGTATATTGTTTCTGTTTTCATACTGGGATATGGGGTGAGGTGGGTGGGTGGGGGGTCAAGGAAAGAAATTACCTGTGTTTTTGGAAGCAAACATGGGAAGAAACTCTATCTGCTGGTCTAGATTTCCAAACGCTGACCCAGTAGTATCTTGGACTCAAAACAGCAACCACTCCTAGTTTTCTCAAACCTGTGTTATCTCTGGGGTACCATTGAAAGAAAACACCTGTCTATGGCACCGGTGGACATGGCTTGGCTTTTCTAAGTCTCTATCTATTATAATCATATCTCCTTTGTCAACAATAAATAAACAAATAAATAAATAAGCCCTTGACTGAGAGCCCAAACACTGACTTTACATTCCAAGTCTAGGGCTTCTTCCTTTCGGGACACTAGGCCAGTGTACTTTCTCAGGCTTCCGTCTTCTCAGCTGTGGAATTGGAACTAGCCCTTTTCCCCTTCTTTGGTCTGGCTGGTGTTGAGACTCAGACTGGGAACATGAGGGACATGAACAAAGTTTATGCCATGAATCCTTCAGTAAAGAAGTGAGACTTGTCCCATTCACCCAGTGAGTTCCCAAACCCCCCTTTGAAAGGAAGCTTTAATGTTGTAGTCATCTCTACAGTGCTTTCAATACTACTGGTGAAAGGAACCTTTTCAAGGTGACGCCTTGGTATGGCATTGCTGCGACTTGATCTGTGGACTGTCTGGAGGTTTCACCGTTCCAGGTGTGAGGCTTGTGGGGCAGGGGAAGCCTGGAACATTGCTCTGAAACCCATCAAGAGTGGTTCTCCCTCAGACCTTCAGATCTTAAGTAGCGTAAATGAAGAAAGGGTTCCTTTTCTTGTACACTTACCCCTTGGCTCTTTTCCATCCTCAGGTACTTATGAGGGTCTTAAAAGGAGCTTGGGAAGTACATAAGGCAAGCTACTCTTGCATCTGAGAGATAATCAAAGCATCACTTTGGGGCTGAGGTTTTCCCTCAGTTACACAGTAACCAACTAAGCCAACACAGTCCTGGAGCTCACAGAAGTCCTAACTGAATTTGAGAAACTAAGGGTAGTTCCTGAATAGTAAGTCACCTTGCCAAACTTTGTTTACGCCTTTGAAAATAGCATGATAGTGAGAGCCAGAGAAAAAAGTGACTTGCAAAGTCTTTTAATTATTATCATGTGATTGTAGTTATGAAGTCTGAAAATTGATGTTTTAGGATAGTTATACATGAATTTATAAATATATGACTATATGATATATGTAAGTAAAGTAATATCCAGTATAGTAATATTTGTAATATTGTATTATCTATTACATGCTTTTAAAATGTAATAATACATTAATATATTGTTTTACTATAAATAACTAGTGCACATACAAACATATGTATAATGCATTATAAATTTTGAACTATCTATAATTTACCACATTATTGGAGATATGATCACTAATAATATTTTAGTAAGTGGCTTAAAACAGGATAAGTCTAAATTATCAAATTTTTGATGTTTCAGTTATACTTGATAATGTTGTTTTAGACACACAGCAAAATCATATGCAAAGTAGAGTTGCCATAGAGACCTATCTCTACATACATAGCACCACAGCAATGCATATATTGTAACTGATGAATCAACACTGACACACCATAACCCAAAGTCTAGTGTTCATAGTCAGACTCACTCTTGGTATTGTACATTCTTTGGGTTTTAACAACAATATAATGACACCAACACTTTTACATTACATAGAATATTTTGACTGCAGCAAAGTCTTCTGTCCCCTGCCTGGGCATCCCCCCTTTCTTCTTATCTATGGCAGTCAGTGATATTTTATTCTCTCCATAATTTTATGTTTCAGAATATCAGAATTGAAATGATGTAATATATAGCCTCTTCAGGCTTATTTCTCTCACTGTGCATTTTTAAAGTTGAATTTTACTACTTTTACCTGCAATACTGAGCATTGAACCTAGGGTCTCCTGTGTGTGTTTATGTGTGTATGTGTGTGTGTGTGTGTTTGTGTGTGTGTGTGTCCCCTACCACTGACATAAAGCTATAGCTATATACATTTTGGTTCCCTCCATGTTTTTTCATGCTTTGATAATTCTCTCTGTCACTGAATACTTTATTGTTTAGATGTGACACCATTTATTTGACTCCATTTGATGTCTCCCAACTCTTGGCAATTACAAAAACTCTTTGATAAGCATCTTATTGCCTGTGAGTGAGTTTTGGTAAGGTGACTACACAATGCTTTGCTTACTTTTATTCAGATTTCTTGCTTTGTTATTAGTGAGTCTTAGCTATTTTCTGTATATATGGGTAGTAGTCTTCTACCAAATATACCCTACTATCACTGATAGAATATATATATATACATATATATTAATATATATTATATATATGTATGTATGCACATGTATACACATATATACATAAATATGTATGTGTATACACACACATACACATATATATACACACATATATATATTATGCATATATATGATAGTGGTTTACAGGCTGTGGTTCAGCTTGTCCAGCAATTAATAGTTGAGTCCCAATGGACAGTCCAATAATCCATCAGCAGTATTTTAGTCCATGAGGCTGGGTAGATGTCTCAGTTGGTCTCCAGCATATGTCAGAATCCTGAAGAAGTGAACTCTAATGTTTATGAAGCAAGACTGAGGACAAGCAGGCAAAGAACAAAGAACTTCTTTCTTCTTTGTCCTTCATAAAGGCCAGCATGAAAGGGTATGGCCAAATTCAGGGTGGGTCTTCCAAGACCAAATGATCGAGATTTAAGGCAGATCTTCCTACATTAAATGGTCCAATGAACTAAAAATCACTCACCGGTGTGTCCAATAACTTGGGTTTTTAGTTAATGTCAGATGCAGTCAAGCTGACAACCAATAATAGCCATCATAATAGATGTACCTTTTGATAATATTTTCTCCAAGGGATTATTTTATCATAATCTTCCTCATAATTGGCTTTCCTGGGTCAGAGTTATTATTGAAATGAAGTTTATAAAGTATCTTTTTCATGTAACATGTCTGTGGTATGTCATGACCAAGCTCTTCTAATTTTTCTACTATATTTAGTGTGTATGTATATATGGATGTATACATGTATATACATTTAAAGGGCAGAGATTGACATAGAATGTTTTCCTCAATTAATTTCTACTTTATTTTTTGATATAGGGTCTCTCACTCTACCTGGAGAAGGCTGATTTACATAGATTAGTTGGCCAGAGGTTCCTCTGTGACCTCCTTTCTTGCCCTGAGATTATAGGCATGTGATGAATTACTGGCACATGATATTGCTCCTGGACTTTATGTGAGAGTCAGGAATCTAAACTCAGGTTGCTATGCTTACTGACTGAGACATAGATCTGCCCTTGAACTTTGATCTTAAATTAAACTGATATAAAAGATATGAAGTCTATATCTACACTCATTCTCCCTCTCCTTCCCCTGCCCTCTGTGTGCATGTGCATGTTTGTGTGTGTACAGAGGTTACTATTGCATCTCTTTCCAATGCTCCTCCATCTTATTCTGTCAGTGCAGAGCATACCTATGTAGTCAGTCTCACTCGCCAGTGTTCTCAGGGTATTCCCTTTCTCTGCCTTTCAAGACTAGATTTACAAGCAAGCTACTATATCCGCTTGACACTTGTATGGGTCCTGTGAACCCAAACTCTGGTCCTCATGCTTTCTTTTACTGGTGTCAACTGGCCACTACTGGTTGATTACTGGGGCTTTGTATTAAATTCAGAGGTCATTGTGTCAGTTTTATGACTTTATTCTGCTTCAATATTGAGTTGGATATGCTTGGGTTTTTTGTCTCCACATAAATTTTATAATCTTTTTGTCAAAATGCATAGTGTAACTTGTTCAGATTTTGATAAGAATTGCAGTGGCTTGGAAACAACTGACATTTTATTAATAATAGCTCCCATTATCCATGAACATGAAATAACTCCATTTACCAGACATTTACTAGTATTTTGTTTTGCTTACATTTCTACATATAGATCTTGTATATATTTTGTTAGACATGTGCTAATATAATTAATTTTTTAAGCTTAATATGAATAATTTAATTTTTAATTTCAAATTTCATTTTTCCATTACCAGTATGTTTTGTATAACAATTCTTATCTGTTTGTTTCTTCATACTATTGATTCAATGTGTTTCTTTTTTTTTTTTTTTTTACAAGCTTTCTAGTCAAAAACATAGGTAATTGATTTTAGCTTTTTTCTAATGTGTTTATTACACCCAAACAAAGTGCCCTTTCAAATGCATATGTGCTCTTCACAGCAGTGAAGACACTGGAATTTTAATATACCTTTATTTCTTCTCATTTGTATTTTAGTTGCTACCTTACTCCTAAAATAATTGAACTGGTTTATTTTACTTGGAGGTTACAGGAACTGAACAAAAATGATATTTTAATGACTTATAAAATTTATGTACTCCCAGGTGTCAAACATAGCAAACTCATACTCTTATATTATCCTATAATATATGTGATTCTCTCGTATTGAGGGTCCTATAATGTAGCCAGTCTCATCCAGATGCCTTCATCTGTCTTTGAGCCTCATAGATTTGTACACAACTCCAGAATATGTACTTGGTTCTCACAGACTGTTTCAACTGGCTTTGGAATACTACTTGTTTGACCACAAATTTAGAGTGCTTGCCCCCAAGCCAAGGCCCGTTGTCATGTTCCTGTCTTAATGGCTGACCATCTCACCAACAACTAGCTCTGAGGCAATCAGCTATTGCAGACATTGCCTGTTGGCAACCTCTGTCTGTCACACTACTTTGCAGCTGGTCATATTACCAACAAACCCACTTAACAGGAATGTTCTTTCTTCCCTTCCTGCTACTTACTTCTGCTTTTAGACAAGAATTAATCAGAAGGCAGAATGTTGAAGTAAATCACAGTGGTCTGCTTTCCCCCTTTAATGTAGAGGTATGGAAAACAACAGCTTTCGATAGTTGGTCAGGAATGACTTCTTTGGACTGTTGAGGTTTTGGGGTGGAATAGCAGTTGATGGCTTGTGTTCATGATCAAATGACTATGTTGTTACAGGAGTTAGGGGAAGCTGTTTATCTTCAGTGTTTTCAGGCAGAAAGAAAATGTTTAGAAAACCTCACTGGGTCCCCAAAGTCTTCTTGGAATTGTTTGGGATGTCTTTGGAATGCTAGTGAAATCCACACAGGGTGATTATCGGGCGGCTCTCGGCACTGTTAAAAAACTCTCACGTTATCCCTGGGGACACTGCTGTGGAACATGCTGTAACAGGAGCGCCAAGCCTCGGGTCAACCACATCGTCTCTCTGTGACTGGGGGATTTCTCAGAGCCAGAAATGTTACCCAAGATTCATTCCTGTGACTGAGAAAAATTGCATCAGCTGTTCACAGGACACCAGATCTTAGTGCAATGTCTATTTAAGCAACGACCTGGATGGCAGATGGCAGAGCACAGTTACTGGATGCACGTGTGACTAGGTGTGGTAAAACCTTGTTTTTTCCCTCTGGCTTCCAAACAAATTTTTTAAAAATGTCTCAGAAGACATCATTTCCAAGTGTCATAATGGCCAGGGTGAGTAATTCTGTGTGTTTTTTCTGCATATAGTATATGGGGGCTTATGTTGGAATTGCTCCAGCCATATCAAACTTGGATGTGAAGAATATGGTCAGGATCTGAAGTCAAGTTTTATTGCTGAAGGTCAAAAATCTTCCTCCTTGTACTAGGGATGTTAACTACCTAATGCTCACTCCTAAAATCTTGTATCACTAAGCTTATTTTGTTCTTAATTTTCTAGAGTATTAAAATTCTATGAAATTTCTAAATTTCAGTAATAATGTTAAAATAATCTTTGTAATGTTAAAATAACCTTCGTCTTTTCAAAAGTGGCTTGAATGAGAACCATTTCAGAAGAAACAAAGTATATCCACACACTTTTCTAAAACTTGCTAATATACAATTGTAGAGAACCCTGCTAATTTTTTCCCTCTAGCCAAGGATACATAGATCAGGATACAGGTGAAAGGGATATACATGCTACTCACCCAGTTGGCTCTAAGAGTGTTTCATATCTGTCATCACGGAGGCCAAACTCCTGGATGAATGCATTCATTTTCACTCTCTAGATAGGTGTTTCCAAACCTTGGAAGTCTTGAAATCTTGAAAAAAATTATAAATTTAATGAAGTATAATTCACATAGCTGAATGGGCACAATGAAAGGTAGAATGGAAGAAAATAACCAATTCTTGTACATCTATGCCCTCCCAGTCACTTCCTCTCTTGTTTTTATATTTAATTGTCATTAAATTTCTATGAGGTTCTGTATTTGTCTTATAGACAAGAAAACTGTGCTTTAGGACATTGAATTATTTGTGAACTATAATGCTGAGATCTAAAGTCTTTATTAGGAGAGAATTGCAAGTAAATGCAATCACATTATAAGAAATGCAATAAAAAAAAACTGAGAAAAGTGGAGTTCCTGAGTAAATATGATAATACAATGGTGTATGCAACAATAAAATGGATTCAAACACTATTCTTGTTCACTGTAAGGAATTTTTAATCTGAGTCTATTATGGGAGTCTATGGATGGGGCAAGAAAACCAGTCCGGGATAAATGGCTGCTGTTGACAGGTCTCTGGGTTGTGCCATGCTTTTCTTTGGCTCTGATCACATTAGGAAAACAAACACAATTGCCTCATTAATTGTTTGGCTTCCCTGAAGTTAGGAACTTTGAAGAGTTTAATAGAAATAACCCAGCTCACCATAAAATATATGCAGAATATTATGCAAATATATGAATGTTGATATACTAGGGGTATGAGGTAAAAGATTGTGTTTTAAGATTTCTTATAAGTATTGGGTGGGTTAAACTTCCCTCTGAATACAGCCAAAGGCAAGTTGGCCCATCTCTGTGTTCTCAACAATAGACTCATCTTTGGGTAAATAATGAATCATATTATTTCCCATTTATATGCCAAGGAACATACATTCTTGAGCCCACATGGAAAGGAAATCCAAAACTCCTCCTATGAGACCTTTATTCTTTAAGGTAGAATTGATGATTCACAGCCAGTGATTGCATGTTCATATCAGAAAGACCCCATAAGCAGACATGATGACTCTTCTAGGTCATTCTCATGGGCAAAAAATACCCCAGTTTTCCCCATAAAGTAACTACAAGAAAGAGACTATCTCTTAGGAGGCTGTTCTGTATGGATCTCACAGTGGAGAAAAGATAATTACTTGGGTCTTGAAGATACCTACAAGTCCATGGAGGGGAGCCTAGTTATGACTTTATATACCTTGGTGGCTGACTTGTAGGTTAGAGCTAAAGGAAGAACATTTGTCTCCAAAATAAATAAAAGGATGAGAAAGTGCAGGGGAATGAATGAGTGGGAAGGAGAAGAGATAAGTATATAACTGTTAGGACCAGTAAGTGAGTGAACAGGTTGGAGATTATGCAAGGGGAAAAACAAGAGCTGCTGAAAGTTTTCAAAAAGGAAATATATCATAAAAGAATTTAGAATCCTTTTTATAGATTGAAGTACAAGGAAATTGAACATATTCAATAAGATTCTGGAAAGAAATTTTATGTAACTGCTTTACTTAAATGTTATGAGGAAATGATGGAATTGGCTAAAATTCCAAAAGCAATAATGGAAAACCTAACATATACATACACACACACACACACACACACACACATATATTAGTGAAAGACTATTTTGACAAATATTGTAGTTACACTATACAGTCAGACCTTTCAGATTTAGCCCAACATAAAAGCAGATGCTAAAAGTATTTAGTTTTTTAGTTCTTCCCTGCCCTACAAAAACTTGAGCACTGATTTATATGCCCCATCCTCCCTATTCACTGGAATCTGAAATTGTTCTTGGTGCCCTAAAATTATGATCTCACACACCAGCATGGACGGGTCCTAAGATAACATTAGCTAAAACATATTGATTGAGTGCTGAATTTGTGCCAGGAATTTTGGCAGATATCTTCTAAACATCACTTTATAAAAATTCTGTAACAGCTATGATATATATAATGCTGGATATCTTATATATAAGTAAGGAGAATATTGCAAGAAGCTAAATAAATTGTTCAGGAGAAGAAAAAGAGCCCAGAAACGAGTTTCTACGAACTGTCACTATACGGAATGGCTAGAGTTTTAATGCTACCCATGTTGTGCTCCTTAACATCAGCACTTCGGTGACAATTTTCCTGGCATAAACAACTGCAAGAAAGGTTTATATGGGTTTCAGAAGTTTCAATCAATAGACAACTCTCTCTATGCCTTTGGGGATGAACCATCACCATGGCAGAGGTGTGTGGAGGTGAAGGCTGCTCACTTTGTGGCAGATGGGAAATAGTGACAGAGAGAAATCCAAGACAGACACACACCATCCCCATTCCCCCAAGATCTCCACCCCAGTGATCTACTTCCTTCAAATAGACTCGATCTTCTAAAATTTCTAGAAATTCCCCAAATAGCATGTCCAGCTAAAGGCCAAAAAACCAACACATGAATTTGTGGGGGAAATTCCATATTCAGACTATCATACTGACCTAATACACATTCTAATATCCTACTTGTAACCTCTGCTCTCTTCACTACAGAGTCTAAAATTCTAATGTGGATCTCCTTCAAACAGGGTCCATAGATTTGTCACTGTATTTCTAAAACTGATAAAGGTCCACTACGCAGCTAAAGCCATGCTCCTGTTATTTACTTTATCTACTTTAGCTATCCAGCTTCAAGTCTCAAAAGTGATCTCATTAGATTGAGACTCAGGAGGGTCATTCAACAGTTCCCTTATGATCATATAATTTGAATTTTGCCATCTCATGCAGAATCTAAGCATAAAAGCATTTATGTTATGTTCTGTAGGTCTTGCCAGTTGATAATCAGTTCTTCATATCCTAGTGAACACAATGAATGGCCAAGAAGGCTTAAGACTGAAACAAAAATTTTGTAACATTCATGACCCATTCTTCATATAATAGAGAAAACTGCCTATTTTATTCCTTGTATCTTGACAGCACAACAACAGATACAACAGGAAATATTCTGAGACTTAAGTGCTTTTTTTCTACAATGAGATCATCAAGTTTCAAGTCTGACTTTTCGTAAAGTTTTTAAGTTTCAAACAGACAGACATTTACATGCAGTTTAAAGTTATTTCACTTGGAGTGGTAATGCCCAAATTTTCTAACAAAACTCCAATGCAAGGCCTTGGAAACATTTCCAGTTGTTAATCAGGGGAGTCAATGAGTTCAAGAGACCCTCCCCAAGCAATATATCCTGTTGATGTTACCTATGGTTGTCTCCCAAATGTTGAAGGTAAGACTGTTGCTATTGAAGACACCTCACATTTTGGACAGAGGACTTCAAGAAACCAAGCTGGATCTGATCTAGAAACTTCCTCCCAGGAAAAAAAAAAATGGCTCTCATAGCACCAAAAGGAGCAATGAAAGGTGCCAATATATATATATATATATATATATATATATATATATATATATATATATATAAACAGTAGTTCTGTGAAGTTTATTAATCACAGCAATGACTAGCATAGTAAAATAGTGTCACTTATATTCTGGGGTAACCAACAACAATCTAATTGAACCCACTCAGTTGGAGAAATTCATGCCTGAGTCTGTAATCACCTGTGGTTGGTGAGTACATGGGCCCTGAAGAGTCCAAGAGAACTTTCTATTTCCATTCCTCTAAACCAGCATTATTTCTAAATACATTTTAATAAGCAGCTAAGTGTATCTTCCTTTTTTCAATAAAAAAGTTTTCTTGCATCAAGCAGAGATCATCACAGAAACCCATAACTGGTCAAAATGCAGAAAACGATGGGTTTGATACACCTACAGTGCTTCCCTTACACCTCAGGCTAAATAATAAAGAGGGGTTGGAAAGACTGTAAGAAGATGAACAAGAAGTTTGTTACAAAATGGTGTGTTTTATATATAACAGGGAAACTGTTACATATAATTAAATATCAAAAATATGGTTGTCTAAACAAGACGCCCTCCCCAAAATATGACATCACCAATTGACCTGCCACTGTGAATAAGGGAAATCTCACAAGGTCCCACCCCTAGATAAAGAGTTACAGCAATTAATAAGCTACTGAGAGACAGAGAATCAATTGTCCCATGAACAACCAATCTAAAAGTTTACTATTTTCTAAAAAGTCATCCTTAAACACATACATATGAGCAATGCCAAATGAACTCTTCTGTTTTTATTTATGTTTACATATGTATATGTAGAATAAATATTACATATACATGACGTTATAATAATAGTAAATAAAAATCCATGAATTTGAGAAGGAGTAAGGGAGACTTGGGAGGAGTTAGAGGAAGGGGGGAAATTATATAGAAACAGTACTTGTATATGAATTTCTCAAAAAATAAAATTTCTAAACATGGTAATATATTTTGAAAGCTAACAATGCAAACACCAATAGCTTAAACCTTACTTCAGAAAACTCTAAGGTGAAAACAGGTCATACTGGTATTTGATCCTAAGGACTAGCAGAATGGAAGGTCCTCAGAGAGTTGTATGAAGTAGGATCAAATTCCTCTATCCTCTTGATTGTAACCACATGAACCACACCCTAGCTTTCAAGATAACCATATCCATCAATGTCTACATGTGTATATCTAAATGGGAATCTCATTCTTAAAAATAAATCTTTATTAAGTGTAGTATTGTGGTGATCAGTGTTAATTGCCAACTTGACCAAACCTAAAATCATCTGAATACTGGTCCTCCTAGCTGACCTGTGGATGGTTACATTTTTAACCAATTTACATGGCTATTTTTATTACATTGCTTTATTGCATGGGGAGAGAAAAGGGGTGTGTGCTGTGGAGATTAGGGGACAACTTTGCAGAGTTAATTATTTCTATCTTGTGATCAACCTCATCCAGAGATCAAACTCAGATTGTCCAACTTGGCAGCAAGCACAGTCACTCATTGAATGATCTCCTTTATCCCCAATGGAGAATTATTCTGGTTGAGTTTTAGTTGAGGCAGGAAGACCTTTCTATTATGGGTAGGACCATTCCCTGGGCAGGAAATACAGGATTGTGTAAGCAAAGGAAGTGAGCTGAGTACTAGCATGTATTCATTATTCTTTCTGACTTAAAAGTCTGTCACTGTGATACACATTCTCTGTAATGATGGGTTACAGCCTCAGATTGTGAAATAAAATAAATGTTTCCCTCTTGAGTGACTTTTTGTCAGGGTATTTTATCAACTGCAAGAGAAAAGACACTAAGATAGCATTAAATGGAAAAGTCAACAAGTCATGCATTGATCACTTGCTGATTTCCACAAAGAAAATGCTCTCGTGTACCTAGCTTTCATGTCGAGGAACAGACAACTGTATTCCTGCCAAAGTTACACATAGTCATGCACGTTTCCAGTGCATTCATGCACCTCACATTATACACAGATAGGACTATTCTCTTGTGATGTCTTACACAGAAGTTCAGTTTGTCTGTCTGAAAATATTGCATACGGAATTATGTATTATGCACTATTTTGTGAGTAGCATTTTCTCACTCAGGATCCCTTCTGATACGAAGCTTGTTGTCATGGTTTATTTTAGTTTCATTTCTGCATAGTATTCAGTATAAATGCATCATGATTGATTTACACATGCCATGGTTTCTAAATATTCTAATAGATTTATCATTACCAGGATTATGTTCAGGTCCAATTAAAGGACAAAGTTTTGGGTGAACATGTTTATCGCATTGTTCTGTTTGACTGAGTAAAATATGCTCCCATTAGTAATCAACAAATTTCTTCCCATTTGGTTTGTATTACACATCAATATGATAAGAGGATTTGGATTTGAGTCCTCATTCTGAACTTCATAACACCAGTAATTCTTTTCAGTTTCCATTATCTGCAAACTTTTAAACAAATTTCTTAATTTGTCTGTGAAATCACTTTAGAACATTCAATATTTTTGAGTCAAGTATAAAATATTACATTAGCCTATTCACCTCTTGCCCTGGAAAGAATGTGGGAAATACTAAAATTTGTTTTTGCCAAATGGCTAGAGAACTAAAAACTAAACTGTTCTCAATATTTAGTTGTCTCTTTAATTTGCTCTTTTCACATTATCTGCACAGTATTTTTAAGCTAACTCAGAAGTTTTAGGACAGAAATAGCTATCACATATTGTAATAAATTAATTTTATTCATTGCCTCTCCTGGGGATATTGGTAAACAATCAAAGAGTGCCCTTTGAGAATTTTTCACAGGTGGGGAAATGGCACCTTGGCAGGAGTTAAATAGATCCTGCAGCTAGGGAAAGCTTCTAGACTTCATGAGTCTGTGCTGTTGGTATTTATAAATATAGTACTGGGATTGGTCCCCTGATGAATTACTTCTTCATCATGGTAAGTAATTTTATAATGTGAAATATTCCTATTAATGCTTACAGAGGGCTGGATGGGACAAATTGTCAGTGAAGGGGTGGGTGTAGACCTCATAATAAATCCTAGTACCTCTTACATTTTGAAAGTTGACTACTTGCCCTGAGCACAGGATGCTCTCTACATATGTTCCAATTCTAAACTTTCACTTGAAAGGAGAAGTGTAACACAAAACTAAACTTTCTATCTCAGAAAGGAAATCCTCTCTCTCCATCAAATTTCCTTTGCAACCACAATTCAGTCAAGTGTTCCATGTATACACCTGTAGTGCTAGCCCAAACAATGAAATGATGGTTTTGTTTTACATGCAGTTGATAACCTAATAGCATAAAAGAATACCGTCAAATGTTTAAAAAGTCATCAAAATCCTATATCAACCTCTAATTTGCTTAATAAAGTTATATGAGCACACAGGTCTCATGCAGAGGTCATTTTTTTTTTTTTCACATTTTTCCCTCTCTCAACCCCATATGTATCCCTCACAATTCTTCCCCTGCATCCCTGGGCAAATTCCCCTAAACCCTTCCCAATAAAGCTTCCTTCTGGCTCCTAATAAATAATGGCGGTAGAACATGAAATGAAAATTCTTTATAATTCTCAACCTAGAAATCCTAAACTCAAGTAACAAAATAGACTTGGGACCACAAATGACTCAACATAGATGCAAGTTAGCATTTGTGATTCTTGTCATTGATGTTTTTACACATACGCAGAAATGGGAAATTAAAGAAAATGGCAGCATCAGACTGGAAACTACTGGAAAGAGGGTAGGGCAGGAGGGAGGCGGGAAGAGCATCTGGCAACCTTTGAGAGGTTGGTGCATCTGCATTCTAAGCAGCAGCTGAGCACACATTGAAACAGATAAGATCAGATCCCTTGGAAATGCCTGAGGACAGTCAGAGATGTGATAGAAATATGTGTCAGCATTTGGAAAAACACAAAATTAAAAGTTAAATTGACTTAGTTAATTGAGCTTAAATTTTTTTATTCATCTTTTCATGCTTGTCATATTTGTAATTGCCGTATTTAATTTTTTTTTTTTACTGAAAAAGAACTAATTAGGTACAATTTTTAAATTAAAAATGACATTTTCAAGAAATGGCTAGACTAGCCCAGTGAATTAAAATGAGAAAATAGAATACTGAAAAAAAAAAGATGGTTTTTGGTAGATAGATCTTAAAACAACAGCACTCCAAATAAGTCCTACTTATTCTCCAATCTTACAGTGGAGAACCAGGAAGCACAGCCTTGTGCAGGAAACAAAGAGCAACTTCTAGGGAGTGTTGACTAACAGTACACACATGTGTGTAAAGTCATGATATGGGAAGTCTACCTTTAGGTCTTTCTTTTCTGGTTCTGTAGCTATATTCCAAATAATATGTATATGTGTGTGTGTGTGTGTATATATATATATATATATATATATATATATATATATATATATATATTATGATATTCCAACTGAGAAACATTCTAGGAATGTCAATGTTCCTTAAAACTGCCAACTCAATGTCATCAAGAACAAGGAAAATAGAAGTTACCAGAGGACCTGAATTTAATAGTAGTACATTGGCTGTGGAGATGTTGTACACTACTGAGAAGCATTAGTAATAGAAACTGAGTACAGCTTGTGGGAACTTCCCATACAACTTTCAGAAGTCTATGTAAATGCCAATAAAAGAATACATAGCATGTCTTTTTATTGGGATGTAAACATCATAGCCATATTTACAGATCAGTCTTCAAGGTGTGAGTCACAGGAACATTGTAACATGGGATTGTGTAGATTTCCTTCTCAGGAAGTCCTTAAAGATAAGCTTCTGTGCCTCTCGGGGTGTTCAATGCTGTCTTAAATAGGCAGAATGAGCATCTTCGAATTCTAAAGTTTATTTAATAGTGTTAGCTCTTAATTACCTGTGAGGCGATGTAATTTCCAGTCTCATTAACATTCTAATGCAAGTCTCATATCTGTCAGAGTGATTGTTCATCCAATCACAGAATCAAGGCTTTATTCCCATTTAGTGTACAGGTGTTTTACATCATCCAACAATACAAGGGAAGAAGGCATGATCAGCACCGGCACTTGTCCAGGTCACTCACTGTACACTGACTGCTCTGTAGTTCTGAGTTATTGTTGATGTGCTGGCAAATGAACATTTACACCTACACTGAGTTCTCTCAACTCCTATCCTCTCCAGTGGATGAGAGAAGCCATATCCCCAGTATAAATCTTTTGCCCAGTAATTATTGGAGCCTAGAGCTTCTCGTCATTGGTGATGATGGAACATTATTATTTTAAGTTTCTACCTAAAATTAATAGGTGGAAAGAAAACTATTCATATCTCAGGGCCACCAGCTGAAAGCTTTAGAAATAACACTAAGGAATTTTTTATATATATATTTGCTTTGTTTTCGTGTTTTATTACTGGGACTTACTACACTTTCTCCTCTATATTCAGTCCCATAGCCCATTATTCAACAAATATGCATTTGCATACATATTTTTTAAGTGGAATCATGCTTAGCTTATGGCATTTATGTCTGAGTCATGCAAAAGCCCTCAAAGTCCCTTAAGTCCAGATATTCCTGAGAGCATCAAGGATGCCACACTTCCTATCTTTCTTAGAGTATTTGATAAACTTGAATGCTTAATAAATTTCAAATAACAAAATCAGTACAATTCACATAACAACAAGTGCATGGATGGGGAACGCAAGGATTTTGCTAACTTCAGTGAACTGGGTATCCCTATAGCCCTTATATTTTCTTTGAATGCTGTTAAACCTCTGTTAGAGGACTGGCCAGGCTGTTTCATACGTCTGTGAATGAATCTCTTCCTTGTCCTTGAACTTATTAAGCTCTCCAATTTCTACTGCTTTGTCTGGCAGACTGCTCCACATCCTAATGACTTTTTGCAAGAAATAGAACCTCCTGGATCCAGCATGCTGCCCCGTTACATCTGCTACTAGGCAAGCTTACTTCTGTAGCTAATGACTTGCGGCTTCTCTCACTCTTTCTTTTTTATCAAAATTTCCTGCTGGTAGTAAGAAAAAAGGAAATAGCATGAGGAGGAGAGATAGTGAAGATAGTGAGGAGGACAAAGGGAGAAAGAGGAAGAGATGGAGGTGACAGAGAGAGAAAGAGAGAGAGAGGAAGAGAGAGAGAGAGAAAGAAAGAGAGAGAGAGGCTGTATCTATGGGCCAGTACCTAATTATAATTCAAGACATCCGCAATTTAATAAAAACAACTCCTCCAGAATGCAGCCATAAGGAAAGAGTTTCCACAATCTGTTCATCTGCATAATTAGTGATTGAGGACCTGGGAACAGTTGGAACATTGCTGAGGAAGGCCCAGGTCACATTATTGATAACATAAATAACAAAGATACAGATTTCCCCAAACTACAAACATCAGAATGTAACTAACAACAACCTAATAGGAGCACAGAAAACAAACAGAAAGCAGATAAACTCTGGAGCCGGGCGGGCACAGACTGGAGTCAAGCACATCATTCATCAGCCTAAACGCCCTCAGGTTTCTTAGTCACCTCAAAACACAAGAACGGGAAGTCCTCATTAGCAGGGCTTTCTGCAAGGGTGTGTGAGTACAGCTGTGAGTATACACATTCCATGAGGCAGTCACACAGATTTCACGCTTTACACTTGGGAATAGAACTCATTTTGGAAAAAAAATAAAATAAAATAAAAGCCTGTGTTGCTAAGCTAGACACTGTTACTTAATGTGGTGCACGGAGAACTGCTGTGACATTCGAACTCAGCAGACATCTGTATAAAGGACTGTTCAGCACCTTGAGTACCTTTAGAATGAGTCAAGTACTCATCTCCATTATGAAACCATGCACTTTCTGTTACCAACTTGCAATGGGCCCCGAGAAGGAAAGCAGAGTGGAGTCTCCCCGACTATTCATTCTATTTCCACTTCTCATCATAAGATCGAGGCAATGGCAGAGCTGGCACTATTTCAGATTAGCTGACTAGATTCAAAGCAAATTGAAAGGAAGAGGAAGCCAAGACACATCTCAACTTCTATGGTTCAAATATAATCATTGGCTTTTGCGTTTAGCATGAAGTTTTATGTACATGGAGATGTGACTTATGAATATTTCCAAAACAAGGGTCAGGTATTGTCACAGATACACTTGAGCATGCATGACCCCAGAGTCCCAGATAACTCAGGTGAAGGTGTGTGTGTGTGTACACATAAATCACGGCCTGCAAATTTCATTCCTTTGTGCCTTCAGCCAGAGTGAACCTTTTGCTGTGTGAACAAAGAACTGTGTGTGAGCCCAAACAGTATGTGTGCCAACATAAGAGACAAGGAAAGAATGTGCAGCGCACATACCTCTGTCATGCACGACTGTCCTGAGGGCAAATACGTGAGTAGTTTCTACTTTTAACAATAGAAATGAAAATACTCATACTTTTTAAAAAGTGCATGTGGCTTTCTGCTTTCAGGCTCTGAAAACCACACACATACCTGCGGTTTTGAAATATCCTCAGGACAGCAGTGGGGACGATCTTGTCTCACTGGATGAATGAGATGAAAGAAAGCCTGTCCTTTCACTGGGAAATTAAGCCATTCATGTAGAACTGTAATAATTGTACATTTCCGTATAGGGTGGGAGGCCTTCAAAGCCTACACTTGCTGTTATTCAAAAAGGAAAGCAACCAGGAGGCTTTGCACTCTGAATTAAGTAGTGCGTGGTTAACCTATGAAATCCATCCGTCCCATCAATTCTCGGCAAACTCACACTCTGGTTGCTCCTATGAGCCGTACACTCTTCTGAGTTCTGGAGTTAACAGATTAATATGGTAGGCAAGGTGGCCCTGCTCTAGGTAGCTCAAAACCATGTGAGAAAAATCACAGGCTGGTGCTTCACTAGGCTCAACTTTCTGAAGGAAACCTGAAGAACCGTGACTCTGAGGTGGTGGAACCCTGATGGCTCTGGGCAGGTATTCTTACCTGCTCTCTGCCAGTTGGTTCAGCATGACTGGAAGAGGCCATCAAAGGAGTGCAAGTGGTGAGTGCTGATGCCCAAGAAGAGTCTGAGTCCTTGTGTAACTACAGTGGGATGAGGTTAAATGTCAACAATATCTGCAAATTGTGTATGTGATTACCAAAGAAGGTACATCTAACAGATAGAGCATGACGTACTTTAGAAAACCATAGCTGAACTGTACTATTTTTACTGGGTGACAGAGTTAGAGTAAATGTATCAGTTTCCACACTTAGGGATTTCCTAGGTGGGTGTAGTTAAAATACAGCAACAGCGTGGAAGAGACTGCCCTCCAAATGTCAGCTTTTAACTTCAACAAAGACATCTAAAACTCTAAAAGTGGGAAGAAGATAAGAATCAGCAATAGCTGTTTTTAAGGAACTAGCAGCATTTATAAGCAACATTTGTACAGCATTAACTGTTGTACAAGAATAGGCTATATAATGTTGCAATTGACAATTCTCCCATACTCCAGTCTCAACTGCTCCAAGTAATATGCTATATGCTTCCATTCAGCAAGTGTAGTGGTGCTATCTTAGAGCTGTGGGTGACTGACTGGGGTGGGGGGCACTGCTGGACCAAAGTATGTGAAGCCCCTATATCATTCTTGAAACAGCAAATGATCAAATCAGATGTCACAGAAATCACTCTAAAGTTCAATGGCCAGGACTAGTCACGTGATCCTTTCCAGACATGACAAGCCCTGATAGGGCCTACCTAATAAGTGCCAGGGAAGCTGCGAAAATGTGACAAACAGTACCTGTGTGAAAAGAAGCACTGATGGGTGCACAATTGTAAGAGACATTGCTGTTCATTTCAATACAGATGACAGGAAACTGGCTAACATCCTTACATACAAGGTGTAAGTGAATAAGTGAGGGGAGGAAAGAAACTACCTTTGTAATCCAGATAAAATGCTGCCTGGAACCAGGAGTTTCCTGTGGGTATATGCAAATTATAACTGTATGACCAATGATAAAGTGATCACTGGTAATTCTGACCTGTGAGACTAAGAGGGAACAGCTCTAAGGACTAGTGTAAACATACAGAAAGTCAAAGCATGTCCTGGTAACAGTCTTCTACACTTGAACTGAAAGACAATTTGCTTTAGCTGTCAGCAACACCATGCTTTATAACCCACTCCTAATCCACCCCCTCAAGGATAAGGAGTTCACTCTTAACTCCTTACACAAGCATCTGAAAGGTCTGAGTCATCCCAGCAAAGCCCAACAATGCTCTGTTGAGCCCAAAGGTTACATAAGAAGTTGAGAGACATGGAGCTTCCTCTGTTGTGTACTCAGTCATGGTTGTTTTGCTCTGTGTGCTGCTTTTATCATTGCTAATACATATGGCAAAAGCAACCTTCAAATTAAGTTAAATTTCTCTGCTCAGCTATTCTACTGAGCTACGAAGCAGGCAAGTATTACTCTGTTTTATGGAAATTCCGATTCTCAAAGCAATAAACAAATCTCAAAGGAACCAGAAAAGAACTGTTGGACCCATGCCACACATTCTGTGTGGGCTCCCAAAACTGTATTTGATGATGGCAAATTTTCTTTTCAAAAACACCACAAACAAAGCTTAAGTTCCAGCATGCTTCCTGGACCAAATTTGTAGTAAATTTTGTTTCTAGAAGGTTGACATTCAGTGAAGGACAAAGAAAGTTGGATGAAATTGGCATCCACATTATGGAATGAGAGAGTTCAAGTAAAATTCATAAAGAGGCCAAGCCCTGATGCTATATTTCAAATGAATAGATACATAATCGAAAGAGAGTGATGGGAGATGTCATTTTGTAAATATGTTTTTTATACTGGTCAATGAATAAAGTGTTGTTGGCCAATAGGAAAGCAAGATAGGAGGGACTAGGGACAAGGAGGATTCGAGGAAGTAGTAGGGAGGAGTCAATATGGAGAGTCTGGAGAGAGCAGGAGCCAGCCCAACTCTCTGGTAAGACGGAACCACGTGGAAGTACTTAGATTAATAGAAATGGGTTAATAATTAAGACAGAGCTAGCTGATAAGAAACTAGTACCTGGCCAACAGCATTATATCAAATACAGAGTCTCTGTGTGTTATTTGGGGCTGGCGCCATGGTGGGTCCAGGCAGACAGGAAAAACCTTACTCCTTACAGGAGAGAGGGTGGACTACACTGAATAAGATGAACCAACCTTTTAAGTTCCATGCCTCATGAATTTAAGGAGTTAGGGGGACTCAAGATGGGTGGGAAAGTGGCAGAGAGAGGGATAGGAATGGTGTGAATACAAGACTCATATATAAAATTCTCAAAAAGTTAAAATTTAAATTAAATAAAATTCATAATAAAACTAAGAATGATAGAAAATGGAATACAAGTATCATTTCCAAGGACTCCTCAAAACTTTTTGCTAAATGCAAAATTACTGATTTTTAAAAGAATTCTTGATATAAATAATGCTTGTAATACAATTCGTGTATACAATTATAAATTCTTTTCAGTATCTTAGATATAAAGTATTATAAGCAGTTTTTTTTTTTTAACTTTAATAGCTACAGGAGTATCTTATCCTCATACTGTCTAGGTACAATTTTGCTCCTAATTGAAACTTCAAAATATCTGTCTCCCTTATTCAGAAACTGCTCATTTAGTCAGTCACTCAGACACAAAAACAAAACAAAACAAAACAAAAAACCTGTTGCACAGAAAATAGTTGAAAGTAAATATTAACTCTGAGTGAATGAAGCAATTGCCTGCTTCTGTGATAAGTGAAAAAAAAAAAAAAAAAAACTCTAAATGGATGCCTTGAAACCCCCAACTTTGCTCTGAGTCTGGGCAAATGGAGGGTTACCTGTCAGGTGATACACTCTTAAAGAGCAAAACTCCTCAGACCTGTGTCTAATTTATGTGAAGCTTCCCTGGAAACCTTTAGGGTAGTGAAGAAATTGAACCCCGAGAGCACAGAGACTGCCTATTCATTATATTTTCCTGAGCTTTGGTCAAAATCAAAAAGAATGCTATCAGAGAGGTGGACCTACAGCCGTCACTCCACAGATTTCTCATCATTTAGGAGTTTCAGGCTGATCTGAGAATACAGGAGAACTGTAGAGTGAGGACCTTCACATTTAATGTTAATGGGTGTATTTTATTTTCATCTTTGTGATTAAATGGAAGGATCAAGGCAACTTGGACCAAGGACCAAGGAGTTTATTTTGGTTTATGGTTCCAGAGGTATTAGAGCACATCATGGTGGAACTCAAAACATTAAGCAGCAGGCATGACAGCAGGAACAGAAAGCCGAGAGCTCACATCTGGAAACACAATCAAGAAGCAGAGAGAAAAACCTGGAAATAGTCTGAGGTTATACAATCTCAAAGTCCACTCCCAATGATGCACTTCCTCCAGCAAGGCTGCACCACCTAAACCTCCCCAAACAGCACCACCAACTGGGCCCTAAGTATTCAAATACCTGAGCCTATGCAGAATGTTGCTCATTCAAACCAAGGCCAAGGCATCATTGAGATAGTGGGGTCATTGCTAAGGTGTACTGTGGGGATGAGCATGAGCACAGAGGAATGTTTGTGATGGCAATGATAGAGGAAAGGCAAATAACTGTTCATTTAATGCCAGCTTTGTGTACCATACTACCCAGCTCCTTCCGATAGCATTTTCATTTTATAAATATCCCTGGGAAATACTCTTCCCTCTGAGACAAGAAGGTACATAGATCACTATCTTACCTTGAGAAAAGGAAGTAATTCACCCTTCACACAGTGAGCAGTGGGCACAGCAGATATTCAAATGTAATTTTCTAACCACAAAGATGTCTTCTTCCCACTGTACCACAAACATTCTTCAAAGATTATCTATTCTCTAAAATATGTGCCAGGCCCAGATGGTTTCACAGCTGAATTATATCTAACTTGTAGTGAACAGATAATCCTTATGTTATTCAAAACATTTCTGACCATAGCAAAAAATGGAAAGCTTCCCAATGCAATTTGCAAGGATACCATAACCTTATTTCCTAGTCCGATGAAGACAGGCTAGGATAAAAACTGTAAAATCTCACTAATGAATATGGATGCAATACAGTGTCTAAGTTATATGTTAAAAAAAGCCAGCAAATTAAAAACAAATGTCAATGTAAAAAACTGAATTCCAAGACTAAGTATAATATATTGCAGGAATGCAGGGATAGTTCAATATTAGAAAACATTAAAATCTAACTTACTAACCTGATGTTTAGTGAAAAGGCATAACATTAGTCTACTGTTAAGATACACCGTATTTCTATAAACATTTTCAATTTTAATTTAGTAACCAAAACTCTAGGTTAGAAAACTGTACTGAAATTCTAAAGGCTGTTAGTTTGATAGCAAATATGTTAAAAATAAATATATTGGGAAGTGAAAGACAAAGAAACAGTAAAAATTTAAATAACATTGTTTGTGGACAGCCCAACTAGTCAAATAAACAAGTAATATAAGCAGTGCTAACAATGATAAGAAACATCAGAAAACATGAATGATAGATTTCATACCTGGGAAGTCAAATGATTGCCATGCTGAGAACATCAGAGTTTTGTGAATGGCTTACCATACCCAGGACCCAAAGATAAACTTTATGATAGACTTATTTCTGTTTTTATTGATCTAGAATTGTGACAAATTCCAATGCAAAGTCTAACTATGCTATTATTAAGAATTAGATAAAATCATTTAAGGGTTCGTTTTTGAAGTAAATGTACAGTATTTGTGCAGAAGTTTGTGGTAAAAATAGTGGACAGGCAGCCTCTCCATACTAGACACTCCTTAGAATGTAAAACTTTCAATCGAAAGCATTCTGTCTGCTCTATTTCCCAGGACACCTGCAATACTGGGAACATTATCCCCTCAACTATTGTGATTTTAGTGTACAGATGAATTAAGCTAATATGACCAAAGGAACATAGTTTGGCCCAGGAATAAACACGCAGATCATTAAGAAGGAAGACCAGATCTTAGTACCTGATGAAAGGGACATTCCAGTTTGGGAGGAGAAGATACATTTCTTAGCCAATGGCTTTAAGCATATTGAATTCTTTTAGGAAAAAAAATTCTATCTCTACTTCACTCCAAAGTAAGGATTTAAAATGTAAGTATAAATGTGTCAGACAAGCATCACCTACCAGTATGCTAACAGTGGACATCCCTGCACACATCTGCTGCCATTTCCTGTCCCCGATTCTCACGGCCTGGTGGAACCTCCTCACTTAAATTAAGCTTGACTTTCTCTCACTGTCTCTTTAGCACCTGCTGTTCTTTCTCTGTGACTCTCTCCAGATCCCCACTCCAACGGGATGAAATGGTCTTAGGGGGAATTTGCTTTCCAGATGTAGCTGCACAGATGTATCGTTTGTGTCCTAATTCAGCAAGTGAAATTTGCCAGAATAATAAATATGAACAAATCAGTGGAATCGTAATTTAAGCTTCTATTGTGTGCTTGTGCTCTAAAATAATCTGTGATGGGCAAATGTTTTTCATTTGTAGGAGGCAAAACAATAAACTTTCCACTTATGAGGAATGGCGAACAATGAAACAGAGTGACCTTGAAAGTGAACAGGGAGTTAAAGGGATAAGAAAATAGAGATATACAAAGGTGCTGCGCATTATTAAACAAACATTAGAGTCAAAGCCCCCAGAGCATTGTAGAGGTCTCCCATGACATTAGATATAGCAAATTCTTCAACTGCGAAATGGAGAACTAACCTGAAGATATGAAGAATGATTTTCCATTAACTGCCATGTCCTGGAACAAAGAAAGTCTCAAACACCTTCACCATAAAACCAAGCAAACATTTGACCACTGTTCACATGCCTTGAAATGAAGAGGAGCATCCTGTAAAATGAGCACAGTATCCTCACATCAACAGAATGAGGAGATGAGAATTCAGAGTAACAAATCAAACAGGAGCTGCATCCAAGTTCTCTAGGTATCATCTATTCTGGTTAAGCTAGTGTGCATTCAGACAAGATAATCCACAGGAGAATAACAATCAGCAGGTCATAATTCAAGGGTGAGATATAATTTACACATAATCAAGAGGTGAAATATCATCTATAGAACATAATCTATGTATGAAATGTAATATGCATAGTTTAATCTGCAGGTGAAATATTTGTTCTGCCTGCTGGGAAAATTATTGAACTTCTTAGAACTTTGTCAGTCTAGAAAACAGTTACTCAATAATTATCTTCAGGGAAGAGAATGCCTAGGAAGAGACAGCTTGTTCTCTCTCCCTACATAGAATTTGAGAAGGGTCAACAAAATTTTCAAAATGTCCATCTCTAACAAAGAGAAAATGCATATCCAATTTGCTATTAGATGAGGCTCATTCACAGAAAGTGTCCAAGGCATTCTTGAACACCAGTTTTATCCAAAGAACATGTATTCCAACAATAGCATATTGGTTTTATTCTACAGAGGCTCTCTGCAGATTCAACATTTGTTGTAGTGTGGGACAAGATTTCTGGCATGGGTTTAGTAAAACGTTGGGCTCTTCGTTTGCATAACTGTTGCACTATAAGGAGCAGATACAAAGCCCTAGCTCATTTTGCTGCCCTTGCTCAGTTCAGAACACCAGCCTGCTCCTCTCCCATCTGCAGCCTCAGCAGGCTTTGTAAGCCCCATCAAAGCCCAGAAATCTATGCTGCAAGCTGCTAAAGAGTCCTCAATAACGAATCCACCAAAACCTCCCCACATTTCAGCATGGTGAGGCTTCAACAGCATTCAATGTTACTATCAGAAGATGTTCATTACTTCACTTGCTGTTGGTCTTCCAAATGTCTCTTGGACAGCCTAGGAAATAGCTTCCAGCTGAACTATTTGTGGTGATTGTGCAATTCCTTTTTCAAACGAGTATTTCATTGTTGAGTATAACAAAGTAGAAAAAAAAAAAAAAAAAAAAAAAAAAAAAAACCTCATTTCCTAAGGCCTTAGAATGAGAAGACGATGCTCAGGCTTTAAGTTTACAAGGCCTAAATGTTATTTTCTTCTTTAACAGAATCAGAGTCAGAGGGGATAGGTGTCACAACTATTATTATCTCATGTTTCTAGTGCCCAAGGAATATAATATATTTCCAGTAACCTCACATTTTTATACATATCAGCTTGTATATTTGTATATTTAGGCTTGTTCTCCCTGTATATAATTAATTCTCAGACTCAGCATTTCAGACACTGCAGTGGGTGTTAAGGATAAAAGTGTTTCCCACCCTCAAGGGAATGACAGAGGAATATATAGTTCTTTTCATTCAGAGGGTGGTAGGTCCAATAGCACTCAGAGCCAGTGAATGAGGGAAGCACCTAGAACAAGAACTTAACCCATACATGGAAGAAATGCTATGAATGAAATTATTTCCTCCTTGGGAAAAAAAAAAAGACTTTCAGGTTGAAGTCCAAAGAATAAGAAATAGTCTAGACAGAAGATGTTATTTCCTTAGTTCTAGACTTGAGGGGCACTAGAAGCACTTGAGCTTTGAACATTTTTCATGGGACAGTATGGTGTTAAGCACAGTGTCCTACTTTCATTTCTTTTACTGTGCTAAGATAACCTGATCAAAAACAACTTAGGGTTCATTATCTCTTACTGTCCAGATTCCAGTCTCTCACGTGGAGGAGTCAAGGCAGAATTTCAAACAGCTAGTCATATCACATCCACAATCATGAGCAGTGATAAATACATGCATGCATGCAGGCTCACTAGCTTGCTTGCCTGCTTGTGCTCAGTGCATTTCTCTAGTTATACAGTTCAGGACTCCTGCCTAGGGAGTGATGCAGCCCTCAGTGGACTGAGACATCCTGTACCAATTAGCTTAAGACAGTCTTCCACAGCCAACCCAATGTAGACTATCCATCACTGAAATTCTTTCCCAGATGATTCTACATTGCGTCAAGTTGGAAACTAAAGCTAACTATGGAGTCCAAATGTGTGGATTAATTCACATATTTTCATAGCAAAACTGTCAGCTCTATTGCCTATATTCACATATGGTAAAACAGGACTTCATTTAATGGCCTCTGTAATGGCTAATATTGTCTGCTTAACAGCATCTAGAACAGTGGTTCTCAAACTTCCGAATGCTGTGATTTTTAACACAGTTCCTCATGTTGTGGTGACCTGTAACCATAAAATTATTACTTTGTTGTTTTATAACAAAAAATGTGTTACTATTATGAATGGTAATAAAAATGTCTGATATGTAGGATGTCTGATATGTGACTCCCAAAGGGATTGTGGCCCATAGGTTGCACACCACTGATCTAAAATCACCTAGGAGACAGACCAATTCTGTGGGTGTGTCTGTGAGGAAGCTTCCAGATTAGGTTAACCTGGGAGGGAAGATTCCCCTTACATGTGAAGGACATCATTCTATCATCCCATACTGAATAAAGAAGAGAGAGAGAGCCTACCACAAGCATTTATCTAGTTCTCCCTCCTGACTGCTAATACAATGAGACCAGCTGCCTCAGTCTCCTGTTGCAATGACTTTCTGCCATGAGGGGCTGTACCCTTCATCTGTCAATCATATACTCCTCCTTCCTTGATTTGATTTTGTTCTGTATTTTCACAGCAATGCGGAAAGTCACTTGCTAGCCTACATGCATGCTGCCAGAAACACCCTAGGACTTCATCTTTGCCTTCCCTTTGATCTGGTAAGCTGTCTGTAAGTACCATTTCTGAATACCTCTTACTTTGTATACCTTTTGCTTTTAGAGATTCAATCTACAAGTTTCATATCCTCCCCTCTTCATTTAACATGGTTCCTGGATTTCATCTTCCTCAATTCCAAAATAATCAGATGCAATTCTATAAAGAGAAATGGGTATTTTTCATGATTGCCAGGGCAAAAGGAAGAAGTGGTTGCCATGAGTTATAGTTATGGGATTTCTGAAGATTGTGCCAATATTTCATTCCATGCCTGTCTTCTTTTCCCCTCTTGCCACCGGAAGTCAGGGCATAGATTTTGAGTACTGCACTGCTGGTTTAATTCTGCAGGAGACTCTGTCCAGACACTTGGTAAATTCCTAAGGCTGGAGCACCATATATCCCATGAGTGGAGGAACTATGAAGCCAAGGGAAACAAATATCAGAGAAATGTAATAGTCGCCTGAACTCAGTGACCCCCACCTCCCGCATACACACACAATACTCTTCACCACATCATACAAAGTTCTGACCAAAAATGTTTGCAGACCTGTGCATAAGATCCTGGGATTTGGAGTAAGATAAAAGAAGTGTCTAACCTTAGTCGTGTTATTAGCTCACTCTATGTTTAAGTGTAGTTTATAGAAGTTGCCTGGTTTTGTTTTGTCTTGAGTGTAGATGAAGTGGAGGACTCACCTGTAAATTCTCAAGGTCAGCAAGTGCAAGCATTTACATGAAGTGCCAAATCTGGTAACTGGCATGTAGCAAGTATTGGAAAAATAAAATTTTTCTTAATGATTAGCTTCACAGTTCTAAACTTTTTGGGAACATGCACTGCATTTTCTAACTTAAACTTTTTAAGCTAGGAGTCTAATATTAGCTTTATGCCTATCCTCTAAGTTTTTTCTTTCTGTGCATTGGAAATTGTCTCACCAAAGAAATTTTTGGTTTATTTATTGTTTTATTTTGGACTTTTGAGGCAGGGTCTTGCTGTGGATCCAATGCTACACTGGAAGATACCATCGTTTTTTCTCAGCCTCCAGAGGGCTGCAATCACTTGTTCTTACTGCCTAAACTAAGAAGAATGAGTCAGGTCCCTTCTTTTCTTAACTGTTTGAATCAAGCCAACATCTATACTGTGTTTTCGAAGGAACGGTACTTACTGCTCAACACTGGTGTTGGAATCTAAAATCAGAGTCTTGCAGGATTCAGGACCGAGCAAGCAAAGGGCCCAGAAAAGTTCCAACTGGTTTGTGCAGCAAAGAGCAAACAGGACTCCTTCTCCTTCATCTCACCAGGGGAAGAACTGAGCCTTCTCTTCCTCTTCATCCCCCACATCCTAAACAGATTTCCTGAAAGACCTTCTGGTTACGTTCTCATCCCCTTGGCAAGGCAACTTGTATGCTGAGCCAGTCAGCTGTCTCACTGAGATTCACTGCCAGGTGGACAGCTTTGATGGCAAGGAGGTGGCGTTCCGCCCAGTTAAGCAGCTTTCAAGCCTCAAGCCATAAAGATGAGCTCCTGGCCCTTCTTCCTCCAGGAGGATGCTGCAGACATATTGCCTGCCCTTGGAAGTACGGCTTTCCTGTGGTGCAAATTATTGAGCTGTGCAGAACACCTTACTTATTGCTCTCTCCTCAGAGCACTGGAGACACAGACCTTGTCCAGTTTCTTGTGTCAGCTTTTCTCTGCTAGAACTGTTCGAGTAAAATTAGCTTGAGCTGGAAGTAAGAAGTAATTCGGAGAAATAGTGTTTTAATCTCAGTTGATACTACTTTTCCTATCCATAAGGAAAAAAAAAGTAGTGCTATAAAATATGAAGTAAGTGAATGACCCTATGTTTCTGAATATTTCTCTTTAAAATGGGCTGCTCATATTCAACCAAACACAGCAACAACTGACACACAGGGAACAGTACTGCTGTGTCAAGAATACCAAGAACAAGATAAAGATTTAAACAATAGATTTTTAAAGTAAATGGAATTTTATATATGTTATCTCAAATGTAATATATTCTTTTACAAATACAAATAGTTAAAGAAACTAAAATGGCCCATTAAATTAAGAATAGAAAGAAGCACACTCACTGAAGGAGACCTATCTGGCTAGCGCTCATGCAAGGAATAGGTGGGAATTTTTCACAGAGACCTTGTATGGAAGTGGTGTCTCTGTGTTTGCAGTAATGTATTGCTTCTCACAAGGGGAGCAGAGAGGAACAGTCCATATAAGGGAGGGAGGCGAGCAAGGAACCTCACAAGCTTCTGTAAGAATTCCAGCAATCAGTATCCACCTGGGGGTCATCTGCTGGCCTAATGATGCCCAGCTGAGGTATTCAAGAATATTTACTGTAGGACACTGGGGGAGGGAGTAGAGACTAAGATCATTTGATTCCTTCCTAACATGACATTCTATATGGGACTATGGGGCCACTAGACAGTCTATGTGGAGAACCATATGGAAACCAAAGAGGCAGCAGCTGGAGCAAAGAGGACCACCTCATCAGGCAGCCTATTGTATTTAGTTTCTGGTGACTAAACACCAGAGTGAAACTGAAGGACATGGGGCTTGGAGAACATCTCAAAATACATTAAATGTATTTGTGTGAAATGTTCTTATGTAGTCTAGTACCTCATGCAATGAAACACACCAACAAGAGTTTTCCACATAGATAGATAAAAGTAACTAAATATATGCTAAATGTGAGTGAGATTGTGAAGGCTTCTTATGAGTAAATTAGTCAAGTAAGGGCCTTCTTCCCGGCTCTATCCTGCTTGTCCTTTGTGCCCTTTTCTCCATCCTCGCAGTTGACAAAACAAAGAAAGAATTGAGGTCAACACCATGGAGAAAGAGAAGCCTTGCCTCTCTCAGGATGGCTCAGCTGTTTGTATTTGTCTAGGTGAATAACCTATAAGAAATTTGTGTGCTTCATTTAAAATCAAAGTATTGGTTGATATATTATATGACCTCCTTTTAAAAAGTGCTGACATTCCAGCCTGAGAAACCATGACAGGAAACCAAAATGCCATGATGTTTCAGGTGCAGTGACAAGACCCAAAATAATAGTAAAGGAATAATAGAAAACAGAAAGAAAAGAACAAAAGGCCAACAATAATATCCAATCAGATAATTTTGTCACTTCCTCTGTTGTATTCAAACAGCAGCCATGGACAATGTGGCAACAAGTGGCCATGGCCACACTCCTATTAAATTCACTTCAAATAAAGGCAGTGGACTAATTTAGTGCATGGGCTGGAGATTTTACCTCCCATCTTACTTTGTTGTTTTCAATGGATGCATAGAGCTCCTTTCTGCAATTTCAACTAATTCGTATTGAATCATCCCACTATTGTCATACATCTGAGTTGTTTCTGAGTTCTGCTAGGCAAAGCAGTGCTCAGTGCACGCATCCTATACCCAAATACACATGCCCATCTTAATTACTTCAGGTATGTGTCCTAAGTGCAGTTCACGCATAAGGGTCTCCCAAAGATGTTGTCAAAGAAAAATTGCACCTGTTTCCACACTTGCCTGAGGGATCACAGGCTGTCCCTTTCCTTCAGCAGAGATTACAGTAGGGAACAATTTAAATGCATCCCTTAAATAAGGGAAATGAACACCAAGGCAGAGACTTACAGGAACCATTTAATAGCTGTCATGCTTGTTCCAGAAGACAGTGAGGTCTGCCTCTCCTACGTGAAACTGCCTACCTCTAGATGAACATGTTACCACCTGCCTCAGAATTCTCTGGCTACTACCTGGCACCACATTTTCTTGATTCTGTCTCCAAAGGCCTCCACAATGAGCCAGTGAACCAAACAGAGAACAGGCACACTCCACTGATGCCAGCCCTACTCTAACCTTGTTGCACAGTGTGACCCTGGGCAAGGACCTGAACCTCAGCAGCGCAGCAGCTTTGCTGCAGAAAAAAATGTGACAGCACCCTCCGGGAAGGCTGCAGAAACTAAATGACTACACTCCTCCTACAAATGTCACTGTTGCTGAAAAGCTTTCTGACTGCATGACAAGGGACAAGGGGCAGAACTCTTTCTTTTAAGAGAGATGGCTGGCTGCTGCTACTCCAAACAAACAGCTCTCATAGTCTTTCCCTGTGTTTACGTGGTTTGGAGAGTTGACTGGGCTGCATAGTCTGGCTCTGAACTAAACAAATCTTCCTCCATCTTGCTAGGCAGTCTGCATTATGGTGCCACCATTTTGAGCACATGGGCCATGGGGGGAGGGAGATGATTAACTTCTGTCACAGGGACTGATACCTTGCTCTTAGAATTACACAAACACCCTCTGCCTCGTTTTCTTGTTGCTTGTAGTTCTTACTATGATGGCCATTTGGCTCCACACGTAAGCTTCTAGGGGCCTCTCTGACACTCCTATTCCAATGCCCATGGTGCTGCTTTACAGACTAATGTATCTTCCTAACTGACTGCAATACTGCCCACTGCAACCTTGCACCCCATTCAAAGAACACCAGAGTAAGATTAGTTCCACCTCCCTGTGAAAATATAGTAGCTACATATGATCAACCAATTAGCTCCAAAGTTGAACACACAGTTCTGGAAAGAGTCACTTAAAATTTCTTTGAGAATTGCTATGTCTGGAATGAGCCTAAGCACATTTACTTAGCTGAATATGGTCACTACTCCACACCTTCTCTATTTAGTTAGTCCTCTGTTTTCTTGGTGAGACATTCACAGCCATATTAATAGCTGTGTTGACACTGTCCAAACACCCACAATCAATCCATTTTATATATTAAAATATTTACCTAAAGCATATTCTGTTATCTTGTTCTTTTTGCCTAAAATCTTCAGTGACTATCACTATTGGTTACCTAACAGATTTCATCCTTTGAAACATAGTATTTTACAATACCAAACTATATATTCCAAAATGACCCCTAACATTCATAGGGGTGGGGAGGGGAGGGAAAGCTTCTAAAGGTCAACACACAAAGATGTATTCAGTCATAATAGTCATCAGGGAAATCCAAACCCAAATACAAAGAGATACTATTTGACAAAAAGTAAGATGCCTGAAATTAAAGGCTGCTAAAACACAACCTGAGATTGTCACCTCCATCACCAACATTTCTTTATGTAAATTCTAAGCTCTAGTGAAGGTAGGGCTTAAATGAGCCCACCAGACCCAAGATAAATAATAAATAGGCATTTATTAGGGAAGCACTTGCACAGATAAGAGTAAATAACAACCTCAGCCTTCCTGCTCCAGAAGAAGCAGTCTCTGCCCTTCTGATGCTCTCTGCAACCAAAGAGAGCACAAGCCAGCCCATCCTCTACCTCATAATGGGTCATGTGTATACCTGAAACCATGCCCAAAGGGTGTGGCCACCAATACAAGTTCACTGGCAAGACAAGATGCCACTACACACTGGCCATGTAGAGGACTCTGTTTCCAGGAGCCCTCATCTTGAATCTCTTTCACTATCGGTTCACATTCAACTGAAATGTACTGGTGGTTCAAATAGTACTCCCCCTTCAAAAGCACTCTGACCTTGTGTTTGTAGATCATTTGCATAGAATAAAGGAGAATTGAGGTAGAAGAGAGAAAGTTACTAATCAGTTGACCTAAGTAATAAGATTTTATTGTAGATTACATGAATGAACACAGTGTAGTGGCAGGAACCTCCTAAACACAAAGCAGGAAGGGCTAAATGAGGTCAGAGTACATAATATGACAAAAGATCCATCTACTCACTGCAGTTGCTTTCAAGATGGAAGAAAACACTTGTAAATTAGGAAAAGTGACCTCTAAAAGCCAAAAGAGGCAAGGAAATGGGGTTGTTACCTGCGCATCCTAGAAAAACACATAGATTCATCACATTTCGCAATGAGACGTGCATAAACCCTCTCAATGCAGAACCAAAGAAGCAAAAGTCTTGTTCTTTAAACTATTAAGTCTATAGTAGTCCATTACATGGTTATAGTAACAACAAGAAGCTAATACATGCATCCTCCTAGACTGTTACCACTGATAAACTTAGGTAGACAGTGCAGCTACATGTGATAGAGAGATCTTCTCTTTGAACCTTCATGGCAATTCTCATTCTCTCTCTCTAGCATATTTTGTCTTATATTATTTTCTCACCCAATTTAATCATATCGCTTTATACTAGACTCAATTAGAATGTCTTCCCTCCCACTGTCCTCTTTGCTGAAGCACTTCCTGGAACTCTGAAACATTTAATTACTTCCCCTTCCCTAAACAGAAGAGGTGAGTGGACTGAGGAAGAGGGAACTTCTGAGCGGAGGTATCTATGCCATGGATGAGCTGGGACTGGCCTAGTTTAAAAGGGACTGAGCCACTCAGATGAACTTTACTTTGGAGACAGGACTGTCAGCATCTATTGGTGATGGTGACTCGAAAAGACATGTCTCCAAAGTAAAGGATAAGATTGCTCTTCTGCATAAGAAAGACTATGGCTATGGAAAAGTGGACAAAACAATGAGCAAAACAAAATAAAAGAGGCAGTTTACATGCACTTGCACACCCTTATCTCCATATAAAGAGAAGCAGCAAGAGACAGACCCCATCCCAGGAGGACACAGCCAAGCCTTTCCAAAGGGGGTTACTGCCACACTCCCTTCAGATTGTTTCCCAGGACTTCTATAGCATGATGAAGACCATAATAGAACTTGATCAACACTCATCACCATGTTCATGACAAATATGCAGGATCAAACTTCCTCCACAAAGGCTGGGAGACAAGAGAGTCCCTGGAGACCAGGCAGGAAACACAGGACTCTCTTTGAAGTGCCAAGACAGAAGATTTACTATCATAAGGAACAAGTTCAAGAAGTCTTCTGGAGATCCCAGAAGGCCCACAAAATACTTTCTAGTTAATGGATGCTTATCAGCCCCTCCTATTGAACCCCAAGTTCATCTCTGGACCAGGTCCCTTTGTACTGTTCTCCGCAACTTGCTAAAATGAAATAGAGACACAGTCTACAGCCCCTCACAGCATTTCCTAGTTATGGTTTTGATTTGTCTCTAGTGTGTTTCTTGAAAAAGAAAAAAATAATAATTAGCATCAAAATTTTAAAATAAAGAGAAAGCAAATTATAAAGTCCTGGCTATTCTGGAAATATAAGACAGGGCCTTCCTTCCTCCACCAGCTGTTCTGTAGTGAAGAGTGGCATCTTTTGACAAGTGCTGCTCATAACACAGGGTGGGAGGTAATAAGTCCCCTCTGTTTCCTTCACCTGGTTTCTATCCTGTAGTTATTTAAGGTTGTATCCTGTGAGGTTTTGTGCAACTCCAACACTAAAATGTGAACTACCAGTGATAGTTCAATTTCCATCAGAGTTAAAGGAGGGAATTTGCTGTCCTGTTTGGTCACATGCAGAAGCAGCCTCTTATGATAAAAGAGCCACAGGTCTTCAACAGTATGTCAGCAGCTTTGCACAACTATAGTAGATATGTGTTTGTCCCTGGCCTCATTCTGTGTGGGAAATCACTTAGACTAATAGAAATGGGTTAATATTTAAGACAGAGCTAGCCAATAAGAAACATTAGTAACTAGCCAGCAGATTTATATCTAATACAGAATTTCTGTGTTATTTGGGGCTGAAGCAGCATTGGGACCAGGCTGGCAGGAAAACTACTGGTAAAAATATTTTGTCATTGAGACAACCTGATAAGAATCAAGACTCAGAGGGAAAATAAATTTACTTTCTATCATCTTCCAGCACTCTATGATGTGTTGGGAGAGAATGTCCCTATCGGCTCTGGCATTTGAATAGTTAGTGTCTAATTATTGACATGGCTTGGGTAGGTTTTGGAAGTGTGGTCATGTTGAAGAGAGTATGTCACTGGCTCTGAGGTTTCAGTATCTGTACATCATTTCTAGTGTTTTTGCTCTGCTTCCTGTCACCTGCTCCAGTCTGCTGCTTATTTCAATAGTCTACAAATGTGATGTACGCTTAAGATCTCCTTGGACCTTAAGTCCAGAATTAACCCTTTCTCCATAAGCTTCCTTGGTCACGATATTTTAACAGAGTAACAGAAAAGTAAAAGACAGAAGTTGCTATCAGGTCTACTGTGACAGGCTTGACCTTGCTGGGTTTTGTTTTGTTTTGTTTGTTGGAATATAGAATATATTGGGACTTTGGACAAGAAAGGCAATTGAATGCTATAGTTGTGGATTAATGGGGCATCCTAGTAGGAGCTTCAAAAACAGTAGACCTGAGGGCAATTTGGACCATGGAGGCCCATTTTAAGAAGTTTCTAGGGAGGAAAATATTAGCAACTGTGCTAGCGATCATTCCTGTGGTATTGGGGGTGGGGGAAGAGGTGGCTTCTTTTTGCCTATGTCACAAGGATTTATCCCAGGCTATATTGAAAATCAATAGACTTATTTTTATTTAAATGTGTGTATATGTATGGAGATTACAAGACAACCTAATATTGACTCTATTGTGTGGTTATTAATAATCATACTTACACAGATCTACAATGAAAAGTGGGACAAGAAGAAATATAAAGTATATAGTTTATAGAGAGAAAAAACACTGGCAAACTTCATAGTAAAACCAAGGCTTTCCTCTTGCTAGAAGAAGGGCTGCAACTGTTATGAAGACTTGCACCATTACTAAGGGGTCAAATCAGCACTGGAATAACAGGAAGGGTGCCCCTCAGGGGAAGACACTACCCATCTAAATTTCTAACTAGTGAAAGGAAATGTCCTGAGGAATTGTCTGTTCCTAGACATGAATGAAAGCTGCTGCAAATGTGATTTCAAGGAGACAGGGGGCATCCCTAATGGCAAGTCAAACTTGGCAAGGTCATCTGTCCACATAAATTTGACTTTAGTGTCATAAATAAGCAAGAGTTAAGGGGTGATGGAATATTTCTCCATGGTTTCAAAGAGCCACTGAGGCCAAGGGAGTATGGCAGGGAAGTCCCTGCATGAGGCCCTGAGAGGCCATTGTGTGAAGCTGTGCAAATGAAGCCTGAGTTTCAATGAAGACACCAAGATTTTGGAGATATTGTGAGTTATCTGCCAAAGTGTTGCACACAGTAGGGCAATAAGTCCAAAATAGGCAAGTAAAAACTGGTAGGGCAGAACCATCAAAGTCCATCAATATCACAGGCAGAGCCACATGATTTGCAGTTTACTCTGCTAGGTTTTTGTCTGTCTTGCTTTGTGCAGTATTTCCTTACTACACCCCTGTTCCTCCCTTTTAGACTAATTTAGATTTTGTGCCATTATATGTTGGAAGTATTTAATTTGCTTTTTCTAATTTTGTAGGGGATTATGTATATAATTATATGTACCAGCAATGACATGAGGTTGGTCGGGGGAAAAAGAATTCACACCCTTACTAAAGGAGAGGTTGGCTTTCCTCCAAATACCAGCATATCATATGCTTAAAATAAATCTGTATCAATCATTTCTGAATGAGGGGGGAGAGACAGGATTTCCTGGATTCTCCTAAGAGATGTTGAACTTTTAAACAATGTTGATACTGAGAGACTATGGGAACTTTTGAATTTGAACTAAATGCGTTTTGTATTATATGGCCATAAGACTGTGGGAGCCAGAAAGTAGAATATGGTGGTTTGGATGAGAATGTCCCCCATAGGCTCTGGCATTTGAATAGTTGGTTCCCAGTTAGTGACATTGTTTGGGAAAGTCTAGGAGGTGTGACCTTGATGGAGGAAGTTTATTGCTGGGAATGGGCTTTGAGGTTTCAAAGGGCATCTGCCATTACATTATGCACTTTCTGCTTCCAGTTTGTGGTTGAGATGTAAACCCTCAGCTGCTACTCCATCTTACTGTCTCATGCTTGCTCTTCTCCATAATCATGTACTAGTTAGTCTCTCTCAGGAACCATAAGCTGAATAAACAACTGTCTAGTATCCATTCCTTTGAACGTAGTGTTTTATCACAGCAACAGAAAAGTAACTGAAACAGCTCACTACCCCCATATATCTCACACCCCTACATCTGAGGGAAATGAATGCCTCAATTTCTAGATTCCTGTACTTTCCGGTGCAGGAGCATGTCTTATTTGATGGATATTTAATGAACATCTTGCCAGAATGACAAACCAATCATTGTCTTTCTAGAATCTACTAGAGTTCATGTTCTATATCTGTTCAGGTACAGATATTACAGTTTTGGACTGACATAGTAATAAGTAGATATAAGCCCATATTTTCCTTACTACTTAGCCAACAGTGGGTTTTAATAATAATAGCAAAATCTGTGGACTCAATTATGTGGGGTATACGTGTTCACTTGTCTGGACCTTCCTAAAAATAATTAAGATGACTTTATGTAGAAGGAATTTTGACTCAAGTAGCTTTTATAATGAGATAGAAAAACATTTCAGTAATAAATGCCATAGATATGTGTGACCTCAACATTCCTTACAATAATATAGACAGGATTCATGTAGTTTTGATGCCAAGTATTTTTAGAGTTCATATTTTTATCAAAATCAAGTTTATAAACTCCCTGAGGGGAACATTCTTAATCTGTTGTGTGCATTAAATTATATCAAACCTTGGAGCAAGGTCCAGCATATGAGAAATGTTCAGTAACATAAGAATGTATCCAGGATGTACAGAATATCACCACCTCAATAGAAAGTAAAATCATACAACATATCAGTCACTATGTGGGTTACTATCTACTGATGATATTGCAGTATTTTCACAACATTTGCAATGTTAATGTTTTATTATTATGCATTTTAAAGGCAAGTAGTTTTGATTTTACTCAAAAGTCTTGGTTCCATCTATAGTACCACTGACATTTATTCTTGAGGTCCATATCTAATAAGAAAAAGCAGATATGCCGTGGGTATGCTCCCAAGATAGAAGTGATAAGGAGGTACATAGATATTTTTCATCTTTCTCTCAATCTTTCCCCAGTTCACAAAAAGAAGATTCCAATTCAAAGAGAAAGTACGTGGTGGTTTGGATGTGAATGTTCCCCATAGGTTCAGGTATTTGAACACGTGGTCCCCATTTGGTGGTTCTGTCTGGGGGAAGTTTAGGAGGTACATTATCACAGGAGGAAATGTGTCTCACATTTACTTTCTCAGCTTCATTCTTAACATTTGGAGATGTGAACTCACATCTTTATGATTCTGCTGCCACACTCACCATTTGCTACTATATCCCCATGCCATTACAGACTCTTGTCCTTCTGGAACCACAAGCCCAAATGAACTCTTCCCTCTATAAGTTGTTTCTGGTCATGGTGTTTTATCACAGCACCAAAAGCAACTAGTGCAAGGTGCTGCTATGAAACTTCATGGTTACTGTGATGACAGACATTTTCTTCTAGTCCTCATGTCTCTCAAGGTTAAGATGAAACCAATTATGCCCCATCATGTGAGATCTTCAACACTGTGTTATGCTTGTGCACGTGCATAATTAACTGGTTCTACTATAAGTATATGTTTCTTTTATTTGAATGTCTGTCCTAGTTTTTTATTTTTTTGCTTAAGTTTGTTATTTGTTTTGTCATATTGACACAACCTATAGTTATAATGGAAGAGAAACCTCCGTTGATAGGAAACGTCCATCAGATTGCCTGTGGATAAGCCTGTAGGGCATTTTTAATTAATTATTGATGTAGGATGATCCAGCCCCCTAGATACAATGCTAGCCCTGGGCAGGTGGTCCTGGGATATATATTTAAAAAAAAAATCAGGTTGATCAAGCTATTTGGATACAGTAACTAACATCGCCATGTGGCTTTTTCAGCTCCTGCCTCCAGGTTCCTGCCTTGAGTTCCTGCCCTGACTTCCTTCAATCATGGACTATGATGTGCAAGTATAAGTCAAATAGACCCCTTTCTCCCAAAGTTGCATTTGATCATGGTCTTTATCATGGCAATAGAGAACAAACGAGGATAGAAATTGGTACTAGGAGTGGGTACCATAGACTTGGGTATGTGCTTATGGAAAAAAAGTTCAGATCTATAATATGGAAAAGTCATTGAGGACTCAGAGCTGAATGAGCTGATGCCAAAGAAGGATAGAAGGTAAGAATGCTGAGAGAGATGGAAATGACAGAAGCCTGGCTTACAAAGTTTCAGAGGGAGGCAATAGCTCTTTCAGGGCTGTTTATGTTAATAGTTGAATTGAGAATGGTGGTTTTGGTAAGCTGGGGCTAAAGAATTGGCTGTGATTAACAAGAGATTAAAAACACTGAATGAAAGTTTGGGCTTTAATGGGACATTGGAGACTAGTTAGCTGGAGATGAGACATAGTGGTGATTTAGAAAAGGGGAGCAACAATGATGTGAACTATTTCTGGGAAGTATTTCTTCAAGACTAGTAAACAGAGTTGTGGTCCAGAGGAAGCTAAGACTGCACTTCATGCTGGCAACTAAACTTGGTAGTAATGAGTCACCAGGCCGGACTGGTTTTGCAGGCATGAAGTGGTCATGGAGGGCAGCTGAGGTTTGGAACTGTGTGGTAGGGCTAAGAGAACAAGGAGAAAGCATCAGTGAAGGTACAGGTCTAACTGAATTGGAGACTCTACCATCCTGGAGACACCAGTGTCACAGGATGATCACCAAAACCAGCCAGAGCTGTAGAGTGGAGCAGCCTGAGCCTGTGAGAGAGCCATGAATGCTGTGGATGAGAGCTGGAGAAGTGAAGCTGCCACAGTTCTTTGGAGCCCAGAATACCATAAGTCACAGACGTCAGACTTTAACATACTGCACTGTTGGAGTTTGGTCTGGGTTTGATTAAATTGAGAGTGTGCAGTGGTTCTTTCCTCTTAGGTTAAGAATGTTTAACTTTTTTTTTTTTTTTAAACAGGACTTGACCATTTAAAAGAGCCTTTGTATTTTTAATTGTTGAGACTGTTTAAAGATTATAGGCCTTTTCAAGTTAGTTGTGTTTTATATTGTGACCTTGACACTAAAATGAGAATGATTTGAGGGTAAATAAGAAAAAAAGGTTTATGGTTTAATAGTAATGTATCAGTGTGTTTGGTCAACAAGGTTTAATTGTAATGGCTGTAATGTGTGTGTGTGTGTGTGTGTGTGTGTGTGTGTGTGTGTGTGTGTGTGTGTGTTTAAACTGGAGCAGTCTGGGAAGAGGATCCCCAATTGATAGAATGTCTCTAGCCTCCATTTATCACAATACCCTGAAGATAAGTCTGTATGGAATCTTTTTTATTTTTTATTTTTTGATTGATTGATTAATGATTGATGTGGGAGGGGACAGTGTCATCTCTGAAAAGGCAACCCATTCAGCAGCATCTTCCATGGCCTCTGCTTTGTTTCCTTCATCCAGATTCCTGCTTTGAGTCCCTGCCCTGACTTCCCTTCATGATGGACTATAAGTTGCAAACTGGAATGAACCCATTCCTCCATAAGTTACTTTAGGTCGTGGTCTTTATTACAGCAATAGAAACTAAACTAGGTCAAGTCTTTACCAAGAATACTTCTGTTTTTATTTCTCATCATGGTGTGTACTCAAATGGTTTATTTTTCATTTCATTTGCAGAAATCTTAATTAACAGATGACCAATTTGATAGAACAGTGATGGTAGACCATTATTTGTAGCCACAAAGGGAATAATCAATAGAACATGAAATTGAAATGCTATCATGGTACCCTTTCTTACCCTACCCTCCATATCACTGTTCTAGCCCTGGATACATTGGGTCAGCTAGAAAATGATCATTATTTAGCCACTTTGATGGCTTGATAGACCAGAACAATCAGAACAATCATTTTTTTGCTCAAATATAGATTCATTATTTATAAAAATAATAGTAATATCCCATTTCTGCATTTATAAATTTGACATTTTTTGAGCTCTGTTCAAGAAACAAATTACTTCAGAAATGAGTTTTTTTTCTATTCCATCTTTGGATAGCCCTTTGGATAGCGCTGCCTGAATTGAAGATGGGTCTTCTCTTCCAAGTTATTCCTCTAGAAACGTCTAGAAGTCTGCTTTGATCTCCTATGGGATTCCAAGTCCAGTCAAATTGACAGTGATGATTAACTGTGGTTCCTAAAGTTATCTGCAACAATGCCATTTCTGATAAACATTGTGAACTTGATAGAATCTAAAATCACCTAGAAGTCTCACCAGTAGGCATGCCTATAAGGGTTATCTAGATCACTTTAATTGAGATGGATCCTTCTCCCTGGGTAGCATCATCCATGGGCTGCAGTCCTGAACTGAATAAATGGAGAAAATGAGCATGAGTAGTTAATGCTCTCTTCTTACTGACTGTGAACATATTGTGAAAGTTTGCCTAAGGCTTATTTGACCATGATTTTCCTATTATGAGAGACTATGTCTTTGAACTGTGGACTAAAATAAACCCTTCCTTCCTATTTTAGGTTGTTTTTGTAAGGACTTAATGCAGTACTTCAGAAAACACACCTTAAATTCTAACTTACAAATCCAAATGGATTATTGTTTAGTATAAACATCAAATTTCAGAAAAATATTTTTAATCTATATATGTCTATCATTTTATCTCATCTTCCAAGAGAACATTTTAAAATTAAGTATTTGTTCAAAGAGGGCTATAGAAGAAAATATGAATCAACCCCATTACCCAAGGGAAATGTGACAGAAACCCAGAATAGATGGATGTCTAAGAGTATGCATCTGTAGCCTGGGTTCCTGGTGGTTGCTCTGAAAAGTTCCAAGTCTTAAAGTTCAGATCTTGGGTGTCATGAAACAGCAGAGGTGTTGAAAGAATTATGGGTACACAAAAGCTGAAATTTGCAGCTAGTTTATCACAGCACCAGAAGATTAACTAGTAAATAATTCCTAGGATGCCTAGTGTCTGGGAAAGATGCAAAAGCTCCTGAGGGTATCTAGTAGTGGGTAGATGTCACACCAAGTGTCCCTGAGCTGGAATGGGGCAGTTGTTAGGAAAAGGAGTCAGCAATGAAGACAGCTTTGCCTGTTACAACTACTGAAGAACAGATCTGTCCTAAATGACATTTTCACCTCAGCAAAATGATGTTTCAGGACCATGTCCAATTGTGCTTCCCCTTGTAGCAGAGAGATGAGCCTACCAGAGGAAGCCTAATATCATCACCATGACGTCCAAGATTCTCATATAGTCAAGGAGAAAACTGGCCTAGATTGCAGAAGGGATAGAGTGGCCAAAGAAGTTTTTGGGTAGCTTGCATTCACTCTGAAAATGACTAACTTTGCCCAAGCTGGCCTTTGAAAATGTAGCTATATCCAAATAGTATAAGACCTAAAATAGAGATTTCCATTCAGAGACTCACATATTAATGTCTGTTTTCCATACAAAGATTAATATAATTAACACATGTATAGTTTTCACTGTGAGCAATTTTGATTTAAAAAAACAAAAAAAAGAAAAAAGATGTACAAGCAACAGAAGTGATATCACTTTAGTTAGTCTTGGTGTACTGTTGTATCTATCCAAGTGTGTTTTAAAATATACTAAAGAAAAACTTAACTTTGTATCTTAAATACTTATACAGGCAGTAAAGTCATACATGAAAAAATGACAGCATGTAAGAGCATGAAACATACACTATTTATAGAGTTTGGTTTTAGAATATAGAAGCTCTTTCTACCTACACAATATGCACTAGCCATAAAAGAATTACTTCTGAATATGAAAAATTGAAACATATTTCCCTAAGGAGAAAAAGCAAAGTTCAAATGAATGACTACAACAGAAAATATTTGTAAACACTGCCACAAAATATTTTATCAGAATTTAAAATCTATTTCAGATAAATACGAAAAATATCAACACCATCGAAAATACCAGAAGACACAAACACGTCACAGAAAAGTAAAAGTAAATAGTTTGAAAATGTGAAAAAAATACCCATACTTTTTTTTTGAAAAAAGGAAATTAACAAATCTTCTCATAAATATAAAATTAAGCTAAGGTGAGATACTTTTCATCTTTCAGATAAGTGAACCCCAACATACTTGTTAGCACACTTAATTAAAGCAGATAGAATTGGGGCTCTTATGAAACACAATGGGAATGTGGCTTAATGTAAACTCCATGGGGAAAATCTACAACACTTATCAAATTTAAAATCCATATGCCTTCTGGTATGTTATGAATATTTAAAATCTTAAGAGTGATTAATATTTCATGTACATAAAATAGGCATTGTGATTTTGTTTCAAAGGGATTGTAGTTGTGAATAACCTACACATTGATCAGTAAAGGCTGATCAAAAGCTTTGGGGCTGCCTAGATAATGTAATTATTAAAGGGAGTAGGGCAGCCAGAAGGAGCAGGCACAGAATATCTCAACTGCATAAATGAAAAGTGAGGTGGGGCACTTGACTAGTGGGTAAACACAGCAGAACACACACACACACACACATGCACCTGTGCGCTAACACAATATCTCTTAGGGACACACAAAGAACTAGTAGCTGCATGATTTCTTCGAAGAGAGGCAAGGTACTGAGATGATGATTGGTGGCATGGAAACTCCTTTTCCATTCAATCATTTTTATATCATTCCAGTTTTATAACCATAACATATAGTACCTCTTCAAAAATAGGAAAGGGAAAGAAGAAAAAAACCAACAGAAAGACAGAGGCACAATGCGAACACAAAGGGGCAATTACCTACATGCCATGTTAAGTTCACTGAGGCCTCTCTGTGGTCCCTGGGATGCTTAGAGAGAGGATGGCCTCTGTTTTCCCTCCCAGGGCCCGATGTAACTTTTCCATAGTCAGTGTTTGGAGAAAAGTGAATTGTAGCCCTGTGGGAGGTAAAAATAAGCTGTTTTCAAGTCCTGACCCCAGACTGAATGTCTCAGACTGTGACCTTATGTGGAAACCATGTCCTCATGGGGCAAGTGAGTGACATTGAAGTTATTAGAGTTTATCTTCATCCAATATGCCCTTACCTGAAAGGAAACAGAGGGAAAACTAATGTGTGGAGTCACCCATCTAGAAGTAAGTGAACACATCCCCCCATCCCCCACCACCCATCAAAGCCAAGAGAGTCTGGGACAGCTCCACCCCAGCCTCCTTGGAGTCTTGCTAAACCTTAACCTTGGGTTTAATACTGCAGAAGAGGGAATAAAGAAAATTGCATTGCTTGGCTGCTCAGTGATTCAACTCTGTACTTTGTTTCAGGGGTCCCAGGACACTGCTCCCCTGCTCCTGCCAACTCTTTCCCTCCTCTAGTTTTCCAGATCCTTGCCTTTCCAGATCTATTTTGTTCCTCCAGGGGTAGCATCCCCATGCTCATAAAATGTAAATCCAATTAGCCTTTTCTTGACCCTATGAAATTCCATACTTTTTGCCATTCAGCAAAATGAAAGCTTAAGCCTGATAGTTTGCCTAGAAACAAAGGATCCATCTGAGAGACAGTTGAAGAGAGAGACTGATATTGAGCATGGTCTAAAAGTGTATCTAGTCATCTTTTTAATTGGCTACAGGCATTTCATTGTTTATCTATGCTGTAGTTTATTTAACCAGTCATTGCAATGTTGGATACCATGCTGCTTTGTGCTTTCTGCCTCTGAGAAAATTCCTTTGAGGTAGACTTTGTGACTCAAATAGCAAGAGGCCTTGTCTTGTTTGGTTCCTCTTCTAGATGATGCCCCCTACTACTATGAATACATTCTATTTTCAGCCCTTTTCATCAGAAGGCTCCTCATAGGCACATGTGTCCTGTGCACAAGAAGCGTTGAGAAAAGCTTAGGAACGATGCTCCTCTTCCAATTACTGTGAATAAGTTCTGCCTCCAGACACTCTAAGTTCAGAGCTCACATTAGACCTACATGCACAGTGACAAGAAGGCTTGGCAAGAGTGGCTCTAAGACACAGCAGTTTTAGATGAGCTCAGCGTCCATAGTCAGAAGTGTGGATGATCTGTCATATGCTCTGCTGCTCATGGGATTGGCTGGTGACAATAGGAGCAAACTTTTTCTGGTGAGGGCAGAATCATTAGTATGATGGGCTCTATGATTCCAAGACTTGGGTGCTACTGTCCATGTCCTAAAGAGCCAATGTGGAACTGAGTCCGGATGGGTTTTGGTGCGGCCTTGTTGAGTACTGTTACTGAGTTTCAAAGAATTATTAAATATCGTGAAATATTCCTTAGAATTTTGTTTCAGTAATTTAACAATATGTCAAGGATACAAAGTTCACAACCTACTCATAGAAGGAGGCAAGGTTTGACCAGGAGGCTGTGCTCTGACAATTCCTCGTATAGAAGTAACAGATTTTTGTTGTTTTGTTTTAATATTTGTAGTGTTCCTTGCTTTTCATCTCTCAAGTGCCCTGTCCTAGAAACTACATCCTTGGAGTGATGGTAACCAAAAGCCTGTCACCAAAGGCCTGGTAAGTGCCATTCAGCTTCTGGTTAGTTGTGCAGCCCCAGCTCCAGCATCAGGCCATGGGTTCTTGAGGGAGCCATCTGTATTCTGCACCACTTGGACTTGGAAAGTGTCGATCGGCTTCTGGTTACCAGTTTTGCAATACATTAGAAAACTCTTCCTTGAGAAGACATGGGTCCTTCCTGCAGGCTTTTGCTGGCTTTTTAAAATTCACAAGGTATCAAGACTACTTTGGGCACCACTGATTGCTAAAGCAGTCAATGAGTAAATTAATGTCACTGCACATTAACTGCTGTCAGTATTGATTCAGATCACAGTTGGGCATATTGCTTGAAGGAACCAAATGGCATTCACCCCTATGGTTTCACTTAAAGTTGTTCCTGGATCAGGCCAAAACATAATAGCCCTTTGGGGACCCAAATTATACTGATTCCTTCTCTTCCTTCCTTCTCTCCTCCTCCTTGTAGTCCAAATTGTCTGTCTCTGTACACCTTACATAAAAAAATTCTTGCAAGTTGCCATAAGACTATATAGTGAGCCACAGATAAATTTCTCTTGTCTATCAAATCTATTAATGAAGGGCTATTGCTGCAAACATTGTTGGTCACATTAGTGTATCATTTTTACAAAGCTGCCTCTTGCTCAGCTACAGAAATGATTGCTTTTGTTGTCTTTTGCTTTTAAGAAGACTTTTTGCTGAGAGTCTCTTTTCCTCAGTGACTACTGCATGAATGCATACTTTCTATTTTATTTTAAGTTATGTGTGCATATGAAAGCAGGTACTCAAGAAAGTCATACGAAGATGTCAGATGCTGGGGTTTCAGATGGATGTGAGTCACATTTTTGTGCGTACTAGGAACCACACAAAGGTTCTCTATGGTAAGTCTGTCCTTAACTTCTGAGCCCTCCATTTATTCCCTTACATGACTGTATTTTACATATTATATTTTACGTAAGTTTACAAGTTGTCATTCCTTTCATCTTCTAAGGGAAGGACACTGCTTTTAAAAAGAAAAGAACAAAGTATTGGTGTTGTTTAGTATGTAAAAAGTCCAGGTTTGTTGGGAGTGAGGAGGGTCCCAAGTGTTCACATTTGTCAGCTACTGTCGCATATAGTTAATGGTTTGAGATGTTTTTCTGCGTATATTCCAACACTTCCATTCTACATCCCAAATTCATCTTGCCTTTTAAATCTTTTTGTTCAGTGGTTCCTTTTGAGAACCTGGGAATCCAGGCATGATCACCCCAATTTGGAGACCTTCAAGCCAGAAGAATTGCATTCCAAGGTCAGAGCAAATGAGGGTACTGGGGAAACAGCCTGCCCTGGAATTATCTGCTAGGTTGTAGGAGTGACAGCCAGGAGCTGTGCTGCCCGATGATCCCAAAGAACAGAAAAAAAAAAAAAATCTGTTCAAACACGGAATGCTCATCGTAAGGACCGAGGAAACACGGCCTATTTGTTTGGAGCGCACTTAATTATATTTAAACCTCTGCAGCCTGTAGTTCAGTGAACATGTCAGGGATAATAGAAGAAGAAAAGCAAATGAGGAGAGGCGCACTGGTCCTGGGCTGACTCTTCTCCACAGCTGGCTGCTGGGTGAAACAGTGCCTTCCACACTGTGGCTCCCTGTCTGTCACCTAATGAAATGCAGTAGGGGGATTAATGTCATTAACTGAGGCCAACATGCTGTGTGGTAAACAGACACCCCCCCATTTGGGGGGGAGTGTTTCTCAGCTCCTGCCTACTGGCCTCAAAGGTCACTCCCTAGCCTTCTATTAGTTAAATGGGAAGAAATTAACTGGGCTGGTGAATTTTGTGGTCTGTCTGAGGTAGAGCGGGCTCTGGGGAATTTAGCACCTCAGTCTGTCCCTCCCTCTTTTCTCTCTCCCTCATAGGAGTTTAAATGTCTTCTTTGGGGGAAACTTGAAGTAATCAGAGACAATAAAAGCCCTCCAAGCAAATGCTTTACCTGGGCACTGGGAGGGGGGGTGGAAAGTTGGAGTTTGGGGGGGAAGTGGGGAAGAGGACACTAAAACCATTTTATTTTGATAAGCAAATAACGACTGAGTGTGGAAAAAACAAGAGGGGGGTCTTGATTGTATTGTTTCTCTTTCTTCACTTTTGAACCTTGAGTGTTTCTCACACATCTGAAAAGTTGAATGCCCCAAAAGAAGTGTCTCACTCTTCACAAACTCCAAGGAAGGTAGAGTGCAAAGATCAGCAAGGTGAAAAATTAGAATTTTTTATTCTCAGAAAACACCCCAACCTTGGTTCTAAAGAATTCCAACTATTAGAAAAAGGGTGGGGAAAAGAATGCCAAGAAGAAAATCAGGCACTTCCAGAAGACAATGATAATCCACAGCCAGGAGAAGTAAACCTGAGTTAAATGCAATAGTACCTGATATAACCAGCAAGAAGCAAAACAAAGCGAAGAAATGACAAGCAAGGAAGAGAAAAGGGATGTCTGAGGGCAGAGTGACAGGAGCTGCTCAGGGTGGACTTAGCACCACTGCAGCCTTGTGAAATACCCTCCCTTGTGGGAGAAGAGCGCTGCCTTCCCACTGAGAGCATTCAACTGCACGCTCATGTGGGCAGTGTGGCATTTTTGCAGCAACAGACAATAGTGGCAAAAAATTATTATGAATGAAGGATAAAGGAAAAAGAAACTCAGAGTTATTTGATGTTTATGTTTCAAACTTGGTTCTAATCCCTGTACTTCCCAGGCTTCCTGGAAGTTGATGATATTATTTTTAAAAGATATCATGGCCAATTTTCTATCCTCTCCACATTAGTAGGTCAATAAGAGGAAGTAAGAGGAAGGTGGGCATACAAGCCTACAAAAAACTCCAAGAAGAGATCCCTTTAACCATTAAAGGTTAACAGAGTCCCCAGGCCCTGGAAGCTTTGGGAGAGGAATGCTGTCTTGGCCCCCATACACTGTTCTCACTGGTCATTGAGTGGCTTTCTTAGGTCCTATGTCATAGGCATTCAAGGAGTCTTCCTTCATGACTCTGTGTATATCAGATAATCAGGTGCCTGAGATAATCTTCTGCCTTTTGTAATTTCCACTGTGCCCCAAGTGGCATGGTAAGCCCAACAGTGAAAGATTGCTGCACTGTCCACACAGCTACTTTTTGATTCTTCCATAGTCATTGAGCCCCTGTCTATGCATTCTTAACTAGGCACCTTTATACTTTATTGTGGGCACCTAATGTTCTTGGGCTTAACCTGTGGCCAACTGGGACAGGCCAGTCCGCATCTCATAGAGCTCTCCCTAGCTAGTCCCACTGAATGCTGGTACAATGCATGTCTTATTCGTCTGTCCTGGACTGCTTTCTGCTTCAGCAAAGAACTCTAGCCCATGGCTGCTCAGGGTAGAGGGGGGATAAAGGAGAGGCAGAGATAGAGAAGATTCATTTCTGCTGTCTGGGAACTGTACAGGATCTGCCTCTCAAAAGGACATTTAAGAATACTTCTAACTTACACACTTAATGCATGGAAGTGGAAGTTAGTCTTTTGTCAGAAAAGAAACAAATGAAACTAGAGCCCCATTTCTTCTCTCTGAAACATATCCTAGGAGATTCCCTGTTGCATGGCCAAAGCTAGCAGTTCTCATGTGTGATAAAATAAACTCTTCCAGCTGGAGAATGATGGGGTTGTATTTTTATCTCTGGTGTCTGGTAACTGCATAGACTAGAAGAATAAGGCTAGAGTGATTTATATGTGTCATTAGAAACTTCAGATTTTTAGGGGTTCGTAAACATGTACAGTATGGGACATATTAAATATACCATTTGGATAATATAAAACACTCATGGCAACCTTGAGTAGTTACAAATTTGATGCAGAGAGAAAGTGAGGTATTTGATATCTTTCCATTCTTTTTCTTTCCTAGCCAGAGTCACATGACCTACCATATGAAGAAAGAGGACAGAGATTTAAGGGTCCTAGCTTGGATTCAGTCAATGGGGTCATTTAAGATTTGGAGTATACTATCGTTACCTGTGAAGTTTGTCACAGATCTTGCCTGCAGAGATTCTGACATCGTAGGCGATGTTGAAGTCCGAGAATCTTCATTTTATGAGTGCCTCTGCCAAACTCAAAGATTATTCAATGTGTGGATCAAGCTTTTAGAACTCTGGATCATCTCACAATCATGACTGCTTAACATGGTATTTGGAAAGAGAAGTTTACTAAGAAAGTATGATGCGTAACGCATACCAAGTCCTAGTTGCTAAATACACAAGCTTGTTTAGAGCGTCTGCTATCATCTTAGTGTCCCTGCTTCCAACATGCTGCAGATGGGATCTCTGGTCCAGGCCATCTAACAGTCCTTACAGCTGGAACCATTGCAAAATTTGTGAACATTCTTTCATTTCATTCCTTATATTGGGATCCAGAACTAGAGAAAAATGTGAGGGACTCATGTGGCCACGTGCGTGCAGTTAACATGTGAGCAACTCATAAACATGGGGCCTGGCCAAGAAAGACCATATTTTTCTTAGAAAGTGACTTACTTTGTGGGTGGTGCCCTGTAAGTAGCTTAATATGAAACACACCAGAGAATCATATATCTCTATTTCTATTTCTATGTGTGTATGTACAGATATATAGATATAGATAGTTATATTTATCTCAATATAAAGATAGATATAGAAGTACATATATAGATATACACAGAGGGAGGGGGGACAGAGACTACTACAACATTATACAGTTTAGCAGTTAATGGTTTGGATTCACACCAAAGGCAATCCACTTGGAAAAAAAAAAAAAAAAAAAAGCTTGCCACTTCAAGGACTGCATAAGGTGACAGAATCCCCTCTATGAAAGTAAATCTCACTCTCACTGCCCAGCTGGCCAATTGTTCCAAGCCAGTAAATCGCAGATTCAACAAACGCATTCAGGAAAGAGAAGCAGATGAGTGATACCAAGCTGTGCCGATAAGAAGGCCAGGCGAAGTCTTTGAATTTGTGCACAATGGAATAAATACCTTTCATCCATTCACCCTGCTAAGCAAGCAACACCAGGAAACTCATTTTCCAATTAGTCAGCAGGTTTCGGCGTCATTACCTTGGAGATCAGATTTGCTACCATTCAAAAATGCATCACAGACAGTGTAGGAAGAGTTACGTACGCATCGTGCCTGGCATGTGGGGTCTGGGAGGAGGTGAAATGAGATTAGCTCCAGGAAAATGGGACGGTTTACATTACCAGAGGGGCTCTACCTGGCTCCAGGCTTCACAGTGAACAACGCTCTCAGCATATGGCATTACAATGGATTAGTGATCAAGTACGATTAATCCTAATAGATCGTCTTTTGAACCTCAGTGGCTTGTTAGGTGAGAAAAAAATTGTCTGTCCCCAAAGTGTCAGGTGAAACTCTCATTTGAGGTAAGACTACCATGTGGAGATGGGTCTCCATCTGGTGGCTTCCTTTTGTGAAACTCCACCAGAAGGTGTTTTAATGAGGCTTTTATAGCAGGCACCACCTGCCACTAATCTGCCCCTCTAAAAAGGTGTAATTGAGGGTTGGTTTTACAGTATGGCTCATAGCCTAACCTTGGGAATTCATCAAGAAATGCAAATCTAGGTGGGGTGGTGTAATCACGAAATGCCATTTTGGCTTTTGGTTTAGACTGAAGTGGTTATAGAAATTTGTGGTTGGTTAATTATAACCAGCTATATAGTAGCTTCCCCCATCAGTTAGATTAATACGTGTGTCATCTCGGAATTCAATAACCAAGTTGATGGTGACCATATGTCTTCATTCAATTCTTTGCACATGTAAAGAGTTGCAAGGCTGCTCATGGCTTACACAATTTAGAGGTTTCACTTACACTATTAATGTTAACTGGTTCAGATTTACTATGTGTTTGTCTCTTGATCCATGCTTTAATCCTACAGTGCATTATTTCAATGAGACACAAGAAAATTACAAAATCACATACATGTTTTCTATCAGTGGTACCAAGGGAAGAGTTTATTCTTTATCTCTTTGAAACACACAGATTTTTTTTTTTTTTTTTTTTTTTTTTTTTTTTGTCACACATAGAATTTTGTCCCGTTGCTTTCACAGCGTGTTTTTTTATGGTTACCAAGGACCATGTCTGAAATCTACAATGCTGCAGAAGGGAGAATAAAATAGAACAACTTGGATACTTTAAAAATTTCAACAGACATGAATTGAGTCCCTCTTACACACCAAGCACTCTGCTACAGCCTGGAAAAAATACTAGCAACAATGATCTTGCACAGACCCTGCCTCCCAATATTCTAGTTTGTAGCTCACTCCCGCCTTTGTGTATGTTTCTGAAAGTCATTTACCTTTACTGATATCATCTCTAGATATTATAGTTAGGAATATTTTTGTACCCTTAAACAAATCCAGAAATCTTGTATATTCTTAGACAAATTTTAATTCCATCTATACTCAATTCAGAAGTACAAAATGAACTGCAGAGCCCCCCCCCTACATACTTTCAATTACCAGCTTAAAAATGAAATATTGCAACAAAGGTAGATGACCCAAAACATCTAAAACCACAGTTGGCTTACAATTCAAATTTGGGCTGGTATTTGTAAACAGAAAATATGACTTGAAGGCAGGAATCATGAATGGTTGGCACTAAGGTGAAATTTGACCTGCAGTTTTATATTTGGGCTTTGTTGTTTTTGTTTGTTGGTCTGCACAGGGTGTGCATATTTTAATACAAATTTTAATCCATATGTACACGATGTACTCTTTCTTGTTTGCCAAAAGACCCATTTACTTCCTAATCTCACACCCACACACATTAATAAAATTCAACCCCAGACCTAAAATAATGAGGCTGATTTTCACACACCCCTGTGAATTGACTTTTGAATCAATCCAGGAGCATGTCTGCATGCATGTGCTGTTTGCTGAAGCCCTTGGGGATCAAGGGAGATAGCAGGCACCCTCCCAATTAGCAGGATCACAGGAGCCAAATCTGCCACTCCTAGAACTAAATATTTTATTACCATCTTGCTCTCTAGTCCTAGCATCCTTGGAGTACAGCAAGAGAGCAAGATTGGCTCAACGGGACAGGCAAAAGGGAGATCTGCTTAAGCCAGGCATCCTATTTTGCACTGGGGGAAGGTTTATGATCGGAGTGCGCAAACCTTTAGAAACTTCCACTTTCCTGATGTTCTTCTCCAGGATTCAAGCCTCCCAGACAGGAATAATTTGAGTTGATTCTGCCAAAGAAAAAGAGTGCATGAACTTTCTTCTCCTATAGCCAAAAGAATGAGTTCCACTTTTTTTCCCCTTTAGCTACAGATAAATTAGAGAAATTGGTCTATCTTTCTTCCAAAGGATTCCATCAGACTTTGTTTAATGTAGAGAAAGTAATAGTTGCCTAAATTCTGCACACTTGTCTGGCATGCAGCCTGTGTCCTGTCACTGGTTTTGTCCATGCATTTCATCAGGCATGCACCCACCTTCCTCCTGCCTTGGGTTTTGACTTCACTTATGGTGCTAGCTCTATATTCAAACTCAAGATGAGGAGCTTTTATGAGTCAAGAAACTATCTGTAGGGATTGCTCATGTAGGGTGCTTTCCACATCTCAGGATGCCCTGCCAGCATTCAGGAATTTTGTACCACTCACATCAGTTTCTTTTTCTTCACACAGTTAGCAGTCTCTTGTCACCTTGTTCCTCCACTCCAGTCCACGTCCTCAGGGCCCTAAAACTTTGTTGGAATCTTCCTTTCTATTCTTTTATTTGGAACTTTTAAATGTGAGATCTTAATCCAAAGACTAAGACTGGCTGTCCACCTTCTTTTTTTCTTTGGTTCTTACTGTTTTCCTCATGGTACAGGTCTCACATTCAGGTTCTTTAACTAGAACAGGGAATTTGAAGTTCAAGAGCAGACTTCAAGATATCCCACTACTGCACTGTGCTTTGTGACCATTTAAGGTAGGCTGAGAGAAAGAAAGAAAAACATTTGATTTCAGGTAGACTCATCTACTCGTGCAAATGAATCATGAAAGTAAGAATTGGAGAGTATACTATATTAATGAGTGATGTGAGGGTGATTTAGGTGTGCTTCCTGATACATTTAAGATACTGACAAAATCTTGGAGATACCACCTATATGTATAAAATAGATGGATGATTGAACAACTCATCTGGAAGCCAAACAAATTTCTCAAAATTCTTTTCTTCCTCCTCAAAGCCCTCCCCACCTCAACTTTACATCGATTATATTCTGTGTGAGATTTGCATGAAGCATTGTCTTTGGTTATCTCTCACTTCTTCTATCAGTCATATCTATATCCCCTTCTTCAACACACAGCATCACCCCTTGCCTGTGGTCTCCCCAAGAGCTCTGCAATGTGCCATTTCTCCTCTGGAGAACCCACCTGTAAGTTAGATTTTCCCTCTCAGATTTTCTACACGAATCCCCCAAATGAGGTTGGCTTACCTTGACATTTTATTGTTATCTGGCATTTTACCCTCCTCCTTGGTGTGCCACATATGTTTCTGCCCTAGGCCAGGAAAGTTTTAAGAGAAGGGGAAAGAAGTAAAGTGCAAAGTAGGAAAGGTATAGGAGAAGTCTATGAGAAACCCAGAAATAAGAGTTCTTAAAACCATTTCTTCTATTTTAGAAGAATCTTATAGGTGACATTCCATCTTTATAATAACATTAAAACATAGGAACCAGAAATATGACGGATTTCTGTATACCATGAAACCTACTCAGCCAAGGCAAGATACCGGGTCTAATGGATGTGCCTGAAAGCAAGCTGGCAGCATCTGGCAGAGGTCCACTCACAAAAGTGCTTATGAGGCTATGTGCACAGAAGATTCCTGAACCAGCACTGGGGCTTTTGATTCAGTAGACTTGAGTTGAATTCCAGGAACATCAGTTGTTAATGGCCACTCACAGTGATTGCAACACTGTAGTAGGGACAGTGTTTTAAACTTGTGGGCTCTTTTATCAACATCTTCAGTACTTTCCTTGTCCGGTGGACAACCAGATGGAGGTGTTTCAAAAATGAATGTGTCTATAGGAGGAAAGCTTTGCATAAATGAACTATAACATTTATGGGTAGGTTTTGAAATTTAATTTAATTTAAGGAAGAGCTGTCTTGGACCACCATTAAGTTTAAAGAGAAAATATCCAGCCTTGATGCAGCTATTGTCCAGTCACTGAAGCATTGGAAATGATTACTAGAAACCCAAACCAGATATGTAATACAAGTGTTAAGACTGTCTACAATGCCTTGTGGGAAGGCATGGGATTCCCACGCCAAGAGACATTTGTGTACAGAGTTCACCAACTTTGGTCCTAGAGAAACCCAAAGTTTGGTGACTGCAGGTACAAACCCCATACTGCAGCCTGGGGGAGATATTCCACAGCATGCAGTCTGACACACTGCCCTGTCTGCCTTATATACACTCCTGCTAATTCCTTGGAGAGAATCTGAATGTGGTAAACTATACTGGTAAGAAGACTGCTGCTCATAATCCCAGTGCTGGCAATGTTGTAAAAGTTGAAATTATCAAATAGCAGTTCAGCATCTCATAAATCCATGGTGAAATGAACTTGGGGCAAAAGCCGATAGATGTTTGTTTCCAGAATCCTCCCTTTTAGTTTATTTTAGGAGGAAGCAAGGTTTAAGGCCACTCCATTGGTTTACAAACACAGACATTCAAATTGACTTAAAGCAAAAGGATTCAAACTTAAAGGATAATGACAGTGCTCTAGCTTTAGGGTAAATACACATACCACACACACACACACACACACACACACACACAGAGAGAGAGAGAGAGAGAGAGAGAGAGAGAGAGAGGAGACCATGTATTTCACTCATTCATTCATTCATTCATTCATGAATTCATTCATTCATTTTAGCCAAGTCAAACAGTAATTGAAACGTAAGGCTTTTTTTTTTTTTTTTTTTTTTTTTTTTTTTTTATCCGACATATCTAACATAAGAAGGTAGGTTGCAGACATATGTGGGTTATATACAAGATTAATATAAGCACTGTTCTGTTTAATCTCTAAATCCTCATGTATTCATTCTGAAGCTTATTTCTAAGGTATTCAGACTTGATGAACCTTCACTTTCAGCCACCCAGTCTGTGCATCTCAGGAGAACTAAGTTTTCCTTCTTATTTGCATCCACAAAACTTTCGATTCTGACAGTGCGTAGATTCATCCCTGATTGATCTTGAACTGGCATGAATTAAAAGGTTCTCCCAAATGAGAAGTTCCATGGAAATAGGCATCTTTCATCTTTGGAGGCAAAGAAGTCCTGTGCCACATGGTGGGTGGCAGTTCCTTTGATCAACGTGTCTTTGCTCAAGCCCAGAAACCAAGTCACCCTACCAGGCATAGCCTTACAATGGCAGCAGTCACCCTACTAGGCATAGTAGTACAATAGGCAGCCAGTATCCCTACCAGGCATAGTAGTACAATAGGCAGCCAGTATCCCTGTGGAAATGATGCTCAGGCATGGTTGAGAATTTCCTTAATCCCATAGCTTGTGTTGTCACCATGAGTACCACTAGGCCCATTAAAATGACTTCAGGTCACCTCCACTGAGCCTGCCCATTCACTCCAAAACAATTATCCTAATCCCCTTAGCAGACCCAATCCCTTAACACTTATGAAGTGCCCTCCTATGCAGGGTGCTGACATTTTCCAACAACACTGGCCTCTTTGAAATGCCAATCAAAAATCCTTCTTGTTAAAATACATGACCCTCTCTGCAAGTATAAACAGACCTTCATACATCATCACCACCACCATCATTAAAAAGCACTTACAGTACACCCACCTGTGTACGATGCTGTGCTGCTAGGCCCAGCCCAAGCAAAAGCCTGAAGTGCTGACCTCAGGAAGGACCAGTAACAATCCTGCCACTTCAAGGTTCTTCTGCTGCTTATTTAACAGTCTGCGCCTCTGGGCATGGGCCTGCAGTAGACCATTTCTGGTGGCTGGGTAATTGCCTCAAGAGGATTAATTAGCTGTTCAACATAGCAGCTCTTGGAATAGTCTCATGTGGCAAAGCTCAGCACTATAAAGTTTTACCAAAATGCTACTTCCCAGAACTTTAGTCACTAGTCCCTAGCCCTCAAGAACTTGGTTCTCTGGGAGCTGATGCTGAAGGTTCTTGCACAGTTTTTGTCTTCCTCCTTTTGACCACTCACAACAAAGGAAGGAATGAAGAATGAATACAATTAAAGATGAACCAAACTTTGTGATGCTAGCAAGCAAGCCTGTGTCAGAGGCCGTAGATTTACCTATCACTTTATTGCATGCTGCCTAGGTAATTTTGGAGAAACATTCCAAGACACTGCCTCCTCCAATGTAAAGGGGTAACCATACACAGTGCCAATGGTTGTTCTGAAGGATAATTAAAGCAATATATTCTGAAGATATATTCTTTGAATCTTAGTGACATTGAGGTCCCCATATCATACTGTGTTTAAATCATAGGCAAGAATAACATGATTTCTCAAATCCTGGATGATGTATGAAGATTTCTGTTTTAGAAACAAATGGGAAAGACTTTACAGAAATTTACAGTCATAGATAGACATGGTGGCTTATGTAACAGCAATTCACAATCATGAAGGAGGCAAGAGATCATGGGAAAGGAGTTGTAGCTGGGATGTACAACTTCAAGGGAATAGAGGATGTATTAGAAGATTGCACTGTTTGGGGAAGATTAGGGCAATGACTGAGTCTGAGGGGGGATAGAGAAGTTTCCCTGGGAAGTAACAGGAAGAAGGTAAAGCATGAGGGAGTGAGAGGTGGGTGGAGAGGATCCTTTTAATTGGCCATTCATTCATCAGTTTCTTTGTCCTTCATTCAACAAGAGTTTACTGTTGTTTCACCTATGTCTGAAACCATGCTTGGAATATTTATGTGATGCCTGATGAAAGAAGAGAAGTGTAAACCAAAACGAAAGTGGATATGGGTGCATGAACCTAGCTCCTGCTTACATGACTTTGAAGTTCCCATCAGCACTACTATGCTACCCTTCCTACCTTGTGTACTGTTATATCTGGGCCTGAGAAAAGAGGCAAATGTCTCACATGAACTTAA